>NW_011495054.1:214712-246792 GCF_000754665.1 Bison bison bison | reverse complement strand
TAAAGATCCTGTGTGTCACAAAAATAAATATTAAAGAAAAGAAAAGAAATTAAGTACTTCAGCCATTTCTTGTTACACAACGTGTATAGCAGAATGGGAGATGTTGAGGACTCTCATTCAGGGTTACACAGTGGCCTGATGGTAGAGGGTTAGATTCTTTGTGGAAGAGACCTTGTTTTATTTACCTCTGCAGTGCATTGTGTCTGGTACACAGCATTCAGTAGATGTTTGTGGAATGAATTGATGCATTTTTATAATATCTGGATTACCTACAGGCCAAAAATATATACATATCCACTCTGTATGGAATGCGTGTGTATTGATTTTGCAAACCCAGCATCCATTACCCTTCCTACTTGTGGTGCATCCTTCCCCAGTGCTGCTGGGAGCCATGTGATCCAAGGATGGCCAATCAGATTATTCCATTTCCCTAACCACAGTGATTTGTTTGTTCAACAATCAACACGTGGTTCCAGCCTGACCAATCACAGCTTATGCAGACACAGTTCTGAGGCTTTGTTTTGGTCATGCTCTCACCAGCAGGGGAGAGACAGCCTGAGAATGAAGCCAACACAGAAGGAAGCAGAACTAAGAGCTGGAGAAAGCACTGCTGAGTTTTGGTGATGGCTTTTGACCACCAATATCTGTGTATATGAAGTCAAGGTCTGTCCCTGGATTTTTCAGTTATATGAACTGGATAATCCCTTCTTTTAAAAAAATCAAGTTTTTGTTATTTGCATCTGAAACCAAATGACAGGTAAACTAGTTTAAAACACCAGTGAAACAATCTACAGATTAGTACCTCCAGCAGCTCCTATTGTTTGCATTTTCACCTTCCCCCTAAGCCCAGCCTTAGGGGGTAAATTTACAGGAGCCTAGACTTTAAGTAGTGGTTTTATTCTCATTGCCAATGATTGCTTTAGGCATGAGTAGGTGATGCAAATGTGGTGAAGAGAGGGAAATTGCTTGCCTGAATTCTGGGATAGATTTTCCTCTTGGGTTGTTGTTTTAGTTGTTAAGTCGTGTCCAGCTCTCTTATGACCCCATGGACTGTAGCCCCCCAGGCTACTCCGTCCATGGGATTTCCCAAGCAGAATGCTTAAGTGGGTTGCCATTTCCTTCTCCAGGGGATCTTCCTGAGCCAGGGATTGAACTAACATCTCCTGCCCTTTCCTGACTTTGTACATGGCTATGTGAGGATGTGATGACTGGATCTGCAGCAATCAGCTTGAGGCCATGAGGAGATAAGTCAGAGGATGGGAACCAGAGTGTTAAGGGTGGCAAAGCAGGAAAATGGAAAAAGCCTGTGTCCTCGGTGGTATCACTAAAGTACTGGCAGCCAAAAGCAACTTGATTGGAATAATGGGTGTTTTTTAAAAATTAATAATTTTTGACCATGTCTTGTGGCTTGCAGAGGTTTAGTTCCCCAACCAGGAATCAAACCTGGGGCTACAGCAGTGAAAGCTCCAAGTCCCAACCACTGGACCACCAGGGAGGTCCCAGAATAACTGCTTTTTAAAATATATTTTTAAATAGAAAAGAGAAGTGAAAACTTTGAATGGAATCTCACAGGAAGACCGTTATGTAAAATAATTATATGAGAAGTTGCCCTAGAAGAAGTGGGGAGGGAGTGCTGAAGCCTTGATCACTTGGACCCTGATATTTTCCCTTACGACAGGCCCCATGTATCCTCTGGAATCCTGGGCCTCTCGTTTGAAGACTGGCCTACAGTCTAACTGTTAAACTAGAACAACATTTCCCAACCTTGGCCCTGTTGATACAATTCTTTGTTGCAGGGGCTGTCCTGTCCATCTAGGATGTTTTAACAGCGTCCCAGGACTCTACCCAGCAGATGCCAGTAACACCCTGTTCCTGATCATGACAGCTAACAATGTTTCCAGACATTGTCAGAGGTTCCTTAAGTGGAAAATATTGTCCCTAGGTGAGAAATGCTAAAGTAGAATTATTCACTTCTCAGTTATTTTAGAACAACAAGTTTGCTGTTTTGTGAGACAGTTGAGGCATTATTATAAACATATGAACTGCAGAAAAATGACACGAGAGATGAGGATGTGGAGAAATTGGACCCCCTGTGCACTTCTGCTGGGAATGTAAAATGGTGCAGTGGATAACAACTTGGTGTCTCTTTAAAAAGTTGAGTATAGAATTATCATATGATCCAGCAATCCTGTTACTAGATGTATATCCCAAAGAATTGAAAGCAGGGACTCAAGCAGATATTTGTACACTAATGTTCACAATAACTGAAAGATGGGAGCAACTCAAGTGTTCACTGGAAGATGAGTGTATAAGTAAAATGTGGTCTCTACATACAAAGGAATGTTATTCAGCTATAAAAAGAATGAAATTCTGGTACATGCTACAATATGGGTGATCTTTTACAACATTATGCTAAGTAAGTGAAGTAAGCTAGACACAGAAGGACAAATGTTATGTGATTCCACTTATATGAAATACCTAGAATATGAAAATTCATAGAGACAGAAAATAGAGTAGAGGTGACCAGGGGCTAGGAGAGGGGAGAGTAAAGAGTTACTGCATAATGTATACAGAGTTTCCATTGGGGTGATGAAAATCTTGGAACTTGATACCAGTGATTGTTGTATAACATTGTAAATGTAACTAATGCCATTGAGTTGTAGCTTAAACCTGGTCAAAGTAGCAAATTTTACATTATGGACACATTTTTTACTGAAGTAAAAAAGTAAACAATAAACTTCAAATAAAATAAAAACCCAGGTTCCATCCCCGGGTCGGGAAGATCCTCTGGAGAAAGAAATGGGAACCCATTCCACTACTCTTGCCTGGAAAATCCCATGGATGGAGAAGTGTGGTAGGCTATAGTCCATGGGGTCGAAAAGAGTCAGACAGGACTTCACTCTCACTTTCAAGTTCAAGTTGTGGACTTTTGCCAAGTCCTGTAGTGCTTGGTGCAATGTGTGACCAAGATGCTGTGGCCTATGATGAAACACCTGAGGGGAAGGAGTAGATGCGATCTGGGGACTCTGTTCTGACTCCACTAGCGTTAGTGGCTGTGGAGTTCTAAGACATCCCTGTTAGAGGTGGTGGTTCTCTCGTGTACTTTCCATGTACTAAGCTAAAGTCTTCACACAAGTCACCTCATCTAACTCAAAACAACCCCAGGTGGGTCTTCCCTGGTAGCTCAGTGGTAAAGAATCCACCTGCCAGTGCAGGAGACATGGGTTCAATCCCTGATCCAGGAAGATCCCACATGCCCTGGAGCAAATAATCCCATGCACCACAACTATTGAGCCTGTGCTCTAGAGCCCAGGCTGCAACTACTGAAGCCCTCCAGCTCTAGAACCTGTGCTCTGCAACAAAAGAAGCCTGAGTATGAAGACCCGAAACAGCCAAAAATATATAAAATAAAATTATGAAAAAAACAAAAACTCTTCCCTGAAAGCCATTGGGAAGTTTGTCTTTAAAAAACAAAAACAACCCAGGAAACAACCTGGGTGCTCCTATTGACCCTTATATTTAAAAAAAATTTTTTTGGCCACACCATGCAGCTTGCGGGATCTTAGTTCCCCGAGCAGGGATCAAACCCGTGCCCTCTGCCTTAGAAGCACAGAGTCTTAACCACTGGAGTGCCAGGGAAGTCCCTGTCCCTTATATTTGTGATTGAACTGAGGCTCAGAGAAAGGGGTAGAGCACATATTCAACCCAAGTAGTCGGGTTCCATTCAGGCCCCCTGCTTTTAACCATTGGACTCTCTTTTGCTGAGCTTTGGGGCCAAAATGCTTACTGTTGGATTACAAAGCCTGTTTTGAGTATTTACTTAGTTAAACAGTAATAAGGAGAAGTGAAATCATTAGTGGTTCCCAAGCGGCTCTAGTCATTCTGACTGTACAGTTTTTTTTTAAAGTCTCATTCCACGGAAGATGTGTTTTTCTCTGAACAATGTCAGTTAGATCAGAGAAGCACTTTTCCCAGGAGGGAGACTGAAGCACATGGGCATTTCCGTGGGCCAGGATGCTCCTGATTTGTGAATTTACAATTTCCTGTTGGGGGCTTAGATGGCTATATCCAAATTTTCTTGTCTATCTTTCTACCTTTATTGGGGAGTGAATTATGGCACTTGGTGATTTAATCTGTGTAATCTCTAGACAAAACATGGCTCCACTTTGCTGCCAGGAAAATGTTAATTTATTCAGCTTTTGGATCTCGATAGGAAAATGAAATGATCGACAAAGCAGTGTGTGTGTGTGTGTGTGCATACTCTTGTGCTTGCACATGTGTGCTGATACACAAATATCTGCACAAAGAGCAGCAACCATGGCTTAGGTAGGGGTTTTAGCTGGAAAGGTCTTCAGGCTCCTTTCAAGGACTGCAATCTCCCCTTCCCCAAAATTGTATGCACAACTGTGTGTCTATGGCATGATTATTTTTTTGGAGGGCACACAATACTGTGTTCATCAGAATCTCAAAAGGGTTATAGGGAACATCAGTCTGTAATTTGATGACGCCTGTTACCTGGCACGTCTTTCTCTTTGAAGAGCCACAATCATCTTAGGTATGAGAGGTCCTTGATATTTGAGAAGCGTCTTTCTCTAGGTAAGGCGCTGAGCTACGGGAATTGTTATTATTTCGAGCTTGTTAAGCTTGAAGCTTGAGAAACTCCAGCCAGATAGAAATAAACTTTGGCAGGATGAATCTGAGCATGGCTGTCTGCGCCTCCAGCAGGCTGTCCCTTCTCCTTCCAGCTCCTTCCCCTCCTTCTGTTCAGCTGCTTGAGCTTCTGCCCACCTTCTGTTTTCCAGGCCTGGAACCACCACGAGGAATGGAAAGACCACACAGTTTCACTTGATTTAACATGTTTGACACATAGTAGGAATTTAAAAAAGAAAAAGGTAGCTTAAAAAAGCACATCCGTCCAGATCTCTGGGAAATGGTAACTCGTTCCAGATGTGGAACAAGGAAATTCCCATTCTTTTCCTAGGCAGAACAGAGACAAGCTCAGGTTTTACACATTCATGGTAAATGGGGGGCCATCTGAATGTGAGTTTCTTTACTTGAAAAAAAAAAAAGAGAGAAGCATAATTAGCTGAGTATTCAGCACATGCCATGCTCTGTCTTCCATCATTCATGTGCAATATCTCCATCAGTCATCACAGCGGTTGGGGAGGTTGGTACTCTCACAACTGTGTTAGAGACAAGGAAATTGAGGTTTGCAGAGGTGAAGCAATTTGCCCATGGTCAAATTGACAGCAAGCATCAAGAGTCAGGCTTTGAAAGCCCTGTTTCCATGATGCTGAGCCATTTATGTGAACCTCACGTTTTCTCATTTGATCAGGAAGGACTTCTTGTATGAGAAGGACCACGACCTGAAGGTTAACAAATGATATATTCCATGAATGTGTCTGTCTGTAATTTTCTTGGGATTAAGCAGTCCTTCTCAAACTTTACTGCGTATACAAATCACCTGGGAATCTTATGAATGCAGATTCTGATTCAGCAGGTGTGTGAATCCTGGAGTGGGGCCCAAGATGCATATTACTAACAAACTTCTAAGTGAGGCTACTGCTACTGAACGTTTTGAGTTAGTCAGGGGATAGATACAGTGTTTACAAAGGACTGGCTCATATATGATCTCCTTTGATGCTCACCCAACCCCTGTGAGGTTACCATTATTATTTCTACCTTAGAGATGAGGACACTGAGAGTCTGATTAGAAATGGCTACAATTTTCCAGTGTCAGCTATTTCTGGAAATAAGATGTGGGCATTTATTGTACTATTCTTATAACTTCATCTTCTATAGAAAAGTTTCGGAGTCAAATGTTGAAGAAAAGAGAGAGAAAAGAGTGGTATCCACAGTATCAAATTCTGTGGTGAAATCAGGTCAAGATAAAAGTCAAAAGAGTTCACTGGATTTAGCAACATGGATTTAGCATTGAATTCATTGCCCCTACATTCTAGTAGGAAACTTATAAATGAATATATAATTTCTTCTTTTTTTTTTTTGGCTGTGCTGTTTCACTTCCTAATCCTATATTCTTACATATAGCACTTTTTCACCTCCAAATCCTTTTCCATTTTGTAATTACATATTCATCTATGGGTCTCCACATGGAATTTAAATGACATGAATTCAAGGACCATATCTTCTCTGGTCACTGTCATATCCCCACCATCTAGCACATTTCTTGACCCACAGTAGGCAGTGAATGCAAATTGTTGAGTGAATGGATTAATGAAAAGTTCAGACACTGCACAGAACTGGCAGCTTTGCATCTAGGAAAACCAAGACTAAAACCACTGAAAGGAGAGATGATTCTTACCTATGTTTAAAGATCTGCAGAACAAATAATTTCACACTAAACATCAGTACTCCCGTTGCAGTCTTTTGGCATGAAATGTGCAAACTGTGACTGGAAATTGATTCAAGCTCAGAGGTAGGCAGCTGGGGAGAACACATTTAAAAAATTATTGCTGATGTATGCTGTGACAGAGCCCAGCATGGCCCCAGAGGCCAGTGTATGACCAAAACTAATGACATTGGGCTTTTGGCCTAAAAGATAAGAAAGTTCAGCTGTAAGTAGGGACTCAGAACAAATTTCATTCCCGTTCATTTGTTTTAGATGTTTGGATTTTGAGTTGATTTGAACTGGTTTTCTAGGTGGAGCCATTTACAAAATCTAATATTTGGCTTTTGTTAAGGTTGTGTGCATCAGTGCAGTTTTACTCTAGCTTCTGGTTCATAGTCTCTATAAGACCACTGTGGTTCTCAGTGATTCTCAGGCAAGATCATCCGTTCTAAGAATCCTCTTGCTTGAAGGTCCTGGAGTATTATTTTGTCCAGTCTCCTGCCTGCAAAGGGTCATTTGATTTGTCCAAGGCAGATTGTTCACTTGTTTTTATTTATTTAGCAAACATTTGCTGAATGTTTACTCTCTCAAACATCAGGGCTAACAATACTAAGATATAGCCACTCTCAAAAGTCATTCCTTGAGGACAAAGGCCATGTCTCGGTCTTGTTTTTTCTTTACACAGTGCCTGGTCCAGTTTTTGTAGCAGGTATGGTGGCATTTGTCACTTTTTGGTGCCCAGTGTTAGACTCTTCATCCAATCTTTGGAAATTTTCCCATTATATGTGTCTTAGGGAGAGGTAGGGCCCTCCTGGTGCTTCAGGAGCTTCAGAGATAAAGTAATTGCCTTCCCAGGTTGTTTGCAGCTCAGGTGTGAGCCTGTGATCTAGACTTGACCAATTAAATGCACGTGTATGAGAGTTTTACCAGGGAGCCACATTATGCAGAAGCCGGGGCTGTAGAGGATGTGTTTGGGGGATGGCACGAGCGGCAGTAGGCTTCTGGAGGCCAGTGTTGGTACCAAAGGCAGCACCATTGCCCAGGGCCAGCAGAGGCGGAGGTCTGAGCTGCAGCACACCTTGGCTCACTGGCTGCTGCACTCTCGTCCTCTCTGAACTCTTCTTGTCACCTGAATTTGGCAGAGGCCTTTATGCCTGCCCACTCGCCAGGCCTGGCTCTCCAACCTTCCAGATGGTTCCTTGAGCTCCTAAAGCCCCAGAATGCTTGAAGGAGCCAGAGCTGTTTGCTGTTGCTTGCACCTGGGACACCTGATTTGTGTAAACTCTTGGCTCACCAACCCCAGAATACCAGTGCCTTTCTTACTTTTCCATGATTAAATTTAACTTAGACTCTGGTGTGGGTTTTTTGGGCTGCACCACCCTGGCTTGTGTGATACTAGTTCCCTGATCAGAAATGAACCAGCTCCCTTGGCAGTGAGAATGCAGAGTCCCAGCCACTGGACCACCAGGGAATTCCTTTTAATTTATATTCTGAACTCCCATTATGTTGGGTGGTAGATACTTCATCTCAGTCAACTCAGGATCTCATCTCCTCACCAGTCTTTTTTTAAACTAACATCTAAAATTAATTTTTAATGTTATAAAAACACAGAAGAGTGAGAAATAGAGAAAAATGCCATAGATAATCCCACCATTCTAATTTAACTACTGTTATTTGCACCTTCTTTATCTTTTTCATGTGTATAAGTTTTTTACAGATTTATGAATACACTTAACACAAACAATTCTTTACGCTTCTTAACACATTTTAAACTAATATTATTGGATCGATATTTTCCTTGTGACTTCTGGGCATTCATAATACAGTTATGAATTTTATTATAAAATTTTATTTTAGAAGTTTGTATATTGTTGAAAAATTAAAACCTATGAGAGTTGAAACACTAGTACAGTGAACACCTATATGCCGCCCCTTCTATTTTAGTTCTTAACAACTTTCTGGATTTGCTTTCTCTGTCTCTCCTAAATGTACCTGTATGTTCCCCCCACTGAATTATTTGAGAAGTTGCAGAAGTTATGGTATTTTAATCTCTTAATAGTTCAGTGTTATTTTCCTAAGTAAAAGGACTTTCTGCTACATAATTGCAATACCATTACCACAGTTAAGAAAATTCACAATAATTTCATAATATCATCTAAAATCTAGTACATGTTCAAAATTCCCCAATTGTTCCCAAAACATCTCTCATAGCTAGATTCTGAGAGCCTCTTTTTTAGGTTCCTGGAGGCTTAAATAATATCAGTGTTGGGGGTGGGGTAAGAGTGATGCGTGGAGTCCTTTATGGGAGGAATCTGGAAGACTGCTTCACCATGCCTGGATCCTATTTCCCCTTTTGGGTCTTGCCAGATTCTGCTGGCTTTTCGGGTGAACTGCTCAGAGCACGGATTTCCAGCATTCAGATTCCAGTCGAGTGTTTCTGTTGATAGCGCCCCCTCGTGGGGGCGGGGGACAGGTACACCCCAATGCCCAAGCTCTTTGAGCTTCCCTTCCTATGTTTTCTCATTCTGAAGGCAAGAACTCCCTGGTCTGCTTCTTTGTTTCCTTTGGCATGAGTCCCTTCAAGGTTCAATCTTTTGAAACTTAGAAGCCTTTTTAATGCTTTCCTGGTTGAGCCATGGTCTGACCCCTTAAGCAGAGAACGGCCATAGGATAGGAGGACATACTCGTGCTGTAGGAAATGAACATCAGTTAATCTTTCTAAATATTATCCCAGCTTATTTGTTCTGTGTCGACATTAGCACATGTATTTAGCTGTTATGCCTCAGGATGGCCATGCTGGTTGTTTAAATATTAAAATACTTATGAACTAGACTGCTAATCCTGTTATCCTAAAAGATAACTTTGGCTGGTGTCTGTTTTCTTCATCTTTCTCATATGTGTATTTTTAGATATTTATGAATACAATTAATGCAGTGGTAAATTAACACTATATAGTAATAAAAAGCCACTGTCCTGAGTCCCCTGTCCCCCAGGAAGTCCAGCCTCTCCCCCAGGACACTTCACATCTCCAAGAGGCCAATGGGTGAATGACGAGAAGAGCAGGGTACCTCCAGGAACCTCTAAATCCATTCTGATGGATGGTGCCAAGACTCGAAGCCCGTTCTAAATATCCTGGTAGAGTAAATGTAAATCAGATCTCATCACCCTCTTGCTTAAAAGCCTTCATTGTCTTGGCTCCCTGTTTCCCTCAGAATTAAATTCCAGCTGCCTCACAGATCACCCAGGACCTTATAAGGTCTGGCGCTTGCATCCCTCATTAGCTTCTTCTCTATCTCCCCACCTGCTTCCATCAGGCCTTCTACTACCCATGTCCTGGCTGAGATAAACTTGTTTGTTCCTTATGAATCCTGTGCTCTCTTTGGACTCTGGGTCTTCTCAGAGTTGTCCCCTCTGCTGGGAGTTGCCTTGCTAATTACTGCCGACCTTCAGGTCTTAGGTTGAATGTCATTTCTCCTGATCTGGGCTCAGGCTTCCTGTAGCTCTTTGAACTTCTTTTATAGTAGAACTCATCATAACCATTTCCTGTGATTGCTGCTGTCTTCCCATTAGGACTCTGAATACCAGAAGGCTAGTGTTCATACTTATCTTGTTCATCATTTCACCCCAAGTGTCTAGCGTTGTATTAAACGTTATTGGAAGAAGTGATGAAATTTATGCATTCATAAATGCATATGTGTGTGTCTGTTTACTCACATACACACATGAAAGAGTCAACAGATGGGACTCAGAAAAGGGGGATAATCTGGAACGTGGCTAAAAATGGAATGATGTCAGGTCAAGTGTCCACATGGGATCACTGGTGTTTGTGGGTAGGAAGAGATAGCCTGAAATCTAGTAGCCTAGTGAAAGGAAATTAGTTGAAGTGATGCAGATAGGGATAGGAGACTGTTTTGCAGATGATTATAGATGTCTTATCATGGCATCTTAAGATCTCTTAGAGATAAAAGTTTAGAGAAAAACCGGGGTTGCTTATATCTTTACAGTGTGGAGAAAGCAAGCATGAAGGAAATAGGAAATCTACCCTCCACATCCCTGACTCCATCAGCAGAGCAAAGCGACTCTTGTCACTTCGGGAGGCAAGGCCCTCCCTGCAGGGGGATTATGTATCTCCATGCTATTGACCGGCTTTGGCCAGTGAAATGTGGGTGGAAGAGATAGGTGTCACTTCAGGGTGAGAGTGATGAGTGTGGTTTGCGGGTCTCCTTTTCCTTTGGCCAAAATGACTGTCAGTGTTCCAGATGGAGCTCGCACATCAGACTTGCGGTGTGAGTGAGAAACCAGTCCTCTGGGGTTGTTACTGCAGTACTGCTCTCCTATTCTGACTCTTATGTGCAGTACCACTTGGATTTTTTCCCCCACATTATAAATCCAGATTTTGTTGTGAAATACTTTAAAAAGTTTGTAATGAATTCAAATCATACATATGTATGTATGTGTGTATGTGTATGTGTGTGCATGTGTGTGTGCGTGCTCAGTTGTGTCCGACTCTGTGACCCTCTGGACTGTAGCCCACCAGGCTCCTCTGTCTGTGGAATTTTCCAGGCAAGAATACTGGAGCCAGTTGCCATTTCCTACTCCAGGGGATCTTCCTGACCCAGGGATCGAACCCAAGTCTCCTGCGTCTCCTGCATTGGCAGGCGGATTCTCTGCCCCTACGTCACCTGGGAAGTCTGTGTATATATATGAAACATTGGGAGGGTGGGTCAAAAAACGTGTGTAGGCCAGTGGTTTCCTATCTTGTAGTTAGACACAGATACATTATGATGTACAGGACAGACATGCTCTTTACTTCATGGGGTGTTTCAGGAAATGAACACTAGATAAAAGAAACATAAACGTTATTTCTGAGTTATCCTTGCAATAAGTACTACAAAGCCAAAACACAGGGTACAATGAGAGCTCTCTGAGGGGAACTGGCCAGGTGAGGGCGGTAGCAGGGGGGTCAGGTGCAGGTGAGATGGCCAGGTGAAAGGCCCTGACAGGGGAAGTAGAGACTGTGACCTTTGCCTAACGCAAAATCTCGGAGCTGAAAGAAGTTTGAGGAGCTTGTAACTGGAGCTCTTAAGAGATAATGAGTGGTTCAAGTGGTGTGGGAGTCCTCATAGGCTTTGAAGAATAGCTTGGGCCTTAGCCCAAGGGTAATAGGGAGCCATTGAATGATATTTAGCAAGGGAATGTCATATTCCAAAGTTGTAGGAATGTGACATTCATTTAATCATTTTTTATTGGTTTATTCAACACATCTCTGAGTATCCACTCTGTGGAAGGTATTGTGCTTACAAGCACAGGAAATGCAAAACTATGCCCTGTTCTCAAGGAACTCATAGTTTAACTTAATAAAGTTGTTACCACATGGACACAACTATAAGTTAAAGTAGAAGGTGGTGTATGCCACCATTTATTCAGTCACTTATTTATTCAGTAGACATTTATTAAACACTCACATGTATGTGCCAGGCACTTGTTGTATATATTGGGTATATAGTGAACAAGACATCATGGATATTACAGTTTAGGTCACCCCATAAGGCAAAGTTTCCTTATTTTTGAAGTGACAGAAGTATTCGCAACACAACAAAATTACTGTGATGTTTACATGAGAGAAAGTGCTTAGCATAATGTCTGAAGATAACTACTCTATAAAAGACAGCTTGTTATTATCACTGTTATTAACATGAAGGAAGAATTTCTAAGATCAACATGATGTGAAGTATTGGAGTCAAGCTTGGAGTCAAGTAAGGAGTCAAGCTTGAGGAAAATGAGTGGCTCCATAGAGACTAGAACTATTCAAGAGTGGCAGAGGTGTGTGTGTGTGTGTGTCTGTGTGTGGTGAGAGGGTCATTATAACACACTTTGACAAATAGAAAGATCAAGCTTGTGATGGACAGATAACAAGACCCTCTGTGGGCTAGGAGAGGGAAGGAGAACATGAGGTATGGTAAAACTGCTGCTGCTGCTGCTAAGTCACTTCAGTCGTGTCCGACTCTGTGCGACCCCATGGACTGCAGCCCACCAGGCTCCTCCGTCCATGGGAGTTTCCATGCAAGAGTACTGGAGTGGGTTGCCATTGCCTTCTCCAAAACTGATGCTACAGAGATTTATAGAGAGCATCTGTTCAGTTCAGTTCAGTTGCTCAGTTCTGACCAACTCTTTGCGACCCCATGGACTGCAGCTTGCCAGGCCTCCTGGTCCATCACCACCTCCTGGAGTTTTACTCAAACTCATGTCCATTGAGTTGGTGATGCCATCCAACCATCTCATCCTCTGTCACCCCCTTCTCCTCCTGCCTTCAATCTTTCCCAGCATCAGGGTCTTTTTCTGTGAGTCAGTTCTTCATATCAGGTGGCCAAAGTATTGGAGTTTCAGCTTCAGCATCAGTCCTTCCAATGAATCTTCAGGACTGATTTCCTTTAGGATGGACTGGTTGGATCTGCTTGCTGTCCAAGGGACTCTCAAGAGTCTTCTCCAACACCACAATTCAAAAGCATCAGTTCTTTGTCACTCAGCTTTCTTTATAGTCCAACTCTCACATCCATACATGACTACTGGAAAAACCATAGCTTTGACTAAACAGACTTTTGTTGGCAAAGTAATGTCTCTGCTTTTTAGTATGTTGTCTAGGTTGGTCATAGCTTTTCTTCCAAGGAGCAAACGTCTTTTAACTTCATGGCTGCAGTCACCATCTGCAGTGATTTTGGAGCCCATAGGAAGAGCATAGGAAATACAATAGATAACCAGTCATTTCCTGACCAATCCAGGGTGTGTGGTCATTCAGCGTGCATACCCATTGGCAGGATGGTTATAATCCTTTCCGAACTAATAAAGTTGAGAGAAAGAAAGGAAAACATTACCAAGAGGTCTGTTCTACTCTGCCAGGGACTAAGGTCAGTCAGGTAGATGAGTCAGGGTGAGTCAACAGGTACTCTCTGTTTTAGAAGTGGGTGCTTCAAGTGGTGCAGCCCTTTTAGCTGATTTTGAAAGGATGGAATTCATTTTGACATTGAACAGATCAAAGTGTTTGGTAATACGGTGATAGATGTTATGTAAACATGATGTATTATAAGTCAGATTATAGATATATCATGTGCACACATATATATATACATAATAATACTAAAGGAAATCAATCCTGAATATTCATTAGAAGGACTGATGCTGAAACTGAAGCTCCGGTATTTTGGCCACCTGATGGGAAGCGCCGAGTCATTAGAATGCTGATACTGGGAAAGACTGAAGGCAGGAGGAAAAGGGGACGACAAGGATGAGATGGTTGAATGGCATCACCGACTCAATGGACATAAGTTTGAGAAAGCTCTGGGAGATGGTGAAGGACAGGGAAGCCTAGTATACTATGGTTCATGGGGTTGCAAAGAGTCGGACACGACTGAATGACTGAAAAATAACAACAACCAAAACATATAGAGCAATGCTGTCCAATAGGCATATAATGACAACCATATATGTAATTAAAATTTTTCTAGTAACCACATTAGAATAGTAAAAAAAAAAACACTATGTGAAAATAATTCTGTTACCCTCAAACTGAGTTTGCCTCTTGATAGGTGTAGAGTCAAAAGATACAACCAAACCAAAGAATGGGAGAAGGAAGGATTCATCATTTCTTGCAGCAAGTAAGAACATTGGGGATCTTTCCTAAAGCAGTGTCTTTTGGAACAGCAAAATTGGGGATGTTTTAAGCTAAGGGCACATGTATATTCATGAAGGGCTTGGGTGGTCCGCATAGTCCAAGTTTTAGTTGATTGAAGTCACTAAAGGAGTCAGTAAAGGTTGACACCATCATCCCTTAAGTTCCAGTTGATCTGGTGGTTGAGTGCTTTAGGCTGATCTTTACCACTCAAACACAACTAGGAGTCCTTTCAATTGATGTGTGTTATCTTGGCTGTTATTACATCTCTTGCCTGATAACAGTTACTTGTTTTTGTGTTCTTTTGTCCCCTTAAGGTCATTAAGGGGACTTCTGTAATGGTCCAGTGGCTAAGCTCCCAATGCCGGGGGCCCAGGTTTGATCTCTGGTTAGGGAATTAGATCACACATGCTGCAACTAAAAATCCCGCTTGTCACAACTAAAATCTAGTGCAGCCAAATAAATAATATGAATAAGTATATTTAAAAACTTTAAAAAGTCATTAATTACTGAGACTTGTTCAAGAGTAAGTATTGCGACCAGGCTTCAGTCTTTTTTTTTTTTTTAATTTAGTCTGAAATTCCATGTGTATTTTACATTGACAGCATGTGTCTCTTCCCGCTAACCACATTTTGGGTGCTGAGTAGCCACATGCACCTACTGGCTACCAGCATTGGACAGAACAGACTATAAAACAATGACTTGCAAACATTTTTGAATAGAGTAAAAAACACATACACACGCTATAAAAATTAAGCCAAGTTTTTATGAAATAATCATAATGTGAATTTTGCACTCTGATATTTTCTGTTTAGTTCTGTTTAGTTAAAAAACATGCAGGTCATAACCCACTGGTCATAAATTGTTTTTATGACCACCTATTTGTGGATGCCTGAAGTTTGAAAACATTGATAGGAGAAGCCTATAGAGTGACATCTTGATTGAGAGGCTGAAGGGATAGGCTGTAGTATTAATGGTGAGGGTAAAAATTACCTTAAACTGCCCTGGGTCTTTACAAGGGCAAAAGGCAAGAATGAACTTGTTTCTTTTTGTGTTTTGCTTGTGACCTTCCTGTCTATGAAGCACTGAGGCCAAATTCTAATGTGATTTGTTTTAAGAGCTGCAGGATACATTTTTCTTTCTTTCTCATAATTGAATTCAAATAAGGTAAATGTGTGCATATTGAAAACACCCTGGATACAATATATGTTTTAACTGATATATCTATATGTGTGTTTAGTGGCTCAGTCATGTCTGATTCTTTTCCACCCTTTGAACTATAGCCCACCAGGCTCCTTTGTCCATGGGAGTTTTTAGGCAAGAATACTGGAGTGGGTTGCCATCTCCTTTCCCAGGGGATCTTCCTTGACCCAGGGATCGAATCCATGTTTCCTTTCTCTTGCATTGCTGGTCAATTCTTTACCCGCTGGCCACCAAAGAAGCTCTCTCTCTATATATGTATATATACATACATGTGTGCATGCTAAGTCGATGCAGTCATGTCATGATTCTTTGCGATACTACTGCATTTCCTATGTATCCTGCATTGGCAGGTGGATTCTTTACCACTTTGCTACATAGGAAGCTGCCAAACAGTGCTAAAAAGCCTGTGTAACTGACCAGAAGCAAAAACTTGATAGAAGTTTTTGGATGGTAGCTGACTCCTTGGCAGTGGGAGCCATATTTGAAAACTATCTGGCAGTGGGAGCCATATTTGAAAACTATCTGAGGAAAATGGAAAAGATAGATGTTATGGGAACTGATCTGATCTGATGGGAACTGATCTGGGGATTCCTGATGTGGCCACACCCCGTTCCCCCACACCATAGGCCCTCTGCAAAGTGTGGAACCCAGGGCTCCCATATTGATTCCAGGTGCTTTTCCTCACCTGGTTGCAGCTGATTGGACTAAAGATAGACACTTGGGTATAGATTAGCCAGTCAGAGTCTTTGTTTCTTGAGAATCTACATAAGGAGAAATAGAAGGCATGATTAAAGGCATGGGCGTGCATGGGCCAGGATTGGTATCATGGTGAAACTGCACAACTCAGATTAAGACATTAAGACTTGAACCCGTGGACCAGGATGTGAACCCAGCCAAAACCCCAACTGGCACTTGAACCCAGGTTTTTGTTTTTTTTTTTAAGCTGTAGCATGTAGCATGGGAGATCTTAGTTCTCCAAACAAGGACTGTACCTGTGCCCTCTGCAATGGAAACATAGAATCTTAGCCACCAGACCACCAGGGAAGTCCTGAACCTACCATCTTTTTAAAAAAAAAAAGTATTTATTTTTGGCTGCATTGGGTCTTCATTGCACTCAGTCTTTCTCTAGTTGTGCTGAGCAGGGGCTACTCTTCATTGTGATGTGAGGGCTTCTCATTGCCGTGGCTTCTCTTATAGATCATGGGCTCTAGGTGTGCAGGCTTCAGTAGTGGCAGCACAGCACACGGGCTCAGGTGTTGTAAAGCAGGAGCTTAGTTGCTCTGAGGCCGTGGGACCTTCCTAGACTAGGGCTCAAACCTGTGTCCCTCACGTTGGAAGGTGGATTCTTATCCACTGCACCACCAGGGAAGTGTGGAACCCACAGCCCTTTAATTGAGGTCACATATCTCGTCTCAGGACTTAATGAAGCTCAAGTTCTTTATGTCTTATTGCAGAAAAAATTCAGTGAGAGACCAAGTGATAGGTAAAAAGTAGTTTTATTAAGAGAGATGCACATTCCATAGACAGAATGCTGTCCATCCCAAAATGCGAGATTGGCCTTGGAATGACTCCACAGATTGTGGGCCATCTCAGAATGTGAGAAGCCCCAACATACGGGGTGATTAGTTTTTATTGGTTGTATAATTTAATAGGCTAACAAGTGGGAGGATTATTCCAACTATTTTGGGAAAGGGGCAGAGATTTCTAGGAATTGGGTACCGCACACTTGGCCTTTTATGGTCAGCCTTGAATTGTCATGGAGAAGGAAATGGCAACCCATCCTATTATTCTTGCCTGGAAAATTTCAAGAACAGAGGAGCCTGGCAGGTTATGATCCATGGGGTGACAAAGTGTCGGACACAATTGAGCACAAGATGGTGGAAGTTGAGTCTTCCACCATCTTGAACCTAACAGGTTCTAACTAGTCTTTGTCATCTCCTCAACGACTCTGTCACTACGGACAGTAACTTCAGCCATAAAATTAAAAGATGCTTGCTCCTTGGAAGAAAAGCTATGACCAACCTAGACAGCATACTAAAAAGCAGAGACATTACTCTGCCTGCCAATGCAGGAAACATAATGAGACATGGATTCGATACCTGGGTTAGCAAGGTCCCCTGGAGGAGGGCATGGAAACCCACCTCAGAGTTCTTGGATGGAGAATCCCATGGACAGAGGAGACTGGTGGGCTGCAGTCCATAGTACTGCAAAGAGTCAGACAGTACTGAAGGGATTTGATCTCCAGTCGAGATCATGAATCCAGAAAGTTTGGTTTCAGATCTTAAGCTCTTAACTAATTATGTATAGAGACTTGGGCCCAAAGAAGCTATAAACAAAAAGCAATTATAAGAACTCAAATGGCTCAGTAGCTTTAGGAGGGGAGCATTTAATTTTTTTTAATTATTTATTTATAAATTTGTTTCCTGCAGCACTGGGCCTTTGATGCTGCTCTGGGGCTACTCTAGTTGTGATGCACTGTCTTCTGATTGCCATGGCTTCTCCTGTTGCGGAGCGTGGGCTCTAGGGCATGCAGGCTTCAGTAGTTGTGGCCCACAGGCTTAGTTGCCCCAAGGCATGTGGGATCTTAGTTCCCTGACCAAGGATGGAACCAGTGGCCCCTGCGTTGCAAGGACAGATTCTTAACCACTGGACCATCAGAGATGCCCTTGTTTTTTATTTTTTAATTAAAAAAAAATTTTTTTTTTTAAGTTTTGGCTGTGGCACGGCTTGTGGGATCTTAGTTGCTCAACCAGGGATAGAACCCAGGCCCTCACAGTGAAAGCACAGATTCCTAATCACTAGACTTCCAGTGAATTCCTGGGAGAATTTAATTTAGGAGCAAAAAACCACATGCCTCAAGAGCAACAGAAAATAACATCACTTTAGAATCCAATAATCAAAATAATTACCACTTTCAAGTATTTACTATATGCAGTGCTTCCTGTGCTTTGTGAATATGGGCTTAGGAGACTGACTTTATTATTATCCCTGTTTTACAGATGAGGAAACCAAAGTACAGAGTCATAAAGTAAATGTCACAGAGCTAGTAAATGACCCCTGAGATTTCATCCCAGATGTTTGACTCAAAATCTGTGCCTTTTCCCAGTCATGCTAGGCTATCTCTTAGTACAAGCAAGAAGAATCATTTACAGTGTCAAATGTAAAAGAAGAGGCATGGGGAAAGAGGGAACAATGTGTGCAAAGATTTGAAGGTATGTTAGTGCAGATTCAAATTTAGGGGATCCATTAGTGCTGCTGTGACTGGGATGTGAGTGAAGGATGCCTTGGATGCTTGACCTAAGCCTGAAATGGCAAAGTGGAGCTAAAGTGGAGTCTTAGAGTCCACAGTGAAAGTTTGAGGCTTATTCTGTTGGTCCAGGAGAGCCAAAGGTTTTGGGGCAGAGGAATGAAGGTTATGGTTATGTATGCTAGAAGGAGTCCCTTGGAGCAGCAGAGAGCATGCGATGGGACAGTGAGGAAGCAAGAGGCAGGGAGAACTGCCCGGTCAGACTGAGGACACACCAGAGGGAAGGGCATGGTGAAGCTTTGAGAAGTGTTTCAGAGGTAGAAATGTTTGGCTCAGCATATGTCTATGTTTAGGAACAGGAAATGAAGAGAT
Source organism: Bison bison bison (assembly GCF_000754665.1). Lineage (NCBI taxonomy): Eukaryota > Metazoa > Chordata > Mammalia > Artiodactyla > Bovidae > Bison > Bison bison. The sequence goes on along the minus strand of NW_011495054.1, from coordinate 227,955 downwards.
CCTAGATGGGGACTGGGTGGTTGGTAAATCTGATCAAGGAATATAGCAAATAGGACAAATAAAAAATATATATTTTTAGGACTTCCCTGGTGGTCCAGTGGTTAAGACTCTATGTTTCCACTGCAGGGGTCACAGGTTCAACTGCTGGTTGGGGAAGATACTGCATGCTGTGTGTGTGTGTGTGTGTGTGTGTGTGTGTGTGTGTGAGTCGCTCAGTCATGTCTGACTCTTTATGTCCTTTGGAATGTAGCCCACCAGACTCCTCTGTCCATGGGATTTTCCATGCAAGAATACTGAGTTGCCATTTCCTTCTCCAAGGGATCTTCCTCACCCAGTGGTCAAACCCAGGTCTACTGAATTTCAGGCAGACTCTTTACTGTATGAGCCACCTGAGAAGAGGTCAAAAAAAAAAAATAAGGAAAAAAATTTATTTTTTAAAAAAGTAAAAGCAATGTAATATGACTTTTGAACACGTAGATGGTATAAGTCTTCAATCCCAGTCCCCAGAAGTAACCCACTTTTACCTATGATTTTAAAATGTGTGTATTTTAATCTCAGTTTATACTATTATACAACTTTTTCCCCACAGTATGTTCTGTGCATCTTTTCAAACCAGTTAATGCATATTTACAATGTTATTATTAATGGCTACATAGTATTCCACTGTGGAGGTGTGCATGATAGCCAACTGAGTATTGATGGAAATGTGGGTTGTTTTCAGGGTTTCTTTTTTTGTCTTTTTGTTGTTTTTGTTACCAACAAAGCGATGTATGTCTTTGTATGTCTTTGGATTTTTGTGCTAGTGAATTTGTGGGATACATTTTTCAGAGTAGAATTTCTGGGTCAAAGGTTAAACACATTAAAAAGATTGGATAGTTCTTCTAAATTTCCAGACAGCCAGGTTTTTAGAAGTGATTGATGAGTTCTGATTTGGTCAGCTTAAGACAAGGTGCCAAAGGCTAAAGCTTATTGTGGATGCCCCTCTGATCATTAGTGACACAGGCTAGGACTTGAAAAAAAGTGACACCTAGAGGTTGTCAAAAGCAGAGCTGTGAGAATTGTAAGCCTTCATTATGATTTAAAATGGGCTTCCCAGGTGATGCTAGAGGTAAGGAATCCACCTGCAAATGCAGGAGACGATCCCTGGGTCAGAAACATGGCCTAGAAATGGCAGCCCACTCCAGTATTCTTGCTTGGTAAATTCTCATGGACAGAGGAGCCTGGCCGGCTGCATACAGTCCATGGGGTTGCAAAGAGTCAGGCATGACTGAGCAACTGAACACACACGATTTAAGATAATAAACTAATGATGTAAGATAATAAACTAACCTTCAAATCTAAATAAAGATATATTAGACACATCAATTATAAAAAGGTTCTCAATGTACTGTGAAAGTGTATATACAGCACATAAAAACAATTCCACCTTAAATTTACCATAAAACTAATACATTTGCTATGTTAAATATTAATTAAGCATCCAAATAATAATCTTCCTCAAAAATCTCTTTACATTTAGAAGTGTCTTTGGAGCATGGTTTGGATTCCTCAGAGACCTTAAAAGCATTTATCAAATGTCAGTGCCCTTCAGCTAAAGACCACCAGGAACACCCTTGCAGTGGAATGAGTTGGGATTAGTATTCACTGCACTGAGGGGGGAAATGCACTAGGAGCCATGAGGCATCTCAGTAGGAAGGTATTAAAAAGGATGGGATTAGTATGGGATTTGGGCTTAGGTTGGGTGATTCAGGGAGGGTTTAAAGAACTAGGGCTTTGCTCTAGACTGGATACTGGCAGGAAGTGGAAATAATTCTATCATTGGGCATCTTAATAAAGTTTATCCAAAGGTAGAAAAGATTAGATTGAGCTAATTTGGGGGAAATTGGTAAAGAGGCAGCAGCCTCTCATATTAGGGTAGGGAATTTGGGTCATTTTTGTGGTTTAGACAGTGTTCCTGTTTGGTCTGTGTTCTGTTGTCTTGCTCCTTTGTGGTATCAGAGTAGCCTTGTCTGATATTGATGTTCTGTGCAGTTGTTTATCTTCAGCAGGAGAACACCAACCCCTAGCCAGGATTGCCAGCAGATCAGCTCAGAGCAGCACTGGGGCCAAGCTGATCTAAGTGTCAGCTTGTGGATGTCGGGGTAGTTTCTCTTCTCCTTCTCAGAAGGAAGTTTTCACTGTCTTTGCCTGGATAAACCCTACTGATCCTTCAGATTTCAAGATCTCAGCTCAAACCTCATTTCCTAATGATAGTCTTTCCTCATCCATCCCTCCCCACCACCAACTGTGTCCTCAACAAAATAAATAGGTCAGGCCTTCCTGTTCCACAGTCATTAACAACTTCAGCTTCTTCTTTGTGACACTCATCACAATTGTCATTGCTTAATTGTGCCACGAGTTATCTAGTGCCTGTCTCACCAGCTCACCTGTGGATCCCTGTGAGAGCAGCGACTGTGTGTATCTGGTTCATCTCAGTAGATGCTCATAGTTAGTATTTGATGAGTGAACACTGAATGAGGCAGTGAAGCTTCTTGTGTATGTGTGGATTGTACCTCACTCATGTCTGTGTTCTAAGACCTGTAATAGTGCTTGGTGCATATCCAATAAATATCAGTTTTATGTGTCAACTTGACTGGGCCATGGGATGCCTAGATTGCTGGTTAAATATTATTTCCAATTGTGTCTATGGGGGTGCTTCTGAAAGAGATTAGCTTTCAAATTGGCGAACTGAGTAAAGAAAACAGCCCAATGTGGTGCAGCTTCATCCAATTCATTGAGGACTTGAATAGAATATGAAGGTGGATGAAGGTTGAATTGACTCTGACTATTTGAACTGGGACATTGATCTTCTGCTCTTGGTGCTCCTAGTTCTCAGGCCTTTGGACCTGAACTGGAATCTGTACCATCAGCTATCTGGCTCCAGGGCCTTTGATCTACACCACTGGCTTTCCTGGGTTTTTAGCTTGCAGATGGCAGACTTCTCAGCCTCCCATAATCATGTGAACCAATACCCATAATAAATATCATATCATATCTATCTACCTATCTATCTTTCTCTCTCCTTTTGGTTCTTTCTTTGTTAAAGCTATTTCTTTTTAAATTTATTTTTAATTGGAGGATAATTGCTTTACAATGTTTTACTGGTTTCTGCCATACGTCACGGAGAAGGCAATGGCACCCCACTCTAGTACTCTGGCCTGGAAACTCCCATGGATGGAGGAGCCTGGTAGGCTGCAGTCCATGGGGTTGCGAAGAGTTGGACACGACTGAGCAACTTCACTTTCACGCATTGGAGAAGGAAATGGCAACCCACTCCAGTGTTCTTGCCTGGAGAATCCCAGGGATGGGGGAGCCTGGTGGGCTGCTGTCTATGGGGTCGCACAGAGTTGGACACGACTGAAGTGACTTAGCAGCTGCAGCAGCCATACATCAACAGGAATCAGCCATAGGCATACACATGTCCCCTCCCTCTTAAATCTCCTTCCCACCTCCCATCCCATCCCACCTTATTGGTTCTTTTTGTCTGGAGAAACCTGACTGACACATGCATTAATAACCCAATTCTTTTCCTTTAATTTTATTCTGTCCAAAGAAATAATTCCAATGGCTTCAGAGTTATCTCGGGTAATTGAGTATTCTATTCAATGCAGATATAGTTGGTGGCCCAGGTGTGTAGAATGATCAGTCAAAAACCATTTTGAAAAATATTTGACTAGAATTTTCTCCTCTTTGCCTCATACACCATTTTTTTAAAATCTATCAGAAGCTCTGTTTAGTCTCAGATCAAATAAAGGCCCTCAAGAAACCAGTGATGGCTATCAGAGCTCTGCACACTTCATTGGAAAGCCATAAACACAATTACTAGATCATTAAGGATAGTAAAACAGAAGCTTTGAAGCAACATGCACAGCATTGCCTAGTTGGGCATGAACAGTGTCCTGCATGTGCCAGTGCCTCCCTAGGAAACCACCTAGGAAATGACGAAGGATTGGGACCTGAAGTGTCTCTACGGCAGGTGTAAGGATTTAGGTCTGGCAAAGAAGACCTGGGTTCCACTCACAATTCTGGTGCATCTTGGGTGGTACCTTAACCAGACTCTGAGCCTCAATGTCCCCACTGTTAAATAAGGTATTGGGGATTGATTGCATTAATGCCCTGATTTTTTACCTCTTGTGTTAGTTTGCTAAGACTGCTTTAACACAGTACCACAGACCAGGTGGCTTAAACAACAGACATTTATAATCTTACATCTAGAGGCCAGAAGTCCATGATCAAGGTGTTGGCAGAGTCGGTTCCTTCTGAGGGCTGTGAGGGGCTTTCCCAATGGTGCAGCAGGTAAAGAATACACCTGTGATGCAGGAGACACAGGAGACGTGGGTTTGGTCCCTGGGTTGGGAAGCTCCCCTGGAGGAGGAAATGGCAACCCATTCCAGTATTTTTTCTTTGATTTGTTTTTATTTATTTTTAATTGAAGCATAATTGCTTTACAATATTGTGTTCATTTCTGCCATGCATCAACATGAATCAGCCATAGGTATACATGTGTCCCCTCCTTCTTGAACCTCCCTCCCACCTCATCCCACCCCTCCCTCTAGGTTGCCACAGAGCCCCGGTTTGAGTTCCCTGAGTCATACAGCAAATACACCCCAGTATTCTTGCCTGGAAAATTCTATGGATGGAGGAGCCTGGTGTGCTGCAGTCCAAAGGGTCCAGAGAGTCAGACATGACTGAGCGACTGGGCATGTACCCACGAGGGCTGTGAGGAAGCATCTGTTCCAGGCCTCTCTTCCTGGCTTCTAGATGGCATTTTCCAGACTGCTTTCCCTGTGTGTTTGTCTGTGTTTAAATTTCTCTTTCTCTCTCTCTCTCTTTTTTTTTTTTTTTTTGGCTTCACTGAGTCTTCACTGTGGCATGTAGGCTTAGTTGCTCCACAGAATGTGGGAATCTTAGTTCTCTGACCAGGAATTGGACCTGCGTCTCCTGCACTGGAAGGCAGATTCTTAACTGCTGGGCCACCAGGGAAGTCCCTAAACTTCTCTTTCTTATAGGGACATTAGTCATATTGGAGTAGGGCCTATCATAAAACATTAGCGCTGTAAAGATCCTATCTCCAAATAATGTCACATTCTGAGATAGGACTGAATAGCGCATTCTGAAGTCAGTACTTTGATAAATGAACTTTGAGGATATACAGTTCAAGTGATAACACCCTTCCTGTACCCACAACCTTTGCAGTTCATTTTATGAAAAAGTTAGAGTGTATTTCCCATCTTTTATTTATTAAAAAATTTTTTTTGAATATACTGCATGGCATGTGGGATCTTAGTTCCCTGACCAAGAAGCATGGAGACTTAACCACTACACCACCAGGGAAGCCCTCCCCTCCCATCTTTTAAATGATCTGTGCTGGCCTCGTGATTTGCTTTGGCCAAAGGAGTGTTAGAGGCGATGCAAGCAAAAGTCTGCAAAAGTGTACTATTGCTATTCGAAAATTTCCAGGCAAGCCTGCTAGAGAAGGAGAGGCCCATGTTTTCCCAGGCATCCCAGCAGAGGCTATCCTAAATCAACCAACGTCAAATATGTCAGTGAGTCCAGCCAAAATCAGCAGAGCTGTGAAGATAACTTGCAGTTACCCATAGGCTCGTGAGGGAGGCAGCAAAATCAGATGAACCTTGCCTGGGATGGCTGAACCCCACATGTTTATTGCTAAATGTTCTGGGGGTTTTGTGCTTGCTTGTTACTCAGCATCACTGGGGAAATATGTAACTGATACGGGGTTAGAAATATTCATTCCCTGAGTTGTGAGGACCTGTGTGAGAGCACATAAATGTTAAATAAATGGTGGCCATGGTATCACAGTTCAGTTCAGTTGCTCAGTTGTGTCTGACTCTTTGCGACCCCATGAACCGCAGCACGCCAGGCCTCCCTGTCTATCACCAACTCCCGGAGTCCACCCAAACCCATGTCCATCGAATCAGTGATGCCATTCAACCATCTCATCCTCTGTCGTCCCCTTCTCCTCCTGCCCTCAATCTTTCCCAGCATCAGGGTCTTTTCAAATGAGTCAGCTCTTCTCATCAGGTGGTCAAAATATTGGAGTTTCAGCTTCAACATCAGTCACTCCACTGAACACCCAAGACTGATCACCTTTAGGATGGACTGGTTGATCTTGCAGTCCAAGGGACTCTCAAGAGTCTTTTCCAACACCACAGTTCAAAAGCATCAATTCTTTGGCACTAAGATTTCTTTATAGTCCAACTCTCACATCCATACACGACTACTGGAAAAACCATAGCCTTGACTAGACAGACCTTTGTTGGCAAAGTAATGTCTCTGCTTTTTAATATGTTGTCTAGGTTGGTCATAACTTTCCTTCCAAGGAGTAAGCGTCTTTTAATTTCATGGCTGCAGTCACCATCTGCAGTGATTTTGGAGTCCAGAAAAATAAACTCAGCCACTGTGTCCACTGTTTCCCCATCTATTTGCCATGAAGTGATGGGACTGTATGCCATGATCTTAGTTTTCTGAATGTTGAGCTTTAAGCCAACTTTTTCACTCTCCTCTTTCACTTTCATCAAGAGACTCTTTAGTTCTTCTTCACTTTCTGCCATAAGAGTGGTGTCATCTGAGGTTATTGATGTTTCTCCCGGCAATCTTGATTCCAGCTTGTGCTTCCTCCAGACCAGCATTTCTCATGATGTACTCTGCATATAAGTTAAATAAGCAGGGTGACAATATACAGCCTTGATGTATTTTTGGAACCAGTCTGTTGTTCCATGTCCAGTTCTAACTGTTGCTTCCTGACCTGCATATAGGTTTCTCAAGAGGCAGGTCAGGTAGTCTGGTATTCCCATCTCTTTCAGAATTTTCCACAGTTTATTGTGATCCACACAGTCAAAGGCTTTGGCATCACAGTGCTTTATAAATGCTTGAATACTGTGTAGAAGTAAAGAGTCATCAATATACAATGACGTGCTGTGTAATAATAATGATAAGAGAGTTGGCATGAATAAAACTAATGAATTGGGCCCTGGTTATAATCTATAATATGAGCCTACATTCATGTACATAAACCATTCATGATATGATACAATGTCTGCATTATGTGGATTCTTAGAGACCACCTTGTGAGAAAAATGATACTCAGAATCAAATCGACTCACTGCAGGTCACATAGGTAGTAGGTGGCAGAGCTTCACCAGAACTGGAGATATTTATGATTGGTCTAACACAAGAAAGCATGGTATTTTCATTATCTCTTCCTGAGGAAGCTGTTGACTTTAAAAAATGAATAGAGTTGATCATTCATCTCTGGAAATCTTCTATCTTTGTGTGAGGTTTGAAATGAGGACAAAAGGGGAGATTAGGCATCTATCCATTCATCATTTCATTCAGTTATCCACTCATTCCACAAATAATGACCAGACTTCCCTGGTGGTGCAGTGGATAAGAATCAACCTGCCAGTGCAGGGGACATGGGTTCAATCCCTGGTCCAGGAAGAGCCCACATGCTGAGGAACAGCTAAACTCATGTGCCACAACCACTGAGCCTGGGCTCTAAGGCCCAAGAGCTGCAACTACTGAAGCCCGCACACCCTAGAGTGTGCTCCTCAACAAGAGAAGCCACCACAATGAGAAGTCCGTGTACCACAAGGAAGAGTAGCCCCTGGTTACCACAACTAGAGAAAGCCCACACAGAGCGATGAAGATGCAGCATAGCTAAAAATAAATAAGTAAAATTTTTTAAAAAATCAAATAATGCCCGAGGTCACGCTTTGCTTCAGGACTGCACTTGGCATTCTGCTTCTGTCTGTGTTCCTTCATCCTGTTGTCTCATTCTTCTTCTCACCAATACCTCCTCCTTCCTTTGTTCTCCTTTGTGAATGTGGACAAGTATGAGTTAAAAAAAAAAAACGAAACAACTAATTACTTGTTAGGGCAAGTCTGTATAAGATTGATGCTGATGGTTTTAGTTCATTTACAATGTTAACTGCCGTGAGCACAACTTGCCACACCTCAGTTTTGTTCTGCATTTTTGAAAGACCATACGGTCTAGTGGCTGAGAGCATGCCCATAAACATAAATACTCCGCTGCAGCTTCCCAGATAGGATGCCCAAATAGGATGCTGAAAATTACATGCTTCCAAAGTTCACAGTTATTTCCAACCCATGTCCACCCACTCATCTCTTCTTTTTACCACTTTTTATCATCCACCATGGGTCAGGCTCTGTGTGACTGCACTAAACCTACAAGTGGACAGCGGTTGTGCAGTAGTGCACACTTATATAGAGGTTATCAAATGCCGACATTGCCCTGTGTGCTTTACATATGTTAACTCATTGGTCTTCACAACAATCCAGCGAAGTATGTACTAATATTCCCCCTTATACAGATGAGGAAACTAAGGCACGGGGGTGTTTTTACCCAAAGGTCACGTGGATGCCTGAATGGTAAGTGAGAGAGCTGGGATTTGCACTCTGGCATCTGGATCCAGAGCCTGTCTTTGATTCTGCCTCTCTAACCTCTCCTGATGTTACTACTGAAGACCATATCCTTCTCTGGACCACTGTTGGGTGCTTCTAACCTGCCACAACTCTTGAGTGTACTAAGTGGTGACACTGATGTGGTTATAAGGGAAGTGCTTTCTTCATTCCGTGTCTATCTATCTATCTGTCTGCTTATATGCATAGGCATATTTGGCCACGCTGCTCAGCTTGCAAGATCTTAGTTCCCTAAGCAGGGATTGAACATAGGCCCATAGCAGTGAAAGCATGGAGTTCTAACCATTTGACCATCAGGGAAGTCTGGTAAGTGCTTTTATTTTTCCAGAGTAAAACCACTAATTACACATCCTAGCATGGAATTTGAATCTGGATCCCCTCCACTCATGGACTCACCTGTCAATCCCACAACCTTTCTAGTCTTACCTTTCTTCTGAAACTGACCCTCAGCAGAACATCAGTGAGTGTCCATCTTCAGACTAAAAGACAGCAGGGAGAGGAGGAAGAATGACCTCCAAAGACATCTCAGTTGAGCCCCAGTTTCCTCATCTGCAAAATGGGAATAAGTTAATTGAATAATGTAACATGTCGGTTCAGTTCAGTTCAGTTCATTCGCTCAGGTGTGTCCAAGTCTCTGCAACTCCATGGACTGCAGCATGCCAGGCTTCCCTGTCCATCGCCAACTCCCAGAGTTTACTCAAACTCACGTCCATTGAGTTGGTGATGCCATCCAACCATCTCATCCTCTGTCATCCCTTTCTCCTCCTGCCTTCAATCTTTCCCTGCATCAGGGTCTTTTCAAATGAGTCAGTTCTTCACATCAGGTGGCCAAAGTATTGGAGTTTCAGCTTCAGCATGAGTACTTCCAATGAATATTCAGGACTGATTTCCTTTAGGATGGACTGGTTGGATCTTCTTACAGTCCAAGGCACCCTCAAGAGCCTTCTCCAACACCATAGTTCAAAAGCATCTCTTTATAGTTCAACTCTCACATCCATCCATGACCACTGGAAAAACCATAGCTTTGACTAGATGGACCTTTGTTGGGAAAGTAATGTCTCTGCTTTTTAATATGTTGTCTAGGTTGGTCATAACTTTTCTTCCAAGGAGCAAGCATCTTTTAATTTCATGGCTGCAGTCAACATCTACAGTTTTTTTCAAGCCCAAGAAAATAACATGTATGCTGACTTTTATTGAGTGCTTCGTGTGTGTAAGGCTTATGCTAAATGCTTTGCCATTTGCATGCTCTCATTTAATTCTTAAAGCAACATTATGAGTAAGGCAGACTCAGAGTAGTTCTGTAACTTGTCCAAAGTCACACAGTAGGTAGGAGGTAGTAGGTAGGCAGCAGAGCCTGGATTCAGAATCAAGCTATAGAACATCAAAGATCTCACTCTAATGCAACTCCAGAAGTTCTCACTGAGATAATACTGCCTCTTAGGGCTCTTTTCAGAAATTTGTGGGGACAGTTTTGGTGATGATGGTGATGGGAAGTTACAAAATCATGGCATTGGGTGATTTGCTTTAGGGGACAAGGCAAGCTAAACATTTAGCAATGTGTGGGGAAGATCTGTTATGTGTCCTGCTTAACCTTTTAGTGCCCTGCCAGACCTTCGTGTAGGTAAACAACTCATTTATTATCGTCTGAGCTTGTCTTATATACAGAGTATATTTTGTGTAGTTAAAACTACAGGTTCTGATTTTTCTAGGAATGCAGCTTACAGTGTGCCTCAAGGGATGGTTTTAGTTTATTTTGCTCAAAATGTTATCCATTGTGTGTACCATTTCCAAAAAAAAAATCACATCACCAGTGGCAACATTGTTCAAGGTATTTGAGGGGCCAGCATCACACCCCCGAGTTAGCTTGCATTTTATCTGTTATACACACAGTGGCTCTTTGCTTGTGTGCCATCATCAGGCTACCTAACTACGTCTTCTAGCATTTACATATGAAATAGATTTTTGGAAATTATATACATGTATGCAGGTTATATTATCTCTGAATTTCAGTTTGCGATAATGTAAAGAGCACATTACAATATGTTTGTTATAAAAGGGTGGATAAAATGGATCATTGCTCCCACTTCTTCCTTCTTTCCCATAATGGAATTGCACATCATCACATTTTGTCATGTGACTTTGTAGTACTTCTCAGTAGAGTAGGTGGAGAGTATTTATGTGCCTCATTGATTTGGGGCTTAGATATGAAATTTTCTTTGGCCAGTGATACCTGGAAAGAAATGGAAATGTGCCAGTCTTGAACCTGGTCCGCAAAAGGCATCATCATGGTTTCCCTCATCCTCTTGTTCTTTTGACACTTGCTATAAGAAAAATGTGTGTCCACTGCTCTGTGGAGAATGGAGAAACACTTGAAACAGATCTGAGCCCCACCTGGAGCCAAGATCATGGTGCGGCAGTGAGCTCAACAGAATGACAGCCAACCACAAACTTATGAGTATAAAAATAAGGTTTTTCAAATGGCAACCTACTCCAGTATTCTTGCCTGGAAAATCGCATGGATGGAAGAGCCTACTGTCCATGGGGTCGCAAAGAGTCGGACACGACTGAATGACTCCACTTCTCCTTGTGAGTCACTGAGATTTCGAGATTGTTATGCACCAGAAACTGACTGATACAAAGAGATGTTGAGTCTGATAAGATTGATAAGCAATGTGTTCTACTGTTTTCCTGTATACAAAGCAGTTACTTTAAGTCTTGGAACACACAGAGTGGATGCTTTTCAATAGAATGCCTAAATGATATTCTTTTTTTTTTTTTTTTTTTTTTAAAGTTTATTTATTTTCTTTTTGGCTGCTCTGCTCTTCATTGCTAAATGATATTCTGATACCATATTAAAGGGGATTATGGATACCCAGCTTTCAAATCCTTAGGTTTAGGGCCTCTGCAATTACTGTTGAACTCTCCAACCACCAGGGTAAGTGCTGGTGTTTGGGAGGGTATAAATTCACCAAGTGAGCAGGCCAGAAATAATTGATGAGTTCTCTTCTTTAAAAGGGGTTCTGGTGCCATGGAAACAAGTGTGTTCAGCTTTGTGACTGCGGATTATAATTACCAAGTTATTAACCAGAGCATTATGTGAAAGATTGATGATTCTTGCTCAATGTAATGTGTCCTTTAAATGCTAAATAATAAGTTAAATGCAAGGAATAAATAAGTTTGATGGCTTATTTATGGGGTAATTATGGGATATTTTCAGCCCATAAACTAGGGCATCTGTAGAAACCCAATGCTATGGAGGAGAAAGAGCCCTGAATTAGAAATAAGGAGACCTGGATTCTCTGTCACCTGCTAGCTAGTGACCTTGAATGGCTTATGTCTTTGCTCTCTGCCCCAGTTTCTTTGTTTGGAAAATTGTGTGTGTCGGGGGGTATAAAAATACCCATCTCATAGAGAGGTTGTATGGAATCATTGTCAATGACATAATTATACATGTTTCAGAGCTCCGAATGTAATAAGTGGTTACAAGTGTTATCTATCATTATATCATCATATTTGAAATATGAGATTCGGCCCTTCTGCTAAGAGTTTTCCTATTTTATGTTTTTAGTCAATAAGAAATTAGTATAATTTATAATAGACTGTCATTGAATTCTTCTTGAAAAACCACTCTTCTCTGCTCAAAAAATTATCAGAGACTTGAGTAAATTCAGACAAGAATAAGAGAAAAAATATATATCATCCATCTATCCCACCATCTAAATATAACTACTGTTAACATTTTAATGTAGACTCCTAGTCTTTTTTTTACCCATGTATAGAATTTCTTTTTTAAATCTGAAATTGGAATCATGCTGTACATGCTGATTTGCCACCTGCTTTTGAGATGTTTCCAATGTCATTAAATGTCCTCCTAAAACACACTTTTTAATGGCTGCTGAGTAGTGTGTTCTTGAGTAACATAGTCTAAGTGGAAGAGTTATTCAAGGAAGCCAACTTAGCCCATTCACTTAAATTATACTTTCAGACTTTCTGAAATCTTCATTTCAAATTGGTCTTAAATGGGCTAGAACTTGGCTTTAAGATTCCTCTCCACCCCTTCCTTCCTCCCCAGCTACCCCCAGGTGCTCTGTCAAGTAGTTAATGATTGTACTAGGCACTTATTCAGTAGGGGAGCTCTCAATCTAAAGGGTCTCTGTGGCGAGCCATTTTGTAAAAGGAAAGATTTGTCATTCAAATAATCGCCCTCTCATTTCTCTACTCAGGTAAATTTTTTTTTTTCTTTTAAGTTGAGTTCTCTCTTAAAGTAAGGTCCATCTACAGGTAAGACTTCTCTACTACCCTTCTTAAATTACCTTCAGTTCAGTTCAGTTGCTCAGTCATGTCTGACTCTTTGCGACCCCATGGACTGCAGCACGCCAGGCTTCCCTGTCCATCACCAACTCCCAGAGCTTGCTCAAACTCATGTCCATCAAGTGGGTGATGCCATCCAACCATCTCATCCTTTGTCATCACCTTCTCCTCCTGCCTTCAGTCTTTCCCAGCATCAGGGTCACTTCCAGTGAGTCAGTTCTTTGTATCAGGTGGCCAAAGTATTGGAGTTTCATCTTCAGCATAAGTCCTTCCATTGAATATTCAGGATAGATTTCCTTTAGGATGGACTGGTTTGACCTCCTTGCAGTCCAAGGGACTCTCAAGAGTCTTCTCCAGCACAACAGTTCAAAAGCATCAATTCTTCCGTGCTCAGGTTTCCTGATAGTCCAACTCTCACATCCATACATGA
>NW_011495054.1:211389-214612 GCF_000754665.1 Bison bison bison | reverse complement strand
ATCCATACATGACTACTGGAAAAACCATAGCTTTGACTAGATGGACCTTTGTTGGTAAAGTAATGTCTCTGCTTTTTAATATACTGTCTAGGTTGGTCATAGCTTTTCTTCCAAGGAGCAAGCATCTTTTAATTTCATAGCTGCAGTCACCATCTGCAGTGATTTTGGAGCCCAAGAAAATAAAGTCTGTCACTGTTACCACTGTTTCCCCATCTATTTGCCATGAAGAGATGGGACCGGATGCCATGATCTTAGTTTTCTGAATGCTGAGCTTTAAGCCAACTTTTTCACTCTCCTCTTTCACTTTCATCAAGAGGCTCTTTAATTCCCCTTTCTGCCATTAAGGGTGGTATCATCTGCATATCTGAAGTTATTGATATTTCTTTCAGCAGTCTTGATGCCAGCTTGTACTTCATCCAGCCCAGCATTTTGCATGATGTACTCTGCATATAAGTTAAATAAGCAGGGTGACAATATACAGCCTTGATGTACTCCTTTCCCAATTTGGAACCATTCTGTTGTTCCATGTCTGGTTCTAACTGTTGTTTCTTGATTTGCATACAGATTTCTCAGGAGGTAGGTCAGGTGGTCTGGTATTCCCACCTCTTTAAGAATTTTCCACAGTTTGTTGTGATGTACACAGTCAAAGGCTTTGGTGTAGTCAATAAACCAGAAGTATATGTTTTTCTGGAACTCTCTTGCTTTTTCTATGATCCAATGGGTGTTGGCAATTTGATCTCTGGTTGCTCTGCCTTTTCTAAATCCACCTTGAACATCTAGAAGTTCTCAGTTCATGTACTGTTGAAGCTTGACTTGGAGAATTTTGAGCATTACTTTGCTAGCGTGTGAGATGAGTGCAACTGTGCATTCTTTGGGTGTCAGGGGCTGAATTAGGTCTCCTCCCAAATCTGTATGTTGCAGTTCTAACACCCAGTACCTCAGAATGTGACTGTACTTGAGACAGAATCTTATAGAGGTAATTGAGGTTAAATCACTGTGGATAGTGACTGCAGCCATGAAATTAAAAGACACTTGCTCCTTGGAAGGAAAGTTATGACCAACCTAGACAGCATATTAAAAAGCAGAGACATTACTTTGCCAACAAAGGTCCGTCTAGTCAAAGCTATGGTTTTTCCAGTAGTCATGTATGGATGTGAGAGTTGGACTATAAAGAAAGCTGAGCACAGAGGAATTGATGCTTTTGAACTGTGGTGTTGGAGAAGACTCTTGAGAGTCCCTTGGACTGCAAGGAGATCAAACCAATACATCCTAAAAGAAATCAGTCCTGAATATTCATTGGAAGGACTGATGTTGAAGCTGAAACTCCAATACTTTGGCCACCTGATGAGACGAGCCGACTCATTTGAAAAGACTGATGCTGGGAAAGATTGAGGGCAGGAGGAGAAGGTGATGACAGAGGATGAGATGGTTGGATGGCAGCACCCACTTAATGGACATGAGTTTGGACAATCTCTGGGAGTTGGTGATGGACTGGGAAGCCTGGTGTGCTGCAGTCCAAGGGGTCACAAAGTCGGACATGACTGAGCGACTAAACTGACTGACTGACTGACAACAAATGAATGCCATGCCTGATGACAGTCTGTTTTAATCCTTTGTCTCTCTGAGGAGAATCTCCTTCTTTGGGAGGCTGTTTAGATCCAAGAGGAGTTTCCTTTCGATTCAACATGGACTGGGAACCCCAAGAAGGGCCTCTAATTATGACCTACCATGATCTTTGTGACCCGTAGTTGGTTACTCAACCTCTCTGTGCCTTTGCTAGGCGGCAGCAACAGATACAAAGTAGGAAGGAAGGTAATTTGCAGACATGGCCAAACCAGCAGAGAGTTTATAGCACTGACAAAAAACATATTTGGTTAGGTCAGAATTTAATCTCTTGGCTTGACATGTTTGCCGTGGGGGGCGGGAATCCTAGATTTTTCTGAATCTAAATTTATAAGTTAGAAATAGATTAAAGGATGAAAGAAAAAAGACTTCTTGCTTTGGAAGGGACCCACCCGCTTGGCCTTTCTAAATAACAACTTTTATAACAATCGAGTGTGCCAAGAACATTGAGTTTGCAACTAAATTGTCTGGTTTAAGTTCCCCTCATGCCATTTACCAGTGTCAGATCCCGAGCAGTTTCAACCTCTCTGGTCCTCAGTGTTACCATCTGCAAAATGAGGGAATAAAAGTTCATGGTTTTTACACTTGCTGTGAGGATTAAATTAGAAAATAATGTATGTGAAGTGCCTGGAAGAACCTGTTTCTTTGCACTCATTTTTTTGGCTGCCTCAGGTCTTAGTTGCAGTATGTGAGATTTTTCTTGTGGCCCATGGACTCTCTAGCTGTGGTACATAGGCTCATTAGTTGTGGCATGGGGGCTTACTTGCTCCATGGCATGTGGGATCTTAGTTCCCAGACTAGGGATCGAACTTGCATCCCCTGCTTGCAAGGTGCTTAACCATTGGACCACCAGGAAATTTCCTTTTTGTACTTATTTTAATATAGTTACTAGAAACCCCCACATTACAAATGTGGCTTTTTTGGCTATTTTTCTACTGAACAGTATTGTTTAAGCCTGGCTTCTTGGAGGCTTTAGATTACATTTTCTTCATCTCTGTCTGTAGAATTCACCACTTAGTTGGAGTGCGTGTACTGAATATGTTCACATGAGCTTTTTGTCTTCACTGTGGTGATGTTGGGAAGAAGTCAGTTTGTATAACTCAGAATCGTCATTTGTTTAATTTTGCCTTGGTTGTGGTTTCAGGGGAGGGACCCCTTTTCCAAAGTCTCAGCCCAAAGAAAGTAGGCTGGAGCTAGTGGTGGCAACACATTCAATGGTACCATCGTTTTTTTACTGCGTAAGGGCAGTTCAGAAACCCAGATGGTGGCCCCCAGGGGGACTCCTCCAGGACAGATTTGCCTCCAGGAAGCAAATGATTCTGGCTTCAGGAAAAAGAATCTCTTCCAGAGGAAGTCAGAGAGAGTAGATTTTGTTCCAGGAAGGAGTGTCGCCCCAGGCGCTCCCAGAGAAAACCGGAGAAGCAACAGATGGGGAATGAATATTGGCCAGGATACGATGGTTCTCATTCAATTAAAATATCAAATAGGGAAGTAATGGGAACAGAGCGTTTAGTGGGGGGCTTCTGATAACTTAAAGACCAGACTGAACAAGCAGGAAGATCAAAGTTACATTATTATCTCATGTGGAAAAGAAATGGCT
>NW_011495054.1:190251-211206 GCF_000754665.1 Bison bison bison | reverse complement strand
AAGTCTGACAAGTGCAGTAACCATTTATAGTTGCCATTGAGAGTAACCTTTAAAATAACTATGAAAAGTCAGGTACCATTTTCCCTCCTGGATTTCTTAGTTTTTAAGTCTTGACTGTTCTGTCAGGCCTCTGGGTCTGTCTGATTTCCTGCCAAGTGGGTCAGGAATCTCCCTGGATGACTGGGATAGAAGGAGAGAGGAGGAGCCAGACAACCCAATTGTGAATGTTTACCCTGCCCCTGAGGCAATGAGGGGAGGGTCCTGGAAAGGGTGTTCAGTGACTCAGGGGGTCTTGTCTTCCTCGGGAATCCAGAAAATGCCCACTTAAATGTGTAGAGAAAAAAGGACTTATCGATAGGGCCCCACGGCATTATGAGACAGGCTTGTTGTCAGATAGTCATGTTTCTGGAGATGCTTCTGGTCTGTCCTGTGATTCACTCTGCTGAGTAACTTCCTCTCCCAGGATTCTAAGGCACCCCTGTGTGTTCCCCTCCCTTGATTTTAGTGCGACTTTGGCCTGTCACAGAGCTCATGCCAGGCCTGACACTGAGATTTTGTGGGCTCAGAACTCACCACTCTCTGATGATCATTTCTGTTCCTCTGGTAGGTGTTGAAGGGGAAACTTTTGATTTTGGGGGGATGGGGGTGCATTAGAGTGTTCACACCTCCCACCAACTTAAAAACTGCATAAAGTCTAGGACTTCCCTGGCAATCCAGTGGTTAAGACTCCATGTTTCCAACACAGGAGATATGGGTTTGATCCCTGGTTGGGGAACTAAGATTACACATGATGCGAGGCACAGCCAAATGATTTTAAAAATTGCATAAGGTCTAAGTCCTTTATGTGGACATAAATTTTCACTGGGAAAATTCCTGCTGAGAGCTATGCCCTACAGTGTGACCTCCAGAAACAGACATTTATCTTGATAGTCATTACTGTTTATTACTTCCCAATATCAATTCTTCTCCTTCTTCCTAACCAAACCCTAATTCTATTTATGTGTTCTCCCAATCCCAGCTTTAAGGGTAGCTCCAGATCAAGGATCAACAAGGTTTTGCAGAAAAAGGCCAGAGAGTAAATATTTTAAGCTTTAGAGGGGCATATGATCACTGTCACAACTAGCTGTGTGACAGCTCTCTGTTATAGACAATGTGTAAATGAATGAGTGTGGCTATGTTCCAATAAAATTTTATAACATTAGGCAGTTGGTTAAATATGGCGCATGGGTTGTAGTTTGCCAACCCTGATCTAGATTAATCTAAGCTTGGGTTTCCCAAGCTCAGCACTGTTGACATTTTGGAATAGACAGTTCCTTTTTGTGAGGACTGACCTGTGTGCTATAGGATGTTTAACAGCATCCCTGGCCTCTACCCACTAAATGACAGTAGCATCCCATACCCCAGTGTGACGACTACAAATGTTTCCAGACATTGCCAAAAGTCCCTGGAGGCATTTCCCTGGTGACTATTACTGGTCCAGATAATCATGTGGCTCAAGTTGGTCCAAATACACTAATAATGGGAAGAGCTCATAGTCCGTGATTTGGGGAGAGGTTCTGTCTCCTCTTAGACTGAAATAAGAAAGCCTTAGTGCCATAGATGGCAGAGGAGAGGGACCAGAACCTGGGTCCTTGCTGAGCAGCTGAATCAACCAGACCTGAGACCCTTCTTACCTATGGACTTCCTATTGCATGAGATGACACATTTCCTTATTGTTTTAGATGGAGTTTCTCAGGGGTGTTCAGGGGGGTAATTGACCAATGTGTACAGAAGGAGTTTGGGCTTCTCTGGTGGTGCTAGTGGTAAAGAACCTGTTTGCCAATGCAGGAGACATAAGAGACTCAGGTTCAATCCCTGGCCCAGTAAGATCCCCTGGAGAAGGTCATGGCAAGCCACTTCAGTATTCTTGCCTGGAGAATCCTCATGGACAGAGGGGCCTGGCGGACTGCAGTCTATAGGATCACAAAGAGTTGGACACAACTGAAGTGACTTAGCACGCATGCACACAGAAGGAGTTTAATATTTTAAACTCTGGTATGTCTGTATTTGTATTCAGTGGCTGGATATCAGTCATGAGGCAAACAGGCCATCAGGGCTATGATGGGTGTAGATTCTCTTAGCAAGGATGTGGGTAGGGGGGCATTGATTGGTGTCTCAGTACTTTCACGTGTCCTCTTGGCTCCACACAGGCTTTTATGAATTTATCTTACCACCTGGCCCTGCAAATGTGGTGGAGCATGACTCTTTTTCTGGATGTACTGGGGTTGAGTCCTCTGTGAACATGTTCAGTGATATGGGTCTTTCAGAGGAGCTTATATTGCCTGATTGGTTACAGAGAATTTTTTAAATGGTGTCTTCCTGGGAAGGAGACTTGATCAGAAAACTGTGGCAGTGCTTGGCCCTATACAAGGGTATCAGGTCCTGAACTGCAAATGTCGGGGCTACAAAGATAACAGAAAACCAATTTCTACTCAGTTCAAATCACAGCTTCTCTTAGGATCATGCCCCTGCTGTATTCCAGCCACCTGGTCTCCCCATCCCCCACTCCCCCATCACCACCCCTTCTCTCTAATTCTTGGTTGATGCTAAAGTGGGAAAATGCATTTAGAGCAAAAATCAATAAAGAGCAAACTTCTAAGAAGGTTTCCACAGCAAACCAGCAAATGATGTTGGAAAGGCTATTGGAGAGGCCCTGGCTTCAGAACTTGGCTCAGCTCATGGGTGATTTCATTTGTTGAACCTCAGTTTACTCATCTTGTAAGAATGGATAGAATGATCTGCACCCATAGATTGAATGAAATAATGTATGTGAAAGAATTTAATGAGTCAGGAGATTGGAGGAGAGGCACTTGAACAGGCCATGGGTGTGACAAGTGGGTATTTCAGGCCTGCATTTTCCCCCCCATCTCTCTTGGTGGTACTGAAAGGAACCACCAAAAAAAAAAAAAAAAAATCCCAATTTCTTTTGGTTCGTAATTCTGTCTTCCTGAACAACACCAGAGCCAGAATTTCAAAGGCAGATGATTTACCCACCTGTGTATCCCATTATTTGGGCTGGTTGGTACTTGGCATACTATGGTAGACACTCAGAAAGTGTCAAAAGAATGAATATTGTAAGAGGCAATGCATTGTCAACATTGAGGATCTGGGCATTGTGGTACTTGCTTTCATTGTGATTTATTTATATATATAACGGAAAAGGCAATGGCACCCCACTCCAGTACTCTTGCCTGGAAAATCCCATGGATGGAGGAGCCTGGTAGGCTGCAGTCCATGGGGTCACTAAGAGTCGGACATGACTGAGTGACTTCACTTTCACTTTTCACTTTCATACACTGGAGAAGGAAATGGCAACCCACTCCAGTGTTCTTGCCTGGAGAATCCCAGGGACGGGGGAGCCTGGTGGGCTGCCAGACGTCTATGGGGTCGCATAGAGTCGGACACGACTGAAGCGACTTAGCAGCAGCAGCAGCATTTATATATAAAATATATTTTTCTACCTTAAATCCTAATTCTTTTTGTACACTGGGTATTTTTCTGTTGTGATTGAAGTTTCCTTAGTCTGAGCCGAGATTAGCGGGTTGTGCAAAATTGAGGGGTTTCCTGGATATTGGTGAGGATGGATGGCTCTGTGCAGTTGTCTCAGAGTTAGGCATCAGGGGTACCTCTGGTCAGTTGTCCTGGACCCACAGACAAACACAGGCAGTCCCACGGTACTCAGGGCCCACAGCAAGAAGACAAGATTGCCAAGGGGTCTCTCCAAGGACAAATCTGTCCAAATGGGGGGGCAAAGACAGCTGTGTACTCTGCCACTCCCAAGTTTGAAGCCCCTTAAGTCATTGATTAGCTGTGTGAACCTTGGGCAAAAGTTAACCTTCCTAAGCTTCACTGGTAAAATGGTGATAATAATAGACCTTTTACCATGAATATTTGAGAGGATTGCACGAAATATATGCTTGACACAAAACAAGCATGCAAAAACTGCTAGCTTTGAAGCTTTCTTCCATCTTTCCTAAAATGCTTTGACAACTAATCATGGAATGAGGTTGTTATGGTGAAGGGACGGATTGAGAAAGATGTGGCCTTGAGGAGAGTGGACCTGCCTGGATAAAACTTTGCGAAAGCTGGTCCCCTTGGACCAAGCTTGAGACATCCCATCACCTGCTCCTGAGAGTCAGCTTGGATGTTCTTCCTGCTTTGACCCTTCCACTCAGCTCACTGCTAAGTTCTGTAGCTGATTTTTACCAAAGGTATCCTGAATGGAGCCTGTTTCCCCATCTCCCGTGGTGGAGAGCCTCAGTGGAGCTGCATCGTCTCTCCCTTAAACCACTGTAGCAACCTCTAAACTGGTTTCTCTGCTCCTGCTCCCTGCTGCCCCTATCCCCTCAACAGCTGGAGGGGATATCTGAAAATGTAAACAGACCACATGCTGGCTCCTTCACCCCTGCAGTGGCTCCCCCTGCACCTAGAGTAACATTTAGCATTTCTGGTGGGAAATGGTCTGCTCATTCCCTTAAGGTGGCTGAATTCTTTTCCCATTTCAGGTCTTCATTTAAATGTTGTCTCTGGCTGATTCCAGTTAAGTGCTTTCCATGCTCTGTCGTATTTATAGTATTGACAACAGCTTGTATTTGTATACCTCTTTGTGTGTTTATTCATTCAGTGTCTGTCTTTCCTGCTGGATTGTAAGCCTCGGGAAGGCAGGGACAGTGTCTGGCTTGGTTGTCACTCCATCCTTGTGTCTGGCACAGTGCCTGGCCCATTGTACACTTGTGTTAGTCACTTGGTCATGTGCAGCTCTTTGCAACCCCGTGAACTGTAGTATACCAGGCTCCTCTGTCCATGGAATTCTCCAGGCAAGAGTACTGGAGTGTGTTGCCATTCCCTTCTCCAGGGGATCTTCCCAACCCAGGGATCAAACCCAGGTCTCCTGCATTGCAAGCAGATTCTTTACTGCCTGAGCCACCAGGGCCTGGTCCATAGTAGGTACTTTATTAATATCTGGTACAAAGAGTGAATGTCCTCAGGTCAGTGATTCTGTTTGTTTTTCTTCATTTTGTGTCTTCTGAGCATGGAAAGGCTCTGCGTAAAGGTGCCATGAAGGTCTCTACAACTGGAGTCTCCCTCCGGAGTGCTGAGAGGCAGGAGAACTTAGTGGTTAAACATGTGTATTCTGGTGCCAGGCTCTCCAGGTTCAAATCTCAGCTCTGCCTCTTTTACCTATGTGTAATTTAGCAAACTACTTAACTTGTCTTTGACTGTTTCCCCCTTTGTCAAATGGAATTAATATCAGAATCTACCTATGAAGGCTAATTGACATTTGTGAAACCTCTGGCATGGTGTCTGGTACATCATGTGTGCTCAGTGATGGTGACTGTGGTTATCTAATTGGTGTGTATTGAACATTTCTATTTCTGGGTGATTTTATACCTTTCTTTTTCTACTTTTTTATTTTTTAGGTCAAAGTGCCACTTATTTGACTTCACACTGAGCATCTACTTTATGTTCCACTCTGGGGATACAGAAATGATCCCATAAACAGAGTCCCTG
Organism: Bison bison bison; assembly: GCF_000754665.1. NCBI lineage: Eukaryota > Metazoa > Chordata > Mammalia > Artiodactyla > Bovidae > Bison > Bison bison. Next base: position 205,656 of record NW_011495054.1, on the reverse strand, counting down.
TACTCATGAGGCTTACCTTTCAGTGGGGAATACAGGATTCAAAAATAATTACAGGTGGTATGAGTGAAATGAAAGAAATAGAGGGTGAGGAGAACAAATTCTAAGGGAATTGAAGCATCAGTGTGTGGAGTGGGGTCAGAGAAGTCCTACCTGAGAACATAGATCTAAGCTAAAGTCCATCCAGGAGATGGACTTCAGTCCATCTCAGTGGTGATGGGGGGTCAGGTGAGGGGAGAGAATACTAAGCAGAAGGAATAGGTTGTGCAAAGGTCCTGAGGCTGCAGAAGATATGGCACATAACTAATGTGTACAAATAGGTATGTAGCTGGAAAACCTGCTCATGGAAAATAATAGCTTTTTCAGGGATCTTCCCAAAGAAGACCTTGACATAGAGATTTGAATATAAGACATTTGCATTTTGAGAGGCAGTTCTGAGTTCGAGTTGAGAAAAGGGATGGGGGGTCTGGTGAGACAGGGAAGGGAAGGACCCAGATATATCATCACATCAGTTATCTCTGTGAGCAAGTGGAGAGCTTTGGGGGCTATGGTCAAACATTCCTCCCAAGTTGGGGTACTTACACAACATCTCCCATCAGTGATTGTTTGAGGATTGCTCTTGGGGTTGGGCAAAATTAATTCCCTGGCACCTCCATTCTGCCATGTGTGTGAGTCAAAGTGGGTCCCAATTGCCAGAGAAGCCATCAGGCAAATGATAGCAGGTGCTGGCCTTTGAAAGTTGGACTAGTAGGGTAAAGGCCAGGGGACCTGGCAGGGCACCAGTGCATCTGCTATGTACTCCAACCCGCTTTGAGGCTTGGAGCTGTTGGGGTCAGCCAGGATCAGCTTGTGGGGGCCCTCGTGAGCTGTTGTGAGAGGTCTCAGGCTCCACCCTTTGGGGAAGTAGTGTTGATCTTAAGTTTTAAGCTGATCTTAACTTTGATCACTCTAGTCCTTGGGTGGAGAACGGACTGTTGTGGCCTGAGGAGCAGATACAGGGAGATAGAGTTTGTGAGCCAGCCTCAGCTCTCCAGGCAAGATGATGGTGGATTAGAGTAGGTAGGGTGGGGATGGAGAGCAAGTTGGAGAGGGGTGGAGATGGAATAGACTAGATTTCATGAGCATCTGCATCCGGGGAAGGTGGCAGCCCTTTTCCATAGTTTCTTCCTTATGCTGAATTAGATGCAGGTGTCTCTGAGACTTGGCAAGTGGGGCTGTCATTCTCCTGAGCCTCCACCCACCACCCCTTACCTGTCATCTGCTGCAGTCTTTCTGCCCACTCTTCACAGTATTCTCCAGGATGCTGGGGCCAGCATAAAATAAATAGCCCCTGTGTCCCACCTTGCCAGTTTCCCTTCTGCCTTGCCCGCCCTGCTGTGCCTGGCGAGCGCTGGCTACAGTTCCAGCTTCTGAAGCAGCATTATTGTCTAGGAATGTGGAAGCAGACGGGCCAGGGAGCAGGGGGCGGGGAGGAGCATTCCATCTGCCATCTGCGGCTCAAGCGAGAGCTGTGCTGATGGGATCCAGGGCCTTAGTCTCTGTGTGATCCGGAGAAACGCATCTCTACTGAGCGGGCAATAGGACTCCATCTGCAGGCCCATTTGATGTCCTGTGGGGTCACTGTCTCTGAGAGTGGGGCTGGGAAGCCAGGCCTCGAGATGACATGCTGTGGATAGAGGTCTCCTTTGTCCCCAAGTCCCACTCTTCAGCTGGGCCCTGCAGGGTACAAAATGCTGCTGTGCTGTACTTGCAGCTCAAGAACATATCACTTATTGTTAAAAATCACTCTATTAGCCATTTTAACCAAAAATCTGGAGTTCAGGTTTTAAGATTTCTAGAATGTAGAGGGATCCTAAGGATCAGTCATTTAATGAATATTTAATTCTGGAAAATTCCTGTTTTCTTCTGGATAAAGCCCATCTGTACCCCAATTCAGCACTCTAAGCACAGAGACACCAAGGGAGCTATTGTTTTTACCATGATGAGACTTGCCTTCGACCTTAGATAATAGCTTCAGGTATATTCTCCAGACCCAAGCTGAGCCTGTTTGAAGGCTTCCCTCGACTGAGAATAGAGAGAGAAAGGGCAGCCTGTAGTGGCTGAAATGATAACATGTAGAAGATGGCACGTACCTGTTTCTCTCCCTTGAAGAAAGGGAGAGAAAACTGGTCAGCATAGAGGAGAGAGAGAGAGGGAGGGAGGGCAGAAGGGATGGAGAAGGGTGAGCAAGGAAGGGTTAGTAGAAGGGTGGGGGAGGAGGGAGTGAGGGGAAGGTAGGTACGAGTGGTGAGTAGGAGGACACAGGTATGTTTTGCACCTTTCTCCGGTTTCCTTGAGCTCCTATTCCCTCTGTGGTAGCTCACTTAGTATAGCACACCCATTATTTGCTATATCTTCCTCATTTCCATACTGTGTTTCCTCTACTTTTTTTTTCCCTTTAATTGATTTTTATTGCAGTATAGTTGTTTTACAATGTTGTGTTAGCTTTTACTATAGAGCAAAATGAATCAGCCATACGTAAACATATCCTCCACTTCTTAAATATACCAGTTTCACTCAATTATTTGTCCAATCCACTGGGATGGTCAGAATGCCAGCACCCCAGCCAAAGGCCCCAGCTTGCATGGCTTCCACTTTCCCTTCAAGACCACAATGACGCCAACCTGACTGTACCAGCCAACCAAACAAACTCATAAATGCCAATTAGTTATATTGATGAGCAGTGTTTATGGGTTCCTGCAGATCAATTCATAAGTATTATAAATTGCAACAGTTTCTAAATGCCCTGTGACTAATGGCTTTGGTTGTAGTGGATTTTATCACGTTGTTGAGCACCTAATCGTCCTTGGCCTCACTGAGTGTTTCTGTGACCTGCAACGAAGCGACAATGACTCAGAGCCCAGCAGTTTCAAGGTCAGAGAGCTTGTGTTTCTAGCTTCCGTCCTGAGTGACAGGGATCCTGGTATTTCACTTTTTAGTGGTTCATTCTTTCATTTTTGGTAGTGGTGAGCTGTCCTTTTCCACTGACTTAAGAAACATCTTTTATTCTGACTTCTACCTGTTGTTTCTGAGGCTCATTCATTCATCAGATTATTTATGGAGCACTTTCTATATGCCCAGTGCTATGTGAATGCTGGGAATATAGTGCTGTATTGGTCAGGATAGGCTAGGTTGTGCTGATGTAACAAGGTACCTTTGAAATCCTAGAAGTTTAAAACAAAAGTTTTTTTTTGTTGTTTTTTCTCATTAAGCTACACATCTATTGTGAATCAACAGTGGGTACTCTTCTACTAATTCACTCAGGGGCCCAGGCTGATGAAACATTGCCTCATTGTGGTAGGAGAATTGATAACTGGAGAATTACTGTGCCAGCTTTTCTATGCTTCAGCCCAGAGGTGACATGTATCACTTCTCTACTCAGCCCATGAGCCACATTTTAGTCACATGGCCCCAATTAACTTCAAAGGAGGCTGAGAAATGTGGAGCGAGCACATGGAATATTTGGTATGTTTAATGGTCTTCAGAGAGATTGCATTGTAGCTTGTGTTGCAGGGATCAAACAAATTATTGCATAAATAATTGTTTAACAATAATTGGGATGAAGGCTACAAGAGAATTCGGGATGCTACAAGAGTGTAAACCAGGAGATCCGTTGCCTTCTAGGTGGTCGGGACAGATTCCTAGGGAAGGGTTATTTCAGCTGAAGCCTGAGAGGTGAACGAGGGCTGGTGAGGTGGAGAGAGTGAGTGTGGCACCCAGCTGTGTCACAAAATACAGATCACCCTAAGTACTCCTCTCAAAGAAATGAAGAGTATAGCTTGAGAGGTAAGAAATATATGGAAAAGGACAATACCAGTTAGTCAACAATGATAGATGGCATGGTTAAGTGCTTTTGGTGCATTGGCTCACTTAATTCACCCTCACAATAGGTTTAGAAACATACTGTCCAGCAAGTATCTGGTGAGGACTTGAACTCATGTGTGCCTGAGGTTCACGCTCTTCACCACTATGTGCTGCCCCCTCTGTGGGGACAGCCTGGTGACTGAGTTAGTTAGTCACTGAGTTAGTTAGCTCAGAGTTCAGTGACTGAGCTGTTCTTCCTCTGCCTCTCTGATAAGTTACTGAATCTCCCCAGGCCTTGGTTCATCATTAAAACAAGAGCATTTGGCTAGACCAGAGCTTTTAAAAAATGTTTTAATGTAGTGGAACATTTAAAAAATAAAATCCATTTTAATTTAATGATTATACATATATAAATACATACATATGTATATAACTAATTTAAAAACAAAATCAATTTAAAAATGCAGTTCAATATATAAAGGAGGTACGAGTGGACAGTAGCCTGAGGAGGATCCCCAAACCTCAGCCCCACATTTTCCCATCTCCTGGGACTCCCCTGGGGGGCCTGGCATGTGGTAAACACTCAATAAAACCATTGGCCCATCTGAGGTTACTTCCAGCTCTCAAGTCGGCTGAGTGTTCCCAGTATTATGAGTCACTGTGGCTATTTGATTATAAGAACGGACTCCTTAGTTGTCCTTAGTGGTAGGTAAGCATAACGAGCCACAAAGCCTGAAACCTGTGAATACGCTACATGGCAAAAGTGACTTTGCAGATAAGGTAAAGTTAAGGATCTTGAGATGGAAGGATTATACTGGAGGATCTGGGTGGGCCCAGAGTAATCTAAAGGGTTCTTATGAGAGCAGTTAGGGAAGTCAGAGAAGGAGATGTGAGGACAGAAGCAGAGGTGAGAGAGAGAGAGAGTTGTGCTATGCTGCTGTCTTTGAAGATGGAGGAAGAGGCCATGAGCCAAGGAATACAGGCAGCTTCTAGAAACTCTGGAGAAAATGCATTCTTCTTTAGTACTTTCAGAAAAAGTGCAGCTCTGCATATTTTAATTTGCAGGGCTATTGAGTAACCTCTCAGGGCTATTTGGAGAGACTGTCATGTCCAATTGTTTGGTAAAGATGAGGAAACTGGAGCTCTGAGGAGTTATATCAGCAGCTCAAGGTCACTCATATAAGCATCTTTGTGACCATTACTTTGAACTCTTTATCAGGTAAATTTCACCACCCACTCAATGACGACCCCCTGCAAGTTTGCTTTCACACACCTTTCCTGCCCACATGGTCTGTCGAAGCTGAACTTTCAGAGGCCAACAAAGATCTTGCAGAAACAATTCTCCATTTTCTTTCTCATTTCTCAGTTTTCTTCACTCCTGCAGCATGTTTCATCTTCTTTAAAAAATTCATCCTTTCTCTAGTTTTCACAACACTGTTCTCTCTACAACCTTCCTTATCTTACTCTTCAAAACTCACTTGTTCCATTCTTCCAAGAGCAAATTCTCTTCAAGATTTTTTAAAAAATTAACTTCTGTTTGGCTGCATTGGGTCTTTGCTGTTGGATATGGGCGTTCTTCAGTTGTGGTGCACAGGCTTCTCACCGTGGTGGCTCCTCTCATTGTGGAGCACAGGCTCTGGGCGCACGGGCTTGAGTAGTTGCAGCCCGAGGGTTCATTAGTTGTGCTCAAGGGCTCTAGAGAGCCGCTCAGTAGTTGTGGTGCATGGGCTTAGTTGCTCTGTGGCATATGGAATCTTCCTGGACCAGGGATTGAACCTGTGTCCCCTGCATTAGCAGGCAGATTTTATCCACTGCACCACTAGGGAAGTCCCTCTTCAAGATTTAAATGCATATTAACTTTCTTCTTGCTAGCTACAGCAGTGGTTCTCAAGCTTGGCTGTAACTTAGACTCACATGGGGAGTTTCCAGAAATGCTGGTGTCAGAAGGTTTTTAGGGCAGAGAAACTATCCTAAATGATGACACAGTGATGGATACCTGTCGTTGTACATTTGTCAAAACTGTAGAATGTACAACACCAAGAATGAACCCTAATGTAAACTGTGGGCTTTGGGTGAAAATGACGTGTCAGTGTTGGTTCATCAACTGTAATGATGAACCACTCTTGCGGAGGATGTTGAAGATGGTATGGTTCTCTGTGTGTGGTGGGAAAGGAGGTACGTGGAAACTCACCGTACTTTTTGCCTGATTTTGCTATGAACTTAAAACTGCTCTTAAAAATGAAGTCTAGTTAAAATGCAGATTTCCAGGCCCCGTGATCAGCAATTCTGACTTATTTGGATCTGATGATTATAAGGTGCAACAGGGCTGAAAAATCTGTAATAAGACTTTTCCTGAGAATCTTTCTTTCTGTCAGGCTTAGTGCTCACTTTGAAACACAAAATTCCCACATTTAACTTACCAACCCTGACCTTTTCCTTGATTCCCAAGTTTACAACCTCCACTTGTTTGAATGTGTCTGAGATCATATCAAACTCAACACCTTATTCATTTTCCAGACTCCTCTTCTAATTATCCTGGTTTTTGATCGGTGCACCAACCATTAGCTTGGCTATTCATTCAGGTTTTACGAACCTCAGAATCCCAACATGAAAGATTCTTTAAGTTTAAATCTCTGACCTTTACCCCAAGCCGAACCCCTTTTCCCTGAACCCCTGGACCCCTGTTCATTGCCTCCGCTTGAAACTTTCTAATGGAAGCTCAATCCTGTGCAAAAATCATTTCCTTTTCAAAACCACCCTTTTTCCCCTTATCATACAGCTGATACTTGTGAATTGTAGAAAAAAAATATAAATTACTATTGGAAAGCATAAAGGAGAAAATAAAAACCACCCATAATACTATCACACACCAACTACTGTTAATGTTTGAGTGAGTGAGTGAGTGAAAGTTGCTCAGTCATGTCCAACTCTTTGTGACCCCATGGACTGTAGCTCACCAGGCTTCTCTGTCCATGGAATTCTATAGGCAAGAATACTGGAATGGGTAGCCATTCCCTTCTCCAGGGGATATTCCCAACACAGGGATCAAACCTGGGTCTCCTGCATTGCAGGCAGATTCTTTACCATCTGAGCCACCAGGGAAGACCCACTGTTAATGTTTAGGTATATAAAAATAAACAAGAGGTGAAAGCTTACATCGTGAAATATTTTTTATGTCATTTTTGACCTAGCATGACATCATAAATATTATCCTATTATAAATACTCTTTCAGACCATTTAAAATAATTTTAATATTATTTCATCTATAAAAGTGGTACCAACATTAAACAATGGTGAAATTTGTAGAATAGAAAATAAAACTCTCCCAACTCTCTCTTGCTAGATTATCCAGAGCAGTCTAAGGGGGTTTCCCCATTTATCTTGTTGGGATAAAGAATTTGATATTTCAAGGAAAGCATTTGTTGGCATTCCTTATGCTTATTTTCTGGTTTTAAAAAATTGGATCATATAATCTTCCCAGGGCTCAGGGCATCTAGAGGTTTTAACTGGCTCTTTGGAGTTACTCCATCCCACTCTGTCACCACCTCCTGGGGCTAACCATGCTTAATAATTCCAACATGCTTTTTAATGGCCATAGCAATCTTTCTTTTTAAGGAAGTTCTAATGGTTGGAAAGCTCTTCTTTATGTTGTGTTGAAAACTGCTTTTTGTATCTTCTACTCTTGACCCCAGGCTTTCTTTATGGAGCTAGGGAAACAAAAATAAAATAAACAAAAAAGCAAACAAAACCCCAAACAGACAAGCCCTAGTGTCTTTTTGACTTGCATGTTGACCTCCTTCGCCACCAAGGACTGATCTTTAGCTGATGTGGAGGCAGTACCTGGTTAAGAGCACAGCACTGTAGCCAGACCCCCTGGGTTCCTTGGGCAAGGATTTTAATTCTCTGTGAGCCTCAGTTTCCTCATCTGTGAAATGGCAATCATAACAGTACATACTTCATTGGTTGCTGTAGGGAATTAAAGGAGTCATGGGCCATTTAATAGACCTTTAGACCAGGCCTGGCATGTGCTGCTGTCAGGTATCCATAGAATCTGGATTCTCTACAGAAAAAAGGAAGGTGGCGAGATAGTCAGGCTCTGAGATTCTACTTGGAAATTCACCTGGGTGCAGGAACCCTGTTTATGTTTTTGTGTCTTTGAGACCCTGTTTGTGTCTTTGAGTCAGAACTCATTTTGGTGATTAGCATCGCATGTCTGCCTGTGGCTGCAGGGCCTAGGAACTGAAATTGTGTAGATGATGAAATGAACACAGGGGATGGACATGGGACCAGGGAAGGGAAGGCACACAGCCAGGGTGTGGAATTCTGTGGCAGGTGACAGAAACAAGTGATTTCTGATCTGGCAGCTGCTGTCCCAGTACTTAGTAGCTGGGTGAACTTGGACAAACTGGTTAAGCCAAATTTTTTTTTTCATCTGCGAAATGGGTTCATTAACATGTGCTGAGGAGTAAGAGCTCGATTATTCAGCTTTTATTCAATGCTCCCATCTTCACTCCCTTAATTCTCATAACAACCCCATGAGACAGAAATTCGCTTCCTTTTTTTACAGAGGAGGATACTGGGGCACTGAGAGGGTTGTCACATTCTCATATCCACACGCTCAGAAGGTGGAAGGGCTGGGATTGGAATTGAGGCAGACTCTAGAGTCTGGGCTGTTACCCAACTCATTGTGCTGATTAAATGAATACTAATAAGCCTACCACTTCTTCTTAGTTACCTTCTCTTCTTTAATCCTCATAAGAACCTTGATGAAATGACTGGCCCCTGAAAGTCACCCAGGAGGTGTGCAAGGACACACAGCCTTTGGGTGGGAGCCTCCTTTGCTTTAGAGCAGGGGTCTTTGTTGCTGCCTGCTCATTAGGTTCATTCACAGAACTCGTCAAAACAAACAATGCCAGTATCTGTGTGCTACTTCTGCTTTATTATATTCATTTCTTTGTTTAATTTTTTATATTCCATATATTAGTGAAAACATACAGTATCTGTCTTTCTCCCCCTGACTCTCTTCACTAAGCCCAATACCCTCCAGAGACATTTATGTTGTTGCAGGTGGTAAAATTTCATTCTTTTTCTATAGCTGAGTAATATTCCAGCGCGTGTGTGTGTATGCGTGTATCACATATTCTTTATCCAATCATCTGTTGATGGGCACTTAGGTTGTTTTCATGTCTTGGCCATTGTGAAAAATGCTGCTATGAAGGGTAGGGTACATGTATCTCTTTGAATCAGTGGTTACAAGTGGAGATGGGGTGGGGGGAGAAGCAATATAGAGGGAAAGGGATTAATAGGTACAAACCACTAGGCATAAAATAAATAAGGTACAATGATGTAATATACGGTGCAGGAATAGAGCCAATATTTTATAATAACTTTAAATGAAGTATGGCCTATAAAAATATTAAATCACTATGTTATACACCTGAAACAAACATAATATTATAAATCAACTATACTTCAATAAAAAAATAATGATGCCAAGCCCCTCCTTAGGAGCTTCTGATTCCATTAGTTTGGGGAATGGGGACCGTGCATGGGGAGTTTCCCAAGGCACCTGGGGTGACTCCCATCTGTAGGGCAGGATTGAGACAGGGGTTTAGAAGGATTTTACTCCCCTCCAGGCACTGGCTGCTCTTTAAAATCATCTGGAACCTTCTAGATTCTGGGCTTGTTGGTTTAAACATCAACCTTACTCACTGAGCTAATTAATGCCCATTGGATCTTACTGGATGCCAGACATGGCATTAACTCATTGAATCCTGCAGTGACCAGCTTGCTGGGGGTTTTCCATTTGAAGAACTAACACCTCAGGTCAGTTGTGGGCAAACCGAGATGATTGATCACCCTCCTTAATCCTTCCCTAAATTTTTGTTTCTTTTTTAAAATTTATTTTTAATTGGAAGATAATTGCTTTAAGATGTTGTTGGTTTCTACCATACAACAAAACGAATCAGCCATAGTATACATATATCCCCTCCCTCTTGAACTTCCCTTGCCTCCTCCCGCAGCCCTCCCCTCTAGGTCATCACGAAGCACCGAGCGGAGCTCCCTGTGTTACACAGCGCCTTCCCACTAGCTTTCTGCTTTATTAATACACATGGTAGTGGATATATGTCAGGGCTGCTCTCTCAGTTTGTCCTGCCCTCTCCACCCACCGCTGTGTCCCCAGGTCTGTTCTCTCTGACAGTATCTCTATTCATCAGTACCATTTTTCTAGATTCCATATATGTGTGTTAAAATATGATATATGTTTTTCTCTTTCTGCTTTACCTCACTCTGTGTAACGTGCTCTAAACTTTTGTTCCTTATTGACCTCATTCATTTATTTTACAACAAAACTCCAAGTAACTTTCTCCTGATAAACCCATGTTGCAGGTGATGAAACTGAGGCACAGGAAGTATTGGTCACAGTTAGACAGTGGTCACAAAATACTAAAACCATTATCTCAATTCCTCTCAGGGAAAGCTATAAGATTAGTCGGGGGGATGTTTTTGGTTCCCACTTTATAGATGGGTAGAGCAAGGTTCAGAAAGGCTAATGACTTTCCTGTGGTTGGTGGTCAGTGTATTAGATGGAAGATCTTATCTTCTGACCCTGTGCCCCCCCAACCCCACCCCAGGCTGTTACATGGCTTCTGCTATGCTGTGTGGGAGGATGAAGAATGTCCCCTTGAGAAGGTTTGAGGGTCACTGGCTCTGACACTCTTTGCATCTGTCAGCAGATCTGGGGCCTCCCAGCCTCCCTTCCTGCAGGGCTGAGAGGCTCGCTGTGGACTCCTTCCCACCAGGGATTAGAGGGTCTGTGGGTTAGAAAAGACCAAGATGACTGCAGGCAGTTGGGTGCCGTTCAATTAGAACATCTGCCCTCGGGTCCCCAAGGCCAGTTCTGTCTGAGGACACGTACCCGAGCCAGGTGCTGCCAGACTCTGAGAGCAGCCTCTTGCTCTTGCTCTCTGGGGAGAGATCTGGACACAGCTGAGCAGGCTGCTGAAATGTCATCTGAGGTGTGGAGTAACGGGAAATGCAGGCAGAGAGGCTAGTTTGTACAAAGGATTATTTTAGCATAATCTGGTGTTATTTGGGATAAATGGGGAGAGAAATGTGAGGTATGCATGCCTGACTTCTCGACTCAAGGCAGCCAGACTTTTTTTTTTCCTCCAGAAAAGTGACCAACTGAGTGTTCCAGGGAGACAGCTGGGCCCACCTTGCTCTGCAGCAGCTCAGCTGTCTGTTTTGTGGGAAGGTTTGTGTATCTGAAGCATCAGTGCATTGATTCTCGTAGTACATGGTGGTTGAGTCGCTAAGTCACATCTGACCCTGCAGCCCCATGGACTGTGGCCCACCAGGCTCCTCGGTCCATGGGATTTTCCAGGCAAGAATACTGGAGTGGGTTGCCATTTCCTCCTTCAGGGGATCTTCCCGGCCCAAGGATTGAACCTGTGTCTTCTGCATCTCCTGCTTGGCAGGTGGATTCTTTACCACTGAGCCACCTGGGAAGCTCCACAGTACATGAGTTGATTCTGAAATGTTCAAGGACACAAAAATGTTCATTGTTATGTAGTTATAGTAAAATAATTGGAAGAACAAAATATAACTATATATACACAAAATGGAGATTCACGAGTGCAGTGACTTTTGCCCAGTTCAGGGCTGTAGACTCAGCACCTTGGACAGCTACTGGCACACAGTAGGTATATAATGAATGAATAAATGAATTTCTGGCACATGGGTAGTTTTTAACCAGAAAATGGAATTTGAACTTAGGTTTATAGGATGGACAGGATTTAGTTAGGAAGAAATAAGTGAGATTAGAAGGAGGGGATGATTCAGGTGGGGGACATGGCGTAAGTAAAGGCTAAGAGGCAGGACAGACAAGGCCCACAGAATATAAGCTAATGGCTGATGAAGTTTACTATGCACCATGTCACTCTGAGAAGCTCTTCTGTGTATTAACTAAATCCTCATAACAGCCCTTGTAATATCTCCATTGTGCAGCTGGGGAAACCAAGGCCCCAAGCAGTGAGCTGTCTTACCCAAGGACAAGCTATAGCCCTGACTTGGCTATTTCCAGGAGTCCTGCAAGGTCATGGCCCATTTGGAGGTCCGTGACAAGTGGAGCGCATGTTCCAGCCAGCACAGGGTCCGCTGCTGCCTCAGCTCAGGTGGCGAAGACCGGTGTCCTTTCTGCTTTCTGGCTGGTGGGAGCCCGCTCAGCGCCCTCCGCTCCAGGCCTGCTCTCTTTTTAACCCAGCTGCTGTTTTCACAGGTTTCCATTTTTAGCTCCCCGGACTGGAACGCAGTGTTCAATGCACTGTAAACCTCAATGTCAGTTTGATTATACGAGAGGCATGTGTGGGCTCCTGCTCTCCCGTTTCCATGTCTAATAATAACCCTCCAGTTTCTCTTGTCCCTTTTCTTCCAAGGCCTGCAAAGCGTTTCATATGCAATGTCCCATTTAAGCCTCCAGTTCCCCAGGGAGGCAGCTGCTGGCTATTATGTGAAAGGGCTTTGGCAACTATTCAATTCTCTTCAGATGGTAAGGACTACAGTCATCTCTGTCTTAAATGTAGGAGTACTGAATTATGGGAGAATAAAGAGAAATGCTAAAGGGAGATGGTATTTAATGAATTTCTACTCTGTGCATCTTATCAACCCTGGGAGGGGCATCTGTGAATTGTCCTTTTTTTATGGATGAGAAAAATGGGCTCAGAGAGGCTAAGTGACTTGTTCAAGGTCACAGTTAATAATTGGTAGACTATGGATTTGACTCTGGATTTATCTCCACAGTCTTTGTTTTCTCCATTGCATCACTAAATGCGCTGTTGTGGAAATAAAGGCACAGTCAGATCCTAATTCTCTTGGCTCACAGACCAAGTCAGTCCCCCGTCCCTTTCCTTAGAGCTTCATGTAAAGAAACTATTGATTAAAAGGCTTATTTCTCATCAGTCAAGACCATCTCTCACCTTCTAAAAAGTACTGAAAGTAGGAAACTACATGTTTGCTCTTCCTTCCGTCCCATTCACTCGTGCATGCACACATATGCAAGCATTTACTGTTTCCTTTGCTGTAAGTCCGAAGGGGATGAAGACACAGTCCCAGTCAGTTTCTTTTCTCCAGGATCTTGATTTTTGTTAAAGCACCTGTGTGATCTGGAACAAGTGACTTCCCCTCCCTGAACCCTAGTGTCCTCATCTGAATGATGGGGACGATAATGGCTCCTATTTCATAGGGATTGCGTGGAGAGCAAAAAGCATTTGAGAGTCAAGGAAAGGATCAGCCTCCAGGGCAGATATATGGGCGCTGTGAGGAGTGAGGTAGAAGGTGTTTTCGGAGCAGAAGGCTGTGCTTAGGTCAGTGTTGCTGACGTAATTTTGAGGCGATGATAACCTTCACTGTCGGGTGGACCAAACTCACTCTATCCATGTCCTACATGTTTGTTTTGGAGAGGTTGGAAAATTAAGTTGATTTTAATCAAAGAGCATTGATTGAATATTGACTTGGTAGAGAGACTGCGCAGACCTGGATTCAAGTCCGAGCTCTGCCTCATGATAGGCATGTGACTTTGGGACAGATGTTGCACTTTTCTGAAGTGCAACTGCTTCTGTAGATGGGAAATAATAATATCTGAAATAATAATATCTGCAGGAAATAATAATATCCTCAGTTTCTGCTTCTGTAGATGGGAAATAATCTCTGGAGTGGTCTTGTGAGAATTAGAAATGATGTGTGGAAAGTACTTAGCATGGTGCCTGGTACCTCTTGGTGCTCAGTAAATGAAGGTTATTCCCAAAGCAGTATAGGGTACAGATTAAGACTCTGAAACCTCAGAAACTTAAAATCCATCAGTTAGGTCCTCAGGTACAGCTGGATCCAGGTGTTTGTATGAGCTCATGACCTGGTCCCATTCTGTACTCCTCTCATCTCTGCTTTCTTTCATGTTGACTTCACTCCCATGAGGGCCCACTTCTCCTGATGACAAGATAGTCCCCAGTAGCTCAAAACTCATATACTACTCACAAACCTAGTAGAACAAGATCTTTTTCCTTATAGTTACAGCAAAATCTATGGTCTTGAGTCCCACTGAACCAACTTGGGTTACGTGCCCATCCTTGAAACAATCACTGAGGTCATGAGTGAATGAAATAACTTGAATTTCCCAGTCTGGGGCATGTCTGTCCATTAAGCTGGGAGGCGAGGTCATCAGCTTTAAACAAACTATAGGAACTAAGAGTGGGAAAGGGTGATTCTCTAAAGGAAAATCTATGTCCTTTTATTAGAAGAAGGGGAATGAGTGCTGGACAGATGTGTTCTCCCATGAACAGACTAGAGATAAGGATTTGTGTGTGAGTAATTTATTAAGAAATGCTTATAGGAGAAACTGGTGAGGGAGTGAGGAAATCAGGCTAAGGAAAGAGGAACGAAGTCAGCTACGGGTGGGATTTGAGGTGAAGTCCTAGCCTTAACCTGATCCTATGGGAAACTCTGGATGTAAATTACACTGTGGGGTATATCCTACCTCGGGCACAGGAATTGGATGTTTGTACCCATGAACCAGCCACTGGCCATGGGCTTCCATGGGTGTGAATCCCCAGGGACTTCTGGATCTCTAAATGGGGAACACAGCAACAGTTGCTCAAGGACAGAGCTCTGAAGGTCATGTGTGTGGGGCTCTGGCAGCACAGAAGCTCAGGGATGTACAGGAGTTGTAAAAGGGATGCAAGGGGATCTAGGGCCCATTATAGTGGGGGACAATAACAGCTGTCTGGAGCAAAAGGAGGTGTGAAGGAGAGGGAGCAAGGGCAAGGGCAAGCATGGGCACCTGTTCTTATCCTGGTCAGGATTGAGGAGGAGAAACCAAGATGCAGTCTTCCACACCTTCTGTGTTTTTCCGCCCAGACAGTAGCTATCATGGCAATGCCCTTACAGCCCTCAGCAATGTTCTGCAACTTCACTGTGCAGAAACAAGTGAGGAGGTGATTCGGCACAGAGCGCAAGCAGCAGGGATGCCAAAGGGCTGCCTCAGGCTCCTGCTAGATGGATGAGGTTGGCATGAGGTCACTGGTTCCAGAGAGTCCTGGATACATGCCCATGCCAAGAATGACTCGCCAGCAGCTGGAGGTCTGGAGGTTCAGAAGTCCCTCGGGCTCATTTAGTCTCTAACTGCCTCCTCTCTACCCATCTCTCACCCCTCCGATGGCCTCTCTATTCATCAGGAGCTGCTACCCACCTTTGCTGCACCAGCTTTCATCTGTCACTATCTTCCCAAGCCATCTGGCACTGGGGCTTTCTGCACAGGGAGCTGAGAGGCAGTGAGGGAGAAGGAAGTGAAGGCACAGGCTAAGTCAGTAGCTCCATCCTCAGGGTCATGGCCACTGCTCTGCTAATTATTTTGAGGGTGATGGATTTATTCAGTCTGGGAATAATAAAATAATGAGTTATTTATTGAGCACTTGCTATGTGCAAGACTCTGTGCTAAGTGCCCATGAAGATTGTCTTCTGTTATCATATCCTAAGATTCCTTTTTTTTTTTTTTTTTTAAACAAGTAACA
>NW_011495054.1:163389-190151 GCF_000754665.1 Bison bison bison | reverse complement strand
AAGTAACAGAAAAACCAAGGCAACACAACTTGAGGGGAAAATAACTTTTTGGCTCAGGAAATGACAAAGTTGAGGGGGAATCAGGCACAGCATGGATCTAGGAGTTTATATAATGTCAGTGGTTTCTGTCCATCTTTTCCACTGTTTTCTTCTGTATTGGCTTCATTCTCAAGCAGCTTCTCTGTTCCTTTTCCTTCAGCGATGGCCGATTGACCTTCTAAAAGTTACAGAGTTGCCAGTGATCAGCTCAGCAAACCCATTTGGAAGAGAGGTTCTCTTTTCCAGTGATCCATACTGTAATCGTGTCTGGTTGGACCAACTGAGGTCCTATGTTAGTTTCTAAACCAATCACTGTGGCCTGGTTCTGATTCATGTGCTCAGGGGTGAACCACTCTGATTGGCCAAACCTTGGTCATGTGCCCACATCTGGAGCTGGGAGTGTGTTTAACTTCATCTGAAACATAGAGACTAAGAATGGGGAAGTGATTTTCCAAAAGAAAAAAGTACATATTCTTACCAGAAGAGGGGGACTGAGTCCTGGAAAGGAGAAATAAAAGGTGAGAGGTCTACTACGGGTTTATGTTATTACTGTCCTGTTTCATATATTTAAAACTGAGGTTCAGACAGATGAAATAATGATCTCAACACCACACATCTCGTAAGTGACAGTCTGATTCTGGGGTCTGAGCTCTTGACTACTATCCTTGGGTGCTGCTTTGATGAGAGAGGAGATGGCTCCTCTTGGGATCTCAGAGTTCTTGGGATCTCTGACGGGTTGTGGCATTTCTTGTAGCAATAAATATTGATTCATTTATTGAGAGCAAGCCTTGGATTAGAAGTCAGGAGGCATGAATCCTACTTCTGGGCTGCCAGTTGTTGGATATGTGTCCTTGAGCAAGAAGTGACTCTGAACCCCAGTTTCCTCATCTATGTATGGAGCAGAATGACATGCCCTCTGCTTACCTCATAGGGTGGATAACTGGATGTGAAAATGCCTCCACATCTGCTGTTCCTTCTGTTTGTTGTAACTTTTCTTTCATGCTAAATTAGGTGCCCCCTCCTCTATGCTATTGCAAAGATATATTTATAAGTCTGTTTTTCCCTGAGGGCATGGGCTCCCTCCCAACTCCCTCTCTCCCTCTCTTCCTCCCTCCCTTTCTTCCTTCTTTTAATAAAAATTTTTGAATACCTATTACATGCTAAACATTGTGCTGTGTACTGGTTCATTCGCCTGGCCCATAGTAGGTACTGTGCAAAATTTTGTTACCCTGAATCTTCCTGTCACCCTCTCAATTCACCAGTGAATGATCCCTCAATGATCTCATTCATTCTGCTTCTTGCTACTGTTAACCAACCACTAGGGGTGTGTCCCAACCTTTGTGATACAACTGAAAAAAAATCACAATGTGGATTTTAGGGAAAATGTACTAAAAAACATTAGAAATGAAAAGGAGAATGATAATCATCATTAAAGACTGTGCTTGGGCAGGAAGGTGATCTCACTGATAGATTCCTATGGAACTTGCTGACTTGGGCAGTTTTGGGGGGCAGAGTTTCTGGGAGCCCCAGTAAAACACATGATCCTGACTGGGTACATTCCAGGCAGTTGGACTGAGCCCTAATCAAGGCACTGGCAACATACACCCTATTGGGTTTCAGAATTTCTGTGGACTATTGAGTGGCTCCCACTTCCTTTAGTGGTACGGTCTATAGCAGTCTGCTTGGCTCACTGTGGTGGGTTGGGTGTGTTGAGGGAAGATACTCTGTCTTTTTAGTCCACAGGTCTTCAGATAAAGAGAAAGTATACTTGTTGAATTTCATGCAAGAAGTTGGACCCACACTTAGACTTAATTTAGATGACAGCATCCTGCGTGAACACGTGCATGCATGCTCAGTCATGTCTGACTCTTTGTGACCCCATGGACTGTAGCCTGCCAGGCTCCTCTAACCATGGAATTTTCCAGGCAAGAGTACTGGAGTAGGGTGCCATTTTCTACTCCAGGGGATCATCCTAACCAAGGATTGAACCTGTGTCCTGCATTGCAGGTGGTTCTTTACCTCTGAGCCATTGGGGAAGCCCGACAGGATCCTGAGCTGAGTTTAATGCTTCTAGGAGAGACTTTCAGGAGTCATTAGGAGTGGGTAGGTTTGTGCTGTATGTGTATAATTTGTGCCATGCAAGCAGACTGTAGGGGTTTTAAAACATGTCCACACATGATTTGACACCTTCTTTCAAGAGGAGCACTCTGTTTCCTGTCCCTTTCTTCTGGGTGGGCCTTTGTGGTCGCTGGGTAAGCAGAATGCAGTGGAGGTGACACTGAGACTTCCAAGGTTAGGTTAGAACAGAAAGGCAACCTCTGCTGGTTTCTCTTGGGATACTCAGTCTGGGAACTTTCTTCCCCAAGTATGGCCATCCTGCAGGTACCATGTAGAGGGACCACATCAAGACGAAGAGGTGTTTCTGCCCTCAGTTGTCTGAGTCTTCCAGCCCAGGTGCTTGATGTGTGAGTGAAGAAACCTCTGAGCTGACCAGGTGTCAGCTACAATGAATACAAGGGCATGAAATATTCCCAAGAGAAAGCTGCCTGGACGAGCCCAGCCAACCCACAGATTCAGGAGCAAAGTAAAAGATTGCTGCTGTTTTAAGTACTGCTTGGGGGGCTTTGTTATGCTCAATAGTAACCAGGTCCTGCTGTCAAGAGCAGTTCTTAAGGAGGACTCCATGGTTTTCATTCAAGACCCTGAACCCCATTCTGCAAGTTTTAGTTCTGGTGCTTTCTTGGTCTTACCAGAAAGTACCAAAGGAAGATCCTCAGATGACAGCCAGGACTCATATTCCTTGCTTATATACATGTCATTCCGATGGGACAGGCTGACTGCAATACTGAGAAGCTGCAGTTGTCTGCTCAGACCGTTAGGAAAACCGACCAAGTTCTCTCATTCTCAGGGGATGCCCATCACTGCCATCTGTCACATGGCACTGAGATGCCATCGATTCCAGAACCCACTCCAGTTCCATCAGTCTGACAATGTACATCTTGGAATGATGATCTCAGGCGTAAAATGGGGATAATTTTGTCTCTGTGGGGTGGGGGAGGTCCCCAGCACAGCTCCAGGCTTATGATGGACCCTCAGTGAGCATGGCTGTCAGCACAGAGGTATATTATTATATCTACTCTGCATAAGGAAGCGGATGCTGGGTAGTGAGTGAGGCATTGAAACCCCAGGAAAAGGAAGTGTGAACCGGAGCAGAAAGTAGGAGAGGCCTCAGGAAATGGCTCAGCTGATAACGCTGCCAGCACCTCATGAAAAGCAATGCATCAGAAATGCTTTGGTTACTCGAGTGAAAAAATCATATTAAACTTTGCATCCGGGAGCAGGGCTGCTGTAGCCAGGGAACAGTGTCAGCTTCACTGAAAAATGCTGCAGCCTTCCCTTAGCCTCAGGAAAGCTGGAAGCTGCCAAGGTGGGGCCTGTAGTGTTCTCCTGGGGCTGGTGTCCCTTCAGGATGTGACGTGTAAACATCTCAGGTGGTTCCATGTGTTGGCAGCTGTCCCTCTTGCTCTGTCTTCAAGTGAAGCCCTGTTCTCCCAGAAGGGGGCCTTGTTTATCCAGACTTCCCTCAGTCCTCTGTAGGCAGCCAGGAGGGATGGAGAAGAAGGAAGTTGCAGGAAAGCAGCAACGGATTGTGATTTAGGAAATAAAAATTTGTAGCTGAAGAATGCTTTGATCAAATGAAGACTTACTAGGAACTCTACCACAGAAAGCAGATCTTTAAAGGTGCTTCTTAATATCAATGCTTTGGATAGCGTTTTTGCAATATCTAGTAAAGCTAAATAAACATGGCACAGTCTATGATTCATCTGGTCCCCTTGTTCAGAGGTCCCCAACCCTCGGGCCGAGGACCTGTACTGGTCTCATGGCCTGTTAGGAACTGGACTGCACAGCAGGAGGTGAGTGGCTCTGAGGGTAGGGGGAGTGAGCTAGTGAAGCTTCGTTTGCTGCTCCCCACTGGAATTACTGCCTGAACCACACCTCCTACCAGTCCATGAAAAAATTGTCTTCCGGTCCCTGGTGCCCAAAAGGTTGGGGACTGCTGTCCTTGTTGGTCTATCCCTAGAGAATTGCTCCTCAGACTTTACTGGAGCAATGAAGAACCTGGGGATCGTATCAAAATGCAGAGCTCAAAGGATCCTGAATGGGGCCTGTGGTTCTTTTAACCTGGCTGGCCCCCAGGTGGTACTGATGCTTAGGCCACACTTTGAGTAGCAAGGCCCAAGGGAACGGCTTTCTGAACTTTCTAGGCTCTGTCAGTAAAATAACACATTTCAAATGGCAACCCAGTATACAGTTATCTATAATTGAAGCAGAAGTTTTATGAAGCAATACTTATTCTTGCCATATGATGCACTTTAATATTTTGTTTTCTGCCAAAAAAGAAAAAAAAATAGCTGTGTTGACCACAAAGCCACTGAAATGATTTCATTATTCACTGGTGGGTCTCCAGCCACACTTTGAGAAACAGAACCCTGGAGAAATTCTTACACACAAGGAAGCAGGAAGGCTCACTGATGCATTGTTTGTAATAACAACAAAAAAATTTTTTTTGGAAAAAACAGAACAAAAGCAAAAATAGCAACTCTAAAGACCTATCCACATGAGAATGTATCAGTGCATTTATGATATATGCATACAGTGGAGCGGTGAAAATAAGTGAATTTGAACCACATGAATCAACATGTATCTCAAAAACAAGGTTGAGTTAAAATTCAAGTTGAAGTATACGTGTTCTAGGACACCATTTTAGAGACTGTTTAGAAACAGGCAAAATAATTCCATTTGTTATTTAGGAATTCATACATATGTAGTAAAGGTATAAAAGTGCATAAAGGAATGATTAACTCCAAATTCAGGGGACTGATTTCCTGTTGGGAGAGAGTGGACTTGGGTGGAGGTGCCTTTGGGGCTTCATTAGTATATGTACAGCTTCATTTCCCAAGGTGGGTGATGAGTCCATGGTGCTCATTATCTTGGTGTCTGTCGTTTTTTCTTTTTTTCTTTTAATAGGCTAGAGGCATTTTGTAATAATTAAAATCTTAAAAAGAAAAAGAAAGGAGAAAGTGCTTGAGTTGAAGTTTGTGGGGATTTTTGTTAGTTTCTCAGGGCTGCTGTAATAACACATTACTAAAAACTTGGTGGCTGAGGACAACAGAAATTTATTCTTGCACAGTTGCTTAGGCCAGAAGTCTGAAATCGAGGGGCTTCCCACGTGGCTCAGTGGTAAAGAATCTGCCTGCCAGTGCAGGAGGTGCAGGTGATGCAAGTTCGATCTCTGGGTTGGGAAGATCCCCTGGAGGAGGAAATGGCAACCCACTCCAATATTCTTGGCTGGAGAAATCTGATGGACAGAGGAGACTGGTGGGCTACAGTCCATAGGGTTGCCCTATGGACAGATACAACTGTCAGATACAACTGAGTGACTGAGCACACACACAGGATGAAATCAAGGTGTCCTTAGGGTTTGTTCTTCCTGAAGGCTCTGAGCCTCTCTCTAGCTTCTTATGACTGCTAGTATTCCTTGCCTTTCCTTTGGTGTGGGGGTGGGGTGGGGGGCTTATCACTCCAGGCTCCGTCCCTGTCTTCACATGACTTCTTCTCTGTGTCTCCAGTCTCCCTCTCCGATCTCTTACGAGGATTTCAGTCACAGCCTAACTCCGGGATGATGTCATCTGGAGATCCTTAATTTAATTTTTTTTAAATTAAAAGACTCTATTTCCAAGCAAAGACTCTATTTCCAAGTAAGTTCACAGTCACTGGTATCAGGGCTTAGTATTTGGAGCAGAGCTGGGATTCTAGAGCCCATGGTTTGAAATTATGATTCCCTACTGTCTTCCATCAATACCTCTTTAGGTCTCAATTCCTTCTTCTCTCCAATGGGACTAACAGTTCTGGCCTTTTAGGGTTTTTCTTAGGGTTCACTGAGCTGTTGTGTCTAAAACACTTATCCTGGTCCCTGGCATAGAATAACTAGCAGTTGTTATTATTAAGGGAGGGGGAGTAAGGCATGAAACATGGATCCCCCCCTTCCATCCTTCCTCAGACTGTGTGTGTTTAGCAGGACTTGTATCTCACTCATTTTTGTTCATTTCATTTTTAAACCCATGTGCAGTGAACACTTACTATGTGCTTGGCACTGCTCTAGATCTTAAGACAGGATCCTTGTCTTCAGAGTCTAGTATTTCCCCACTAAGCCCAGTAGGTGGTTTTATCTCCACCCCACCATTTCCCTTAGTAGGCCCTCAAGGAATGCCTGCAGGATGAATGACTGAATAAATGAAAGCAGAGGAAGTGAGCCCCCTCACCAACTGCATCCATTCAACTGTGAGAATTGCCAAGACTAGCCCTGGGATAACGGATTAGCCCTGTCTTTCATTAAGGATGGTTTCATCCATCTGAAGGATGAGGATGATAGTATATTCTTTGTAAATCTGTTGGTGGCCTAATTAACTAATATTTATAAAGTACCTCTAAAGCCACATAAGAAAAGCAAGGTAAAAATACCTGTATTATTGGTATTGCTCAATTACTTTCCCCCCCCTGACCTTGCAAATGTGTTTCTTGAAACAGGAAGAGATAGTGTCTAGTTTGAAGATCATTAAACCCCAATAAAGATCATCTGGACTTGCCTATAGTTCCGATGGTAAAGAATCTGCCTGCAATGCAGGAGACATGGTTTCAAGCCCTGGGTCAGGAAGATCCCCTGGAGAAAGGAATGGCAATCCACTCCAGTATTCTTGCCTGGAGAATCCTGTGGACAGAGGAGCCTGGTGGGCTACAGTCCATGGGGTCGCAAAGTGTCGGACACGACTAACACAACTACTAAAGATCATCTACTTGATTAGAGCCAAAACCTACCCTTTCTTCTCTTTCCCAAGGCTGTTTTCTTCATACTCAGGCGAGCTGCCTTGTTTTGGGAACATTTGCTATTGAGACAGTAGCTTTCTTTCTTTGTATCTGTCATTTAAGGCATGTATTTCCACCACAGTCTTCCTGGGGCTTCATCTGGGCTTATAACATAGTTAGAAGGGCCACAAGAGCATTTGCATAACTAGCTGTTGATTTGAATATAATTTACATAACCTATCTTGGTTTATGCAGTTATATCTTATTTGATTTCTAAAAGCTTTGTCATTTCTGTTTATATTATCATAGAAGTGGCAAAGATTTCAGATCTCGTGAGGAACTCATTCTCCCAGAGTCATTGGAGTAGAAGAAAGAGACATTTAACATCTACCATGTGCTTACAAATGTGATTTTGCTAATTTAGTCCACTGGTTCTCATATTTGGCTGCACACTGTAATTGCATAGGGAACTAAACAATACTGATGCCTGATCCCCACCCTCAGATATTATGATACAATTAGGGGTAATGGGGGTAGGGGTGGCAGCCTAGTGGGTCAGGAGCTTTGCTGAAGCTGAACATCTGTCTCATTGGAAAAGACCCTGATGCTGGGAAAGATTGAAGGCAAAAGGAGAAGAGGGCGGCAGAGGATGAGATGGTTAAATGGCATCACTGACTCAACGGACATGAATTTGAGCAAACTCCTGGAGATAGTGGAGGACAAGAGAGCCTGGCATGCTGTAGATCCATGGGGTTGCAGAATCAGACACAACTTAGTGACTGAACAAAACCAAAGATGATTCTAAGATGTAGCAAAGATTGAGAACTACGTACTTAATATCCATAAAAAACCCATGAACAACCCACTACCCCCATGTTAAAGGTAAAACTGAGGCTTTGGACATCCATACTGTTATTAATGTTAATAGCTGATCATTTTGAAACTTATTATGTGCCAAATTATGCTAAGCACAGTGATATTTGTGCGTATTAAATTTTTGCAATGAGTTTTTGAGCCAAAGGTTAATATTTTCCTCTTACAGATAAACAAACAAAGCTCAAAAAGATTCTAATTAGCCCAAAGCCTTCCAAACTAACAAGATATCATTCACAGGAGAGAGATGACTGTGCTTAGATTAGGATCAGACTGTGTTGGGATTTGAATTTTGCTTCTAACCTCTGCCTGATGCCTGATCCAACTTGTATGTTCCTTGAGGATCTTCTCTTTGTCTTTTCCTGTGTTCTTTTGGGCTTAGCATGGTGCTGGAATCTTCACAGGCACCTGGAAAATACTGAGGGTTGTTATTGCTGTCCAGTCGATAAGTCATGTCTGACTTTTTGTGACCCCATGGACTGCAGCTCACCAGGCTCCCTCTCCTTCACCATCTGGAGTTTGCTCAAACTCATGTCCATTGAGTTGGTGATGCCATCCAACCATGTCATGCTCTGTCATCCCCTTCTCCTCCTGCCTTTAATCTTTCCCAGCATCAGGGTCTTTTCCAGTGAGTCGGCTCTTCGAATCAGGTGGCCAAGGTATTGGAGCTTCAGCTTCAGCATCTGTCCTTCCAATGAATATTCAGAGTTGATTTCCTTTTGGACTTATCTGGTGGCTCAGATGGTAAAGTGTCTGTCTACAGTGCAGGAGACCCAGGTTCGATCCCTGGGTTGGGAAGATCCTCTGGAGAAGGAAATGGCAACCCACTCCAGTACTCTTGATTTCCTTTAGGACTGACCAATCTGATCTACTGAGGGTTGGGATGAAGCAGCTGGGACCAAGGAGTGGACTTTACAGCCAATAACCAAGACCTTTTTACTGAAAGATCAGCTCTCCCTCCCTTCCTGTCCCTTCCCGCCAATATTTATTGAGCTTTGTGCCAAAGACACAAGCCAGACAAGGGCTGTTATATAGCATCCATCATTTGTCATCCAATATTGGAGCTTAGAATTAACCTGCAGAAGTCAGGCTGTTCTCTTTTCTCCCTGTAAAATGAACTGAAGCTGTTGTGAAGAAATAGTTTCAGCACATCAAAGGGAAGAATGGTGACTTGTTTTTATTTATTTGGGTTCTTTTTTCTTCTTACCTGGGAAATGTCAAGAGGAAAGAAATTTTATCACATTAACTAGCCAAATATGCTCCTGAAATTGTGAGTCGTTGGGTGCCGTGCTATTCAAATATAAATTTACTCATTCAATTCAGTACTTTCTGAGCTCCTGTCATGTGCCTGGCACTATTCTAAATGATGAGGACCCAGTAAAAAATGAGGCAAATTCCCTCTGTCTGTGGTGACCTGAATGATGAGAAGAAACAAGTCCTGTGTAGATCTGGAGAAAGAGTCTGCCATGCAGAGGCACCAGCAAGTGAACCCTGAGATGGGAATGCGCTTGGTGGATTCATGGAGCAGGAGTGGGGAATGTGGTTCCCAGTGGCTTAAGCAGAGAGAGAGGGTCAGCGAAGTGGCAGGGCCGGATCTCACAGTGTTCAGGAGCCACAATAAAGCATCGGAATGTTCATTTGAATGAGATAAGAAGCTGTTGGGTGGTTTTAAGCAGGAAAATGACATGATCCAACTTACATTTCAGAAGGATCACTCTGGTTGCTGTGGGTAGAATAGACTGTAGGGAGCAGGAGTGGGAGCCTGGAGCTGACTTACAAAGTGTTGAAAGGATCCAGGGGAGATATGATGGTGGTTTGAACCAGAGGGTTGCAAAGAAGGTGGCTAGAAGTGGTTGCATTTGGCATCTATTTTGAAAGTTGAGCCTACAGGACTTGTGGTGTTGGATGAGGAAAAGAGGAATTTTGGTCTGAATGGATTAAGGCACCATCTCCTGAGGTGGGAAAGATTGAAGAAGAAGCAGTTCATATTCAACTACGTGTGAAAAATGTCATGTATTGTATCTTCTTTTTAGCAAATTCACAGTCGCATATCAAAGGTTTTCAGATGGCCTGCAGTAAAGAGATCTGCTTCATTTTGGCTAACCCAGTATTTCTAAATGTATTTGATCAAGTACAATAATTCTAACTGCCCCTTGGAACATGTGGCAAGGTTCTTGAAACTTTCTTTGAGTAAGACTATCGTTAGTTAGAGTATAGAATCTTGTGTGTGTGCTTATGTCTGCCCAGGTATGGAAAGTGACTTATAAGTGTTTTTGCAGTGTTCTAAATTCTGGTGGATGTGCTGTGGGCTTCTGTTCTTTCCACCTTCAAATACTTCACCACCATTCTCTTCCATCTAGCTAGTATTCCTGCCTCCAGGCTAACCGAAGCTTATCCCTACACCAAATTAGAGAGAGCTAATAGGAAAATCGGTAGCACTCTCCTGCCTGGAACTTTAAATGGCTCCCCATTGCCTTCAGGATGAATACCAAATGCTTTGCTATGGCTTCACCATATGCTTTGTAATGTGACTTTCTGCTACCTTCCCAGCCACCTTTGAGCTCTGTGTTCTAGTTAAACCGAACTTTTTAAAGCTTCTTATGCTCTTTCACCTCTGTGCTTTTGCACACTCTCTTCCTTCTACCTGGAATACTTCCTAAGCTGCTTTCTACAACCTTTGAGTATTATCTTGTATAGTATCCCTTTGTGAGCAATCTCTTGACTTCTTATGCTTGGGCTAGGCAACTCTATTTGTGCTCATGGTCCCCGTAGCTTCTTTTCCCTCCAGCTTTATTGACATATAGTTGACAAATAGAAATTGTATATATATAGTTGTACAATTTGATTAGATTTTTTTTTTTTTGACTGTGCCTCACAGCTTGTGGGATTTTAGTTTCCCCACCAGGGATTGAACCCATGTCCTTGGCAGTGAAAGCACAGAGTCTAACCACTGGACTGCCAGGAAATTCCCTACAACTTGATATTCTGATATATGGTACATTGTGAAATAATCACTACAATCAAGCTCAGGTCTAAGCAATGATATTTTCGATGTGATACCAGAAGCTCAGGCAACAAAAACCAAAATAGACAAGTGAGATTGCATTCAACTAAGAAACTCCTGCACAGCAAAGAAAATAGTCAGCAGAGTGAAAGAGTGAAAGACAACCTACAGAATGGGAGAAACTATTTGCCAACCATGTATTTCACAATATATAAGGAACTCATACAACAACAAGTAGCAAAACCCCAAATAGTCCAATTTAAAAAATGGCCAAGGGACCTGAATAGATATTTATTAAAAGAAGACATACAAATGGCCAACAGGTATATGAAATGCTGCTCAGTGTCACTAATCATCAGGGAAATGCAAATCCAAACCACAATGAGATAACGCCTCATACCTGTTAAGATGACTGTTATCATAAAGACAAGGAGAACAAGCGTTGGGGAGGATGTGGGTGAAAAGGAACATTTCCTTGTGTGCTGTTGGTGGGAATGTGAATTAGTACAGCCACTAAGAAAAACAGTATAGAGGTTCCTCAAAAAATTAAGAATAGAACTACCTTATGATCTAGCAATTCCACTTCTGAGTATATGCTCCTAGCTTTTCATAGTATTTATCACATGTTTTTGGGGGATCTCTCTTCCCCATCAGTGGTTGAGTTTCATGAAGGTTTGGCCAATTGTCTTGTTTTCCATGATAATCCTAATGCTTAGCACAATGCCTGGCACAGAGTAGTAAATACACAGTAAGTTGCTATAGAGATAAATGAATAAATAAGTGAATGTAGCTCTCTGGATCATTAGCAAACAATCTTCAGACAGTTTTTATTATTTTGCTTCCTATGATCTGGGAGTCTTAAAATTTTCACAGAGCTAGAAGGAGGTTCAAAAGGTCCTTAAATCCCTCTTTCTGTCTCTAGACTGAATTCTACTCAGGATTCTTTAACAGGTGGGGAGGCTGGAGGTCATGGACAATGACCAAGACACTGATTGACTTCTGCAAACCTCTGCTGGAAAATCAGAGATCCCTGGGAATCTAGGAACTAGGATACAGTTTGTGTGTATGGAGCATACAGCTGGGAAGATAGACTCAAAAATGAAGTTCCAGGAAGATAGAGCTAAAAATGGACATTTGGGGAGCGGTTTTTGGGAACATGGAAGAGGAGAAATTAAGTTCATCTGAAGTCAAGGATTGAAGAAGCTATAGGAGAAAGAGTAGTAATTAACTTGGGCTTTTAGGGGTGACCAAGAACCTGCCAGCCAGGAATCTGAGATGGGGGCCTGGAGGGAAGGATATTTAAAGTAGAAAAAGAACACAAAGATGAGGATGTTGGTGGCATGTCTAGAGGGACATGAGTTGTATGCCCAGTGATTCAGGTGAGGTTGAGACTAAGTTTATATCAGTTAGGGTGCTTTGGCTTATGATTAAAAGAAAGCCATACCAAAAGAGGTTCAAATGTCAGGAAAAAATTATGTTACATCATGAGAACTCTGGAGGGAGGTAATTCCAGAATGGCTAATTCAGCAGCAAGAAAAAAAGTCAGCTTTTCCTCACATTGCCTTTCCAGTGAATGAATATGCGGTTGTGTTTTCTTCTTCTTTTTTTTAAATTTAATTTAATTTTTTTTTTTGGCTACACTGTGTGGCATGTAGGCTCTTAGTTCCCTGACTAGGAATTGAACCTGTGCACCCTGAACTGGAAGCATGGAGTCTTAACCACTGGACTGCCAGTGAAGTCTCCTTCTTCCATTGATTTATTTTTTGTAATCAGTAAGGGAAATATTTCCCAGAAGCTCCACACCCAAGCCTGTTGGCCAGGATTATATCACATGTCTAAGCCTGAGCTAAGTCCCAGCCAGAGACATGTGCACTCTGCAATTGATGTAGGCCAGTCAAGATTTACACCTGCATCCAGGACTGGAGAAGCTCTCCTGGGGCCCATGACTTTTCAACAGATGAACAAAATCAGGGTTCTGGTAACAAGAGATGGGAGGGCAATGGGTTAGGCAGCAAATTTTGGCCACCGTGGGGACCTGGAGCACCTGGGCTCTGTCCAGGGTATCAGCTCAGCTCCAGCCCAGTGTTGCCATATGGGAGGGGCCTAGTGTTACCAGAACTTATAATTTTATTTTGAAAAAACGTTGCATGTATTTGGACAGCGGACAGTGAGCCAACAGAGATGAGATCTTTCACTTATTCATGTATTGGCCGTGCTGGGTCTTCATTGCTGAGCACGGGCCTTCTCTGGTTTGCGCAGGTGGAGTGGTGGTGGGGGGTGGGGGTTGCCCTTTGTTGTGGTGCCTGGGCTTCTCACTGCTGTGACTTCTCTTGTTGTGGAGCATGGGCTCTAGGTGCTCGGGCTTCAGTAGTTGTGACACGTAGGCTTAGTAGCTCCAAGGCATGTAGAGTCTTCCCAGACCAAGGATCAAACCCTGTGTCCCCTGCATTGGCAGGCAGATTCTTAACCACTAGACCACCAGGGAAATCCCAAGACTTGTAATTTTAGAAAAAACCCAGAACTGAAGATTTTTATGTGAAGTCTTGTAATTTCTAAATGTTGTAAACTAATTAAAAAAATAACCCAACCTGTTTAGTACAAATAAAATGTTTGTGGATCAATCGTTTGGGAAAGGGAAATTTCCCCTTCACCACCAACTCAATTTTCCTCTCCTGTCCAGAAATGAACACTGTGAGTCACATATGTATCATTCCGGACCTTTCATTTTCTGTGAACTTACAGACACTAAGCACACTTACACGGCTTTGTTTTTTGGTGTGTGTATGTGTGCACGTGTATGTTTAACCTCTGGGGGATTTTCTTATGCATATTGCTTTATGACAAGCTGTTTTCACTTAACAAGGGGTCTCAGAGATCTTTCCATGTCAGTGCATAGAGATTCATGAATGATACATGACAGAGAGAGAAGGAGAGGGAGAGAAAGATTCTTGTCAGTTATGCCCATAAAGTGTTCCGTAGCGGTGTAAATAACATTCCTTGGCACTCCCCTGTGAAAACCCCTTCTAGCATGAAAATTCATTCATGGGAAGTCTTTTGTTTTGGGACGGCGGAGTGGCCTTGTAATGCATCCCATCAGTGTGGCTCGTATGAACTGCAATCCCCGCAATCATTTTCTTGTGTGTTTCCAATTAGGGTGAGCCACCAGGGCAGTTCTTGGGAGATCTGGAGGGCACAGGGGAACAGCAGCCAATTTGTAGCTTACGCGTGTTCTTGCTAATCTGCTTGATCATCTTGGGGACATGGTGAGCAGTGGATGGCTCCCCTTTCAGTACCTCTGACTCTCAGGCTGGGTGTGTGTCTATGTGCAGCTCTGTGACTAAGGGCCCAGCTTCCTCAGAACAGTCAGAGCACTAATAACAGGGACAGTGGGAATGGTCATGGGTTTTGTGGTGTTCCAGTACATTCTCCCCACCTTGTGCCCCCCTTTCCTTTTCAACTGCCTGTCCCAAGGACGTCAGTCAAGCTGCAGCATCAGATGTGAAGACAACAGCCCTTCAGAGACTGCTTAATGAGCTCCCACAGTTGCATAAAGCCAATTTACTGTAACAAATTCCTTTTGTTTTACATATATTTATATATAGCTTCATAGAGATATAGAATATATATTTAAAATGTTATATGTAAAATAACATGTGTTTTAAATATATGAAAATGTATGTATATATGTGTGTATGGATATTTGTATGTATCTATCCACATATCTGGGGCTTCCCTGGTGGCTCAGTGGTAAAAAATCCGCCTGCAAATGTAGGAGACACAGGTTTGATCCCTGGGTCAGGAAGATCCCACGGAGAAGGAAATGGCAATCCATTCCAGTATTCTTGCCTGGGAAACTCTACGGACAGAAGAGCTTGGTGGGCTACAGTCCATGGGGTCACAAAAGAGTTGGACTCAACTTAGTGACTGAACAACAACAGCAACAAATCCATCTATCTGTGTGCTAGTGGTTTTGCTTCTCTGGTTGATACAAAAGAATTTCCATCTCAATAACAGCAGCAATTGCAGCAACAGTAAGAAACATGGAATATTTTTTAACTGTCAGGACTGTGCCAAGTACTTTAGGCATACCAACTTATTTAACCCTCCCACAATAATTCTATAAGCAAGGGCTATTATTCCCCTTTTACATAGGAGGTGCACAGGCTTAATGAAGTTAAGTCACTTGACTGCCATCATAGAGATGCAGAGCCTGATGCCAGCCTGCGTCTATCTGACTCTAAAGCCTGAACTTTAAACCATCACACGGTATTGCTTCCCTTAAACAACAAGCTCTAGCAAGACTTCACATTAGGAATATGGTTTATGGATATTCTGCACTGTGAATATTGGCATATCCTCCAACTGCAGAGGAAGAGAGGAGAGTGTGCTCACTTTGGAAACAGGATGTTCCATCTTTGGAAACAGGATGTCATTGAGAGTCTGGTTTACAAGCAAGTGTGGCATTTTCACTGACTCATAAAACAGGCCCCCTGCCTGGCCTCCTTCTGGAAGCCACTCGTGTTCTTTGAACAGAGTCTGGTACGGGTACCACTGGTTACGCACAAGATGACTTTAGGCAGCACTGAACATTGCATACAGTTGAATCACATTGCTATTCTTTTTTCAAATGTCTTCCTATTGATTATGGCTGCTGCTGCTAAGTCGCTTCAGTCGTGTCCAACTCTGTGCGACCCCCTAGACAGAAGCCCACCAGACTCCTCCGTCCATGGGATTTTCCAGGTAAGAGTACTGGAGTGGGTTGCCATTGCCTTCTCCACTGATTATGGCAGGGAGACAGTATTCACTTGGTACTAATACGTTTCTAACACCTCTCTAGTGTTGGCTAATCTACCTATGAACAAGAAAAACAAGGCCATTGCCTGAGAGTCTCTAGCATGCAACGGTACCTTTAGCAAATTAAGTAGCACTGGTTATGTTTTTTTTTTGTTTGTTTTACTGTTGTCTGTTTGACAAGGGAGAGTGGTTTTACATTTATGTTATATGCTAGAGTTCATATGTGAGAATTTTCCTAATTCAAATGATGTGAGGCAGTTTAAGAAGATACACAATAGTGCCTTGGGTTTTGGTGAAAATTGTTAAGGTTCTTAAAAAAGGACTGAATTCTATGAAGCAATGGTTGGGTCAACATGGTGAACCAACTAGTCAGTATGACTTATATTGTTCCAGTCCTGTTGGTATATCAGGACCCATTTCAAACCCATCGTGGTGACTGCTCAAAAAAATATTTGTTGAATGAATGAATAAACGCTTCAAGAAGTCTTCTCAGTCCCTTCTAGCTCCAAAGATTCCTCCTACTTGGGAACTCACAACACTTACTAGGCCAGTACCCATTCAATAAGCATTTTTTTTTACATAACACCTGTTGTGTGCCTGGTACCAAAAATGAAGCAGCCAACCAGATACCAAATATAGGGCAATTAAATGAGTATATTTTGTGACAATACTGCTACAGTATTTTTCTTAAAAAGTTTTAATGACAGTATGGACTTTTTCATATGCTAGGCCCTATTTTCCATATTAATTCTAACTCAAAGCCAGGTCCAAATGACATACTGAGAAAACTAGAGAAAATAGGATGAAAAAGGAAAAAAACAAAAATGATCTGGTAATACATCTAGAACTGTACTAACGCGTTAGCCACTAGTCACATTTCATGTGCTGTTGAACCCATGAAATGTGACCAGTCTGACCTGAAATGTGCCTTACTTGTAAATTACACACTGGTTTTCAAAGATTTAGCATGAAGAAAAGACTGTGAAATACCTCATTTATAATTCTTTATATTGTAACTTGATGGAATTACATTTGGGATATAGTGGGGTAAATGAAATAAATTATTATTTAAGACATTTTTTGGGCTTCTCTGATAGCTCATTTGGGAAAGAATCCACCTGCAATTTGGGAGACATTGGTTTGATTCCTGGGTTGGGAAGATCCGCTGGAGAAGGGATAGGTTACCCACCCCAGTATTCTTTTTAAAATTTTTTGAACCTTTTGTTTTGTATTGGGGTATAGCTGATTAACAAACAATGCTGTGATAGTTTCAAGTGAACAGTGAAGGGATTCAGCCATACATATACATTGAAATGAAGTTCAACTATTTCTTCTTGAGTCTTTAAGGTGGCCAGTGGAAAATTTAAAATTACAGATGTGGGTAATATTCTCTTCTGTTGGGTAGTGCCAGTGGCTAGACTGTGTGGTCCAGGAGGGGAGACACCTGTCTCCTTACTTCATGCTGTGCTTCCAGCATTCACCACAATGCCTAGTACATAAAAAGTGCTCAGTAAGTTTTCATTAAACCACACTGGGCATGTGAGTCATGAAAAAGCTTTTAGGCTTCTTCAACAATGGGCTCAGTATCCAACTCTCATTGCTGTTTCTTGGACTTTACTAATATTTTTTTCCTGATAATCTTTAGGAACTCTACTTTAAAAAAACAAAAAAAAGAGCCCCAGATAAGAGCCTCAGATAATGATTTAACTTGGATCCGACAAGCCAGTTATTGCAGGTCAATTAAGTGCCACTTTATGATTTTTTAAAAAATAATTTATTTTTGGTTGTCCTCTGTCTTCATTGCTGTGTGTGGGCTTTCTCTAGTTGTGGTGAGCAGGGGCTACTCTTCCTTGCGGTGCATGGGCTTCTCACTGTGGTGGCTTCTCTTCTTGTGGAACAGAGTCTAGGCACACAGGGCTTCAGCAGTTGCAGCACAAAGGCTCAGTAGTTGAGGCTCTCGGGTTCTGGAGCTCAGTAGTTGTGGCTTAGGGACTTTAGTTGCCCGAGGTATGTGGAATCTTCTTAGACCAGGATTGAACCCCTGTCCTCTGCATTTGGCAGGTAGATTCCTATCCGCTGTACCACCAGGGAAGTCCCATTATATGATTTTAAATCTTTTTTTTTTTTTTTCAGATTAACCACCACTAAATGGTTTTTTTTTTGGCAGAAAGTGAAGAAGAACTACAGAGCCTCTTGATGAAAGTGAAAGAGGAGAGTGAAAGAGTTGGCTTAAAGCTCAACATTCAGAAAACTAAGATCATGGCATCTGGTCCCATCACTTCATGGCAAATAGATGGGGAAACAGTGGAAACAGTGGCTGACTTTATTTTTGGGGGCTCTAAAATCACTGCAGATGGTGACTGCAGCCATGAAATTAAAAGACACTTACTCCTTGGAAGGAAAGTTATGACCAGCCTAGACAGCATATTAGAAAGCAGAAACATTACTTTGCCAACAAAGATCCGTCTAGTCAAGGCTGTGGTTTTTCCAGTAGTCATGTATAGACACGAGAGTTGGACTATAAAGAAAGCTGAGCACAGAGAAATTAATGCTTTTGAACTGTGGTTTTGGAGAAGACTCTTGAGAGTCCCTTGGACTGCAAATAGATCCAACAAGTCCATCCTAAAGGAGATCAGTCCTGGGTGTTCATTCGAAGAACTGATGTTGAAGCTGACACTCCAATACTTGGACCACCTGATGCGAAGAGCTGACTCACTTGAAAAGACCCTGATGCTGGGAAAGATTGAGGGCAGGAGAAGAAGGGGAAGACAGAGGATGAGATGGTTGGATGGCATCACCGACTCAATGAACATGAGCTTGGGTAGGTTCTGGGAGTTGGTGATGGACAGGGAGGCCTGGTGTGCTGTGGTTCATGGGGTTGCAAAGTATCAGACACAACTGAGTGACTGAACTGAACTGAACTGAAATGGTTTTGTCATACATATTTTTGGTTAATATTATTTTAAAACTATTTTCAATTATTTAAAACATCAATGGACACTTACAAAATTCTCTTAAAGGCAAGACCTATATATTTTTTAAATCCCTTTGGTCATTTGCAAACTGATTTATTATAGAAGAATAAACACATGTAATTTATTAAGGAGTAAAATAACCAAAATATCTTTAAGGATTCTACAGACAATGAATATCAGGTGAGAGCAAGCAGACAAAATTGACTGAACAGTGAGCTCATATTTGTTGTTGGTTGTGATGTCCAACTCTTTGGGACCCCATGGGCTGCAGCGTGCCAGGCTCCTTTGTCCTCCACTATCTCCCAGAGTTTACTCAAATTCATGTCCATTGAGTTGGTGATGCTATCTAACCATCTCATCTTCTGCCTCCCCCTTCTCATTTTGCCTTCAGTCTTTCCCAGCATCAGGGTCTTTTCCAGTGAGTTGGCTCTTTGCATCAGGTGGGCAAAGTATTGGAGCTTCAGCTTCAGCAACTGTCCTTCCAGTGAATATTTAGGGATGATTTCCTTTAGGATTGACTGGTTTGATCTATTTAAAGTCCAAGGGACTCTCAAGAGTCTTCTCCAGCTCCACAATTCAAAAGTATCAGTTCTTCAGCACTCTGCCTTCTTTGGGATTCCCTGGTGGTTCAGTAGGTAAGGAATTCACCTGCAATGCAGTAGACCTGGGTTCAATCCCTGGGTTGGGAAGATCTCCTGGAGGAGGGCATGGCAACCCACTTCAGTACTCTTGCCTGGAGAATCCCCATGAATAGAGGAGCCTGGTGGGCTGCAATCCTTGGGGTTGCAAAGAGTCGGACTCGACTGAGTACTGCACTGCCTTCTGTATGGTCCAACTCTCACATCCGTATATGACTACTGAAAAAGCCACAGCTTTGACTAAATAGATATTTGTTGGCAAAATGATGTCTCTGCTTTTTAATATACTATCTAGGTTTATCATAGCTTTCCTTCCAAGGAGCAAGCGTGTTTTAATTTCATGGCTGCTGTCACTGTCTACAGTGATTTTGGAGCCCAAGAAAATAAACTCTGTCACTGTTTCCACTTTTTGTCTTTTATTTGCCACGAAGTGCTGGGACCAGATGCCATGATCTTAGTTTTTTGAATGTTGAGTTTTAAGCCAGCTTTTTCACTCTCCTCTTTCATCCTCATCAAGAAGCTCTTTAGTTCCTCTTGACTTTGTACCATTTGAGTGGTTCTGTTCAGTTCAGTTCAGTCGCTCAGTCATGTCCGACTCTTTGCTACCCCAAGGACTGCAGCACACCAGGGTTCCCTGTCCATCACCAATTCCTGGAGCTTGCTCAAACTCATGTCCATCAAGTTGGTGATGTCATCCAACCATCTCATCCTCTGTCATCCCCTTCTCCTACTGCTTTCAATCTTTCCCAGCATCAGGGTCTTTTCCCACAAGTCAGTTCTTCGCATCAGGTGGCCTAAGTATTGGAATTTCAGCTTCAGCATTAGTCCTCCTAATGAATATTCAGGACTGGTTTCCTTTAGGATTGACTGGTTTGATCTCCTTGCCATCCAAGGGACTCTCAAGAGTCTTCTCCAATAGCACAGTTCATATCTGAGGTTGTTGGTATTTCTCCCAGAAATGTTGATTTCAGTTTGTAATTCATCTAGCCTGGTATTTTGCATGATGTACTCTGAATAGAAGTTAAATAAGCAAGGTGAGAGGACACAGCCTTGTTGTACTTCTTTCCCAATTTTTAACGAGTCTGTTGTTCCATGTCCAGTTCTAACTGTTGCTTCTTGAACCACATACAGGTCTCTTAGGAGACAAGTAAGGTGGTCTCTTACTCCTTTCTCTTTTAGAATTCTTCACAGTTTGTTGTGATCCACACCATCAATGAAGCAGAAGTAGGTGTTTTTCTGGAATTCCCTTGCTTTCTCTATAGAATTGCCTATTTTGGACATTTCATGTAAAGAGAGTCATACAATAAATGGCCTTTTGTGCCTGGCTTCTTTCACTTAGCTCACTGCTTTCAAGGTTTATCTAAGTTGTAGTATATATTAGTATTTTATTTGTTTTTATGAATCATTAGAAAAATGCAAATCAAAGCCACAATGATATACCACTTCATGTCCATTAGTATGGTCATATTTTAAAAATAAGAAAGAAAAGTAACAAGTGTTGGAGAGGATGTTGAGAAACTGGAACCCTTTTACATTGCTGGCCGGGATATAAAATGGTGCAAATATTGTAGAAAACAGTTTGGCAGTTCCTTAGTATCTTATGGATGAATTTAACAATAGAAGTTCTCAATTTTAATGAAATCTATAATTGTTTCAATTAGTGAGTGTTTTCTAGGTCCTATTGAAACATATCTTTGCTTATTCTATATTCGTCTTTCAGAAGCTTTATTTATTTATTTATTTATTTTTATATCCTTATGTTTAAGGTCTACCATCCCCCTTGAATTGATTTTATATATAGTGTGAAGCAAGATACTTTCTTTTTTCCATGTGGATTTCCATTGACTGAGCCCAGTTTTGAAAAATCTTATCTTTCTCTGCCACACTACAGTGGTCACTTGGTCATAAATTAAGTAACTATGTATTAATAGCTCTGTTTCCGGACTGTATTCTCGTCTACTGATCTATTCATCTAACCTTGCACCATTACCTCACTGTCTTAATTACTGTAACTTCATCACATTTTTTAATATCTGGAAATATAAATCTTCCAACTTAGTTCATCATCAAGATTATCTTGGATTAAAAAAAGATTATCTTGGATATTCTTGGCTCTTTTTATTTCTGTATAAATTATAGAATTACCATATCAGTTCCAACAAAAAGAAACCCACTGGGATGTTGATTAAGGATTTGTTAAAATATATAGCTCAACTCAAGGAGAATGGCTTCTTTAAAATGTTGACTCTTCCACTCCTTGAACATTATTTTTTCCTGTATTTATTTAGGTCTTGTATCAGTCAGGGTCCAATGAAGAGACAGAAGCTGGACTAGTAATTTAGGGAAATTTTAATGTAAAAATTCGCTAGCTAGTAAAAAGGTGGATCATTATTTAAAAGTGCAGAAGATGACTATAAGGATTAGAGCAGGAGCAACTACAGAAAGTTGTTAATACCTCTGGGGTAGAGATATAGTGAATAAGTAAAGATACTCTGAAACTTAGAAGGGTACCCTATCCTTATTGCATAGGCTGAGATTCAGAGCTCTTTGGAGAAGGCATGGGCACCATAGACATATGCAGTCCACTACTGATGGAGAAATAGGAAGATGCAGGCTACACCCAACCTGTAGGAGTGGCTTACTGCTGGCAAGGAGGATGTTGCCAGAGGCATGGGCTAAAGAGCTGGTTTACAAGACTTATGATATGATGGGGTAGAAGTGGTGTAATGAGTATCCTTAACTCATTCCCAACCTCATAGAGAAAATCCTCAGTATTTCACCATTACATGTGATGTTGGAGCTAGTTTTTTTGTAGTTACCCTTTGTCAAAAGTACCCTAGTTTGCTAAGATTAAATGGTTATTTGACTTTTTCAAATACTTTTATTTGCTGAGATGATTCTCTGTTCTCTTTGGACCTTTGTTCCCTTAGTGTGGAGAATTATTGGAATAAACCAAATTCAATAATGATATAGCATCCTTTTTATGTATAACTGCATTTGATTTGATAATATTTTGTTTGGGAGTTTTGCATCTAGGTCTGAGAGAATTTGAACTGTATTTTTTCTTCTTCTAATTTCTTTATCAGGTTTTAGTACCTGAGTATTTGTATTAAGGTTATGTTGACCTTAAAAAATGAATTGGTAAATATTTTATTTTTTAAATATTTCCTAGTAGAGGCTGTGGAAAGTCAGTATTATTGTCTTGTTTAAATGCTCAGAAGGATTCAATATCTGGGCCTAGAGATTTCTTTGTGGGAATGTTAATTACAGATTCAATTTCTTAATAGATATAGAAGTATACGGATGTTTTATTTCTTCTTATGTCAGTTTTGGTAAGGTGTGTTTTTCTAAATCACTTAAATTGTCAAATTGCAGTGGCATTAAGTTGTTTATAATATTCTACTGTTATCTTTTCAATGCCCATAGGATCTTGCTTGGCACTTATCAATTTTTTTAGCCTTTTTGAAGAAACAATTTTGGGCTTTGTTGATTTTCTTTATTGTAATTTTGTTTTCTGTTTCATTGATCTTTTGCATTTTGTTATTTTCTTCCCTCTGCTTTCTTTGAGTTTGATTTGCTGTTTTTTTTTTTTTCCTAACTTCTTAAGATGGATGTTCATATCATTGAATTCCATTCTGTCCTATTTTCTAATATGTACATTTAAAGTTGTCCAGTGGGTAAGACTCCATGCTTCCACACTGCAGGGGGCACAGATTCAGTCTGATTTGGGAACTAACATCCTGCATGTCACAAGGCATGGCCAAAAAAGAAAAAGAGAAGAAGCTGGTAGTTTTTGCCTTACCAGTGCTTTAGCTACTTACAGTACTTTTTGATATGCTATATTTTTATTATCATTCATTTAAATATATTCCTACTTTCCCTTGTGATTTTTTTCTTAGTTTCCAGGCAGGATTTAAAAGATTTTAAAGTTATCATTATTGATTTCTAGTGTAAATGTATTATAGTTAGAATATTCTGTTTAATATTAATCCTTGAGATTTTTAAAAACTTATTTTATGACCCATTTTAGATCATATCTGGGTCCCATGTGCACTTGAAAAAATTTGTACATAGGATTGAGAAGATGCAAGAAAGGTTTAACAAGGACCTAGGAGAAATAAAAAAGAGTCAACATATAATGGATAAAGCAATAAATGAGATCAAAAACACTCTGGAGGGAATCAACAGTAGAATAACGGAGGCACAAGATAGGATAAGTGAGGTAGAAGATAGAATGGTAGAAATAAATGAAACAGAGAGGAAAAAAGAAAAACGAATTAAAAGAAATGAGGACAATCTCAGAGATCTCCGGGACAATGTTAAACGCCCCAACATTCGAATCATATGAGTCCCAGAAGAAGAAGACAAAAAGAAAGACCATGAGAAAATACTTGAGGAGATAATAGTTGAAAACTTCCCTAAAATGGGGAAGGAAATAATCACGCAATTCCAAGAAACCCAGAGAGTCCCAAACAGGATAAACCCAAGGTGAAACACCCCAAGACACATATTAATCAAATTAACAAAGAACAAATATTAAAAGCAGCAAGGGAAAAACAACAAATAACACACAGGGGATTCCCATAAGGATAACAGCTGATCTTTCAATAGAAACTCTTCAGGCCAGGAGAGAATGGCAGGACATACTTAAAGTGATGAAAGAAAATAACCTACAGCCCATATTACTGTACCCAGCAAGGATCTCATTCAAATATGAAGGAGAAATCAAAAGCTTTTCAGACAAGCAAAAGCTGAGAGAATTCAGCACCACCAAACCAGCTCTCCAACAAATGCTAAAGGATCTTCTCTTGACAGGAAACACAGAAAGGGTGTATAAACTCGAACCCAAAACAATAAAGTAAATTGCAATGGAATCATACTTATCGATAATTACCTAAAATGTAAATGGGTTGAATGCCCCAACCAAAAGACAAAGACTGGCTGAATGGATACAAAAATAAGACCCTTATATATGTTGTCTACAAGAGACCCACCTCAAAACAAGGGACACATACAGACTGAAAGTGAAGGGCTGGAAAAAGATATTCCATGCAAATAGAGACCAAAAGAAAGCAGGAGTAGCAATACTCGTATGAGATAAAATAGACTTTAAAACAAAGGCTGTGAAAAGAGACAAAGAAGGACATTACATAATGATCAAAGGATCAATCCAAGAAGATATAACAATTATAAATATATATACACCCAACATAGGAGCACTGCAATATGTAAGACAAATGCTAAAAAGTATGAAAGGGGAAATTAACAGTAATACAATAATAGTGGGAGACTTTAATACCCCACTCACACCCATGGATAGATCAACTAAACAGAACATTAACAAGGAAACACAAACTTTAAATGATGCAATAGACCAGTTAGACCTAATTGATATCTATAGGA
Source organism: Bison bison bison (assembly GCF_000754665.1). Lineage (NCBI taxonomy): Eukaryota > Metazoa > Chordata > Mammalia > Artiodactyla > Bovidae > Bison > Bison bison. The sequence continues at coordinate 165,561 of NW_011495054.1, read as the reverse complement.
CATTTCACCCCAAAACAATGAATTTCACCTTTTTCTCAAGTGCACACGGAACCTTCTCCAGGATAGATCAAATTCTGGGCCATAAATCTAGCCTTGGTAAATTCAGAAAAATAGAAATCATTCCAAGCATCTTTTCTGACCACAATGCAGTAAGATTAGATCTCAATTACAGGAGAAAAACTATTAAACATTCCAACATATGGACGCTGAACAACATGCTGCTGAATAACCAACAAATCACAGAAGAAATCAAAAAAGAAATCAAAATATGCATAGAAATGAATGAAAATGAAAACCCAACAACCCAAGACCTGTGGGACACTGTAAAAGCAGTGCTAAGGGGAAAGTCCATAGCAATACAGGCATACCTCAAAAAAAAAAAAACAAGAAAAAAGTAAAATAAATAAGCTAACTCTACACCTAAAGCAACTAGAAAAGGAAGAAATGAAGAACCCCATGGTTAGTAGAAGGAAAGAAATCTTAAAAATAAGGGCAGAAATAAATGCAAAAGAAACAAAAGAGACCATAGCAAAAATCAACAAAGCTAAAAGCTGGTTCTTTGAGATGATAAATAAAATTGACAAACCATTAGCCAGACTCATCAAGAAACAAAAGGAGAAAAATCAAATCAATAAAATTAGAAATGAAAATGGAGAGATCACAACAGATAACATGGAAATGCAAAGGATCATAAGAGACCACTAGCAGCAACTATATGCCAATAAAATGGACAACTTGGAAGAAATGAACAAATTCTTAGAAAAGTATAACTTTCCAAAACTGAACCAGGAAGAAATAAAAAATCTTAAAGACCCATCACAAGCACAGAAATGAAACTGTAATCAGAAATCTTCCAGCAAACAAAAGCCCAGGAGCAGACGGCTTTGCAGCTGAATTCTACCAAAAAATTTAGAGAAGAGCTAACACCTATCCTACTCAAACTCTTCCAGAAAATTGCAGAGGAAGGTAAACTTCCAAACTCATTCTATGAGGCCACCGTCACCCTAATACCAAAACCTGACAAAGATGCCACAAAAAAAGAAAACTACAGGCCAATATCACTGATGAACATAGATGCAAAAATCCTTAACAAAATTCTAGTGAACAGAATCCAACAACACATTAAAAATATCATACATCATGAACAAATGGGCTTTATCCCAGGGAAGCAAGGATTCTTCAACATCCACAAATCAATCAATATAATACACCACATTAACAAATTGAAAAATAAAACCATATGATTATCTCAATAGATGCAGAAAAAGCTTTTGACAAAATTCAACATCCATTTATGATAAAAACCTCCAGAAAGCAGGAATAGAAGGAACATACCTCAACATAATAAAAGCTATATATGATAAACCCACAGCAAACATTATCCTCAATGGTGAAAAATTGAAAGCATTTCCCCTAAAGTCAGGAACAAGACAAGGGTGCCTACTCTCACCACTACTATTCAGCATAGTTTTGGAAGTTTTGGCCATGGCAATCAGAACAGAAAAAGAAATAAAAGGAATCCAAATTGGAAAAGAAGGAAAACTCTCACTGTTTGCAGATGACATGATCCTCTACATAGAAAACCCTAAAGAATCCACCAGAAAATTACTAGAAATAATCAATGACTACAGTAAAGTTGCAGGATATAAAATCAACACACAGAAATCCCTTGCATTCCTATACACTAATAATGAGAAAACAGAAAGAGAAATTAAGGAAACAATTCCATTCACCATTGCAACGAAAAGAATAAAATACTTAGGAATATATCTACCTAAAGAAAGACCTATAACTAAAGACCTATATATAGAAAACTATAAAACACTGGTGAAAGAAATCAAAGAGGACACTAACAGATGGAGAAATATACCATGTTCATGAATCAGAAGAATCAATATAGTGAAAATGAGTATACTACCCAAAGCAATCTATAGATTCAATGCAATCCCTATCAAGCTACCAACGGTATTTTTCACAGAGCAAGAACAAATAATTTCACAATTTGTATGGAAATACAAAAAACCTCAAATAGCCAAAGCAATCTTGAGAAAGAAGAATGGAACTGGAGGAATCAACCTGCCTGACTTGAGGCTCTACTACAAAGCCACAGTCATCAAGACAGTATGGTACTGGCACAAGACAGAAATATAGATCAATGGAACAAAATAGAAA
>NW_011495054.1:161071-163145 GCF_000754665.1 Bison bison bison | reverse complement strand
AGGATCCTCTATGACCCACCTCCCAGAATATTGGAAATAAAAGCAAAAATAAACAAATGGGACCTAATTAAAATTAAAAGCTTCTGCACAACAAAGGAAACTATAAGCAAGATGAAAAGACAACCTTCAGAATGGGAGAAAAGAATAGCAAATGAAGAAACTGACAAAGAATTAATCTCAAAAATATACAGGTAACTCCTGCAGCTCAATTCCAGAAAAATCAATGACCAAATCAAAAAATGGGCCAAAGAACTAAACAGACATTTCTCCAAAGAAGACATACAGATGGCTAACAAACACATGAAAAGATGCTCAACATCACTCATTATCAGAGAAATGCAAATCAAAACCACAATGAGGTACCATTTCACACCAGTCAGAATGGCTGCTATCCAAAAGTCTACAAGAAATAAATGCTGGGGAGGGTGTGGAGAAAAGGGAACCCTCTTCCACTGTTGGTGAGAATGCAAACTAGTACAGCCACTATGGAGAACAGTGTGGAGATTCCTTAAAAAACTGGAAATAGAACTGCCATATGACCCAGCAATCCCACTGCTGGACATACACACCGAGGAAACCAGAATTGGAAGAGACACATGTACCCCAATGTTCATTGCAGCACTGTTTATAATAGCCAGGACATAGAAGCAACCTAGATGTCCATCAGCAGATGAATGGATAAGAAAGCTGAGGTACATATACACAATGGAGTATTACTCAGCCATTAAAAAGAATACATTTGAATCAGTTCTAATGAGGTGAATGAAACTGGAGTCTATTATACAGAGTGAAGTAAGCCAGAAAGAAAAACACCAATACAGTATATTAATGCATATATATGGAATTTAGAAAGATGGTAACGATAATCCTGTATGCGAAACAGCAAAAGAGACACAGATGTATAGAATAGTCTTTTGGGCTCTGTGGGAGAGGATGAGGATGGGATGATTTGGGAGAATGGCATTGAAACATGTGTAATATCATATGTGAAACGAATCACCAGTCCAGGTTTGATGCATGATACAGGATGCTCGGGGCTGGTGCACTGGGATGACCCAGAGGGATGGGATGGAGAGGGAGGTGGGAGGGGGGTTCAGGATGGGGAACACATGAATCCATGGTGGATTCATATATGGCAAAACCAATACAAGATTGTAAAGTAATTAGCCTCCAATTAAAATAAATTTAAAAAAAGAAAGTAGAGTAAAAGAAAAAATAAAGATAAAATCAGAAATTAAAATGAAAACAAACAGAAAAATAAAAATGTGATTAATTAAAAAAAATTTATACATATACAGCTATCCTCAGTGCAGTGGATTCCAATCTATTGTTAAACATTCTAATAGCAAACAAATCAAACTTATTGTGTTGCTTAAATATTTATACTCCTGTCACTTTTTTGTCTGCTTGTTTTATTAACTAGTGAGAGGGCTTGTTAAAATATTCCACAATATTATGTATCTATCTGGTCTTCTTTTCAGTTTTTTGATTTGAGTATTTTGAAGGTATGGTATTATGTGCATATGAATATAAAATTGCTGTATCTTCCTGGTGAATTAACCTTTTGAAATCTATTTTTTATAGGACACTATACCAAACAATGAAATGATACATATTATTTTCAAAAGCATATAGAATGTTCAATCATCAAATGATTTCAAGAAATAGAATGGTCACCATATAGAATGATTTGCAATTATTCAGCAAGGGTTTTTGACCACTGTGGAATTAAGCTAGAAAACCTCTGACAGCTAAGAAATTCAGCACTATACTCAGTTTAAAAAAATCAGATTGGTTTCATTTATTTTAAATAAATTAAAAAAAATTTTAATTAAAAATATTTAATTGAATTATAATTGATCTTCAACACTATGTTAGTTTCTGGTGCTCAGCATAGTGATCACAATATTTGTATGTATTATAATATAATCATCTTGAATTAATCTTTTTATTGAAAATTTTCTCTTTATTCCTGGTTATTCATCTCAACTTTAGGATTACTTGACTTAATAGCTTAATATTAGTACTGATATTACCATACCACCTTTTTTTTTTTTTTTTTTTTTTTTTTTTT
>NW_011495054.1:160046-160971 GCF_000754665.1 Bison bison bison | reverse complement strand
TCCCCCCTTTTTTTTTTTTTTTTTTGGTTAGCAGTTTTTTGGTTTTTTAAAAATTCTTTTACTTTCATCTTTCTGTGTCCTTATGTTATGGAGTAGCTAATATAAGCAGCATATAACTTTTATTTTAATGCACTCCGACAAGCTAGGTCTATTATTGGAGTGTTTAATCCATTTACATGTAATTAATTACTGACTTGGTTTTATAACTACAATATTACTATTTTTTCTATTTGTTTTCTTCCCCCCTCCTTTCCTGCCTTAATTTGAACCAATCAACTTCTTTTTAGTAAAACCAGTTTTTCTTCTATTAATTTGTTAGTTATATCTCCTAATAATCTCCTATTAATTTGTTAGTTATTGATCCCTGCCTGTACAGGAGGCAGGGATCAAGACCATCCCCATGGAAAAGAAATACAAAAAAGCAAAATGGCTGTCTGGGGAGGCCTTACAAAGAGCTGTGAAAAGAAGAGAAATGAAAAGCAAAGGAGAAAAGGAAAGATATAAACATCTGAATGCAGAATTCCAAAGAATAGCAAGAAGAGATAAGAAAGCCTTCTTCAGTGATCAATGCAAAGAAATAGAGGAAAACAACAGAATGGGAAAGACTAGGGATCTCTTCAAGAAAATCAAAGATACCAAAGGAACATTTCATGCAAAGATGGGCTCGATAAAGGACAGAAATGGTATGGACCTAACAGAAGCAGAAGATATTAAGAAGAGATGGCAAGAATACACAGAAGAGCTGTACAAAAAAAGACCTTCACGACCCAGATAATCACGATGGTGTGACCACTGACCTAGAGCCAGACATCCTGGAATGTGAAGTCAAGTAGGCCTTGGAAAGCATCATTACGAACAAAGCTAGTGGAGGTGATGGAATTCCAGTTGAGCTATTCCAAATCCTGAAAGATGATGCTGTGAAAGT
>NW_011495054.1:154491-159879 GCF_000754665.1 Bison bison bison | reverse complement strand
TCTGGATCATGGAAAAAGCAAGAGAGTTCCAGAAAAACATCTATTTCTGCTTTATTGACTATGCCAAAGCCTTTGACTGTGTCGATCACAATAAACTGTGGAAAATTCTGAAAGAGATGGGAATACCAGACCACCTGACCTGCTTCTTGAGAAATTTGTATGCAGGTCAGGAAGCAACAGTTAGAACTGGACATGGAACAACAGACTGGTTCCAAATAGGAAAAGGAGTTCGTCAAGGCTGTATATTGTCACCCTGCTTATTTAACTTATATGCAGAGTACATCATGAGAAACACTGGGCTGGAAGAAACACAAGCTGGAATCAAGATTGCCGGGAGAAATATCAGTAACCTCAGATATGCAGATGATACCACCCTTATGGCAGAAAGTGAAGAGGAACTCAAAAGCCTCTTGATGAAAGTGAAAGTGGAGAGTGAAAAAGTTGGCTTAAAGCTCAACATTCAGAAAATGAAGAACATGGCATCTGGTCCCACCACTTCATGGGAAATAGATGGTGTAACAGTGGAAACAGTGTCAGACTTTATTTTTCTGGGCTCCAAAATCACTACACATGGTGACTGCAGCCATGAAATTAAAAGACGCTTACTCCTTGGAAGGAAAGTTATGACCAACCTAGATAGCATATTGAAAAGCAGAGACATTACTTTGCCAACAAAGGTTCGTCTGGTCAAGGGTATAGTTTTTCCTGTGGTCATGTATGGATGTGAGAGTTGGATTGTGAAGAAGGCTGAGCACCGAAGAGTTGATGCTTTTGAACTGTGGTGTTGGAGAAGACTCTTGAGAGTCCCTTGGACTACAAGGAGATCCAACCAGTCCATTCTGAAGGAGATCAGCCCTGAAATTTCTTTGGAAGGAATGATGCTGAAGCTGAAACTCCAGTACTTTGGCCACCTCATGCGAAGAGTTGACTCATTGGGAAAGACTCTAATGCTGGGAGGGATTGGGGGCAGGAGGAGAAGGGGACAACAGAGGATGAGATGGCTGGATGGCATCACTGACTCGATGGACGTGAGTCTGGGTGAACTCTGGGAGTTGGTGATGGACAGGGAGGCCTGGCGTGCTGTGATTCATGGGGTCGCAAAGAGTTGGACATGACTGAGTGACTGATCTGATCTGATATCTCCTTTTAGTAATTACTCTGAAAATTAAGACATATCTCCTTTGTTTATTTGAGTCTAATATAAATAAGTATTTTTACAATTTCTCAGACATTCTTGGGCCTATTAAACTGTAATTTATCTTTCTTTAGCCTTTTGTTTTTAATGTTGATTCATTTAAACCTACGTATATTTAAAACCCCATAGAAAATTATTGTTATTGTTTTCAATATTCATTTAGATTTACTCACTACTTTTCCTGTGACTCTTCAATCTTCTCTGCATTTCTGTCTGGGATTATTTTCCTTTTGCCTAAATCGTCCCCTTTAGTATTTAATTTAGTTGGATCTCCTGAGTTTTATTTTGTCTAAAAATACCTTTGTTTTACTTTTTATTAGCTACATTGTGTGGTATGCAGGATCTTAATTCCCAGACCAGGGCTAGATCCTGTGCCCCCTGCATTGGGAGTGCAGAGTCTTAACCATTGGACTTCCAGGAAAGTCCTCTTTATTTCATTTTTGTATTTGAAGAATATTTTCAGTATTATAGAGTTCTAACTTGGACATAAGTTCCTATTTTTTTTGTTTCCATCATCTCTGTTGAAAAGTCAATTCTCATTCTATTGCTTTTTTGCAGTTAATGTTTTTTCTTTTTTTCTGATGCTTTTGAAATAATTTTTGTTTCTTTTTAAATTAAAAAATATTACTGCAAACATGTTGTTTATGGTAAAATAAAAGACAATCTCTTAAAACCTTTACTATTTCATTTGTTCTCAGATGAGGAAAAATTTTTATATTTTTATTGTACTGTGATATGCTTAGCTGTGATTTTCTTTGTATTTTTCCTGTTTGGGGTTCTCAGAAGTCCCTGAAACTCTGTCTTAATGTTTTTACTTATTCTGGAAAATATTTCTCCAAATATTGCTTCTTTTGCATTCTCTATTCTTTAATTCTGGGACTCCAATTTATTACATATGTTAGAGCCTTTTTTTTTTTTTTTTTTTTTTTTTTTTTTTTTTTTTTTACTATGTCTCTTATGTTTTTTTAGCTTCTTTTCTGGTTTCCCATTTCATTTATTCTCTGGATTTGATCTGGTTATTTCCTTCTGACTTACATCCTGTTGTACCAGTATTTTTTTAAAAGCTGTATCTGATCTACTGTTAAACATTTTATTAAATTCTTAATTTCAGTTTTTATATATTCTGAATTTTTATATATTCAAAATTTTATTTATTCCTAGAATTTTGACTTGGTTTTGATTTTATAGATTTAAGTTCTCTGGTGAGATTATTTTGCCATCTGTTTCCTTGACTATGTTCAGCATAATTATTTTAGGTAACTAATATCAGGATTGTGTGTGTGTGTTAGTTGTTCAGTCATGTCTGAATCTTTGCTACCACATGGACTATAGCCTGCCAGGCTCCTCTGTCCATGAAGTTCTTCAGGCAAGGATACTGGAGTGGGTAGCCATTCTCTTCTCTAGGGGATATTCCTGACCTAGGGATTTAACCTGGGTCTCCTGCATTGTATGTAGATTATTTACCATCTGAGCCATCAGAGAAGCCCCAATATGTGGATTATGTCTGAGGTTTTTTTTGTTTTTTCTTTTGGCATTCCCACCCTCTCCCTGCTCTGTAGACAGAGCAGCCTGGTGAGCTACAGTCCATGGGTTTGCAAAAATTCAGTGACTGAGTGACTGAGAATGTACCCATGCACACATGCATAATACTCACCATGGGAGGGGAAGGCTGGGAAAAGAACCAGGCCTTGGGTTGAATGCTTTAGGGGCTTCCTCCAAGGCTAGCCTGATGGTAACCCTCATCATGTTCAGCATGGTAGGCTGGTGACAAGTGGGGATTCCAGCATCAAAGGGACAAAGCTATAGATTCTAGGTGTATGCTGCTGCTACTAAGTCACTTCAGTCATGTCTGACTCTTTGTGACCCTATGGATTGTAACCAGCCAGGCTCTTCTGTCCATGTAATTCTCCAGGCAAGAATACTGGAGTGGGTTGCCATTCCCTTCTCGAGGGGATCTTCCTGAACCAATGGATTGAACCTGGGTCTCCTGCATTGTGGGCAGATTCTTTAACATCTGAGCCATCAGGTCCATACTGTTTGAGTCATCAGGTCTAGGTGTTTGGTTTTAAGCAAGCCTTGCTTCCCTCATCTTTTAAGGAGGTTGATGAAACCTCCCTTTCAGGTCAGGAGGGCCAGATGTTATGATTCATGGAGACTGTTTTCGAAGTTCAGTCAGTTGTGTCACTCAGTCGTGTCCGACTCTTTGCAACCCCATGGACTGTAGCACACCAGGCTTCCTTGTCCATCACCAACTCCTGGAGCTTGCTCAAACTCATGTCCATCGAGTCGGTGATGCCATCCAACCATCTCATTCTTTTGTCATCCCCTTCTCCTCCTGCCTTGAGTCTTTCTCAGCATCAGAGACGGTACAAATGACCCCAGAGGGTAGGAACAGCCACACATCAAGGCAATCTATTTTCTCTTGGGCTAGGTTTTTAGTATGCCTGGTATATTTTGGCAGACTACCAGACGTTGTGTAAAAAATCATAGAGGTTCTAGATATTGTAGAGGCTCTGTCCTTTGGCAGGAAGCTACTGTAGGAATGGATTGCCTCTATCGACTCAGGGACTAAATTGATGAAGGGTTGGATTATGATCTTTGTAATGCTCAGTCTGCCTCTAATTCTGTCCCCATTCCTCTGGACCCAGAGCTTCCAGATGGGAACCAGAACTCTTTACTAGGGTATTTCCTGATTGGTGACCTTCACCTCCAATTTCATATTGAAATATTAGGAGAATGCCAAAAACTCAACTTAGCTTTTCAACTGCTCTTTGGATTCTAAAAAAGGAAAAATTGGTGCCATGGTTTTGGATCACTTCTCATTAAGTCCTTTTTTGGGGGGACAAATTTTGAACTCTTACCTCTTACAGGTTTTGACATCCCCAAATGCTCATTTTTGTGTTCCTCCCTCATGAGGCCTCCTAACTCTGTGATGCCTCACCTGCTTTTTAGCAACTACCTTCTGCTCTGCTTCTGATGCTTAATAGTCATTGGCGCCCCAATGGAAAAAGTGATGTCAGGCTTAAACTCACTGAACTTCCCTCCTTTCCAGGACTTTTGTACCTCCAGTCCTGGCTGCTCCTTGATGCTTTCAAATAGATTTTTTTTTTTAATTTATTTATTTGGCTCCACCAGGTCTTAGTTGTGGCATACAAGATATTTGTTGCCACATGTGGGATCTTTAATGGCGGCATGTGGGATCTAGTTTCCTGGCCAGGGATGGAACCCAGTACCCCTGCATTTACAGCATGGAGTCTTAACCACTGAACTATCAGGAAAGTCCCTCAAATAGAATTTTTGAATGTTTGTATTTTATCCAGCTTTTCTAGTAATACTTGTTGGGAATGTTGTCTGCCTCAGTTACTCCACGGCTGCACTTGAAAGTTCCGTGACTTTTTTTTTTTCTTCTGAACACCTTCTCTTATACAACCTTTGTGTTTTATTTATGCTTCTGGTCCTTCGAGGTTTCTACTTTCTGCATATTGCCTACCAGGGCTGCTGGTCTTGCAGCAGGGCTGTGTGTTCAGTGTAATTGGTGTCTCCTGTGGTTGTGTGATGTGGAGGCCCTGACATTCACCCTGTGAGGCTCGGCATGATCTGGCTTTGTGCTTTTTCCCTCAGCGACACTTTCCAGCCTCTCAGCATTGGCAAATATGCTTAGAACCCAGAATGGGCAAGGGAGATCTTCTGGGAGGCCTTTCTCAACACTTCAGCCGAGTCCTCTTAGAAAATTCTCATTAGCATGTTATATTATTTCATCCCAGTGCTTCTCACAAGTGTACTTTCCCACTGATTTGTGGAACTGATTGAGTAATTTTTCTATTCTTCTCCAGAATGTGGTCTGAAATGTGAAAACAGTGACCTTGTTGGTCATGTTTACCACTGTATTCCTTGTATCCACCACAGTGCCTAGCCCGCATTTAACAAATCAGTTTGAGCCTTATAATGATGGATGATGAAAAGGAGGGGATAAAAACCAACATTCATTAAAAATTTATCATTTTATTTAACCTTATCATCTTATTTTAAGGTTCACCTTAACTCTTTGAGGCAGATGGCACTTCCATTTTGCATAGCGTAAACTATGGCTTAGAGAAGTTATGTTATTTCCCCAAAGTCACACGGTTGATAAGTGCCCAATCTAGAATTCAGTCCTAGTCCTACCTGATTCAGAAGGGACCCCAGCATTATGA
>NW_011495054.1:148970-154391 GCF_000754665.1 Bison bison bison | reverse complement strand
AATTGTTAAATACTTCTCATTCTTCCAAGCTTTTTGTATTTTCTTCCTTTTTTATTGACTTTTTAATCTTTATCTGAAACTGCTAGAATTTTGGATACTCCTAAAAAAACTCCAAAAAAAAAAAAAGAAAGAAAGAAAAAAACATATAGTGGAGAGGTTGAAAATTTCTTTCTGTTACTTCAAAAACAAAATGAGATGCCTTTTATATTTGGATGGAAAGGTTATGGAGGTCAATCTAGATTGTTGTGTGAACTCCTTAATCCCCAAGTGGTTCAGTTGAGGATGAGCATTAAGTTCTTTAATGACTACTGGTTAAGTTCAATTAAAAAGAGGTACTTTCAGTCATAGCAGTGACTATTTAGTGAGCAGCTACTATGTGCCATGCACTACGCTGGTCACTTTACATAATTTCTCTTCAGTGATTGAAATGCTTTTGGAAAATAGGCATTATTATTCCTATTGTGCAGGTTTGAAAATTGAGACTCACCAAATTAAACTGTTTTAGGAAGCTTCAGAGTCAGAATTTGAACTCCTTTATGGACTTCCATAAAGATTGCTTATTTCAGTATATAGCACTCAAGCCATCAAGTCTGGAACACAGAAGGAGCTTAGTAAACGTCATTTGCTTTTTTCAAGTCAGTGATGATACAGCAAGCTTCCCAGGAAACAACCACAAAGTCTTACAATGCAGCTTCTTTATGTCTTGCCAAGGAATGTGAATAGCATCTCCAAACTGACCCTTTGGAAAACCTTGAAGGTTCTGAGTGACAGCAGTTTCCGAGTGGCAAATAAGGATCACGCCAGTCTCAACTGCAGGCTGTACTCTGCTGTTTTCTCCAAATATTTTCTGGTTGCAAATGTCATTGATCCAACAGTTGATTTCCCGAGACACATTAGTTCCAAGCTGGTGCAATATGAAAGTCTCCTCCTAAGGAAATTGGCCTTGTGAGTGGCTGTCTCCTGGGAAGATCATGCTGTACTCATTGCTTTACTAATATGATGAAGAGGCCGCAAATACAATTAGCGGGCCTGGTTGGTGATTTTCCAATAATGATATTTGGGGCGTATTATTGGTTTAGCTGTAACTGAGCTTAGGATGATCTGAAAACGTCTAAACCAGAGTGAAAGTCATCCGCAGCTTGGCTCCAGTGTAGATGCTCATGAGTGAGGTGGGCTGATTACTCTTGGATGTGCTGAGCCTGGGGGCATGGGCTCCTGGATGGATGTGGCTTCTCTCAAATTTTGCTTCTTTTCACACCTTCACAAGTAAGGTGACAACTTTGTCATAATCTACCCTCTCCCGAATCCCACCCCATTTCTTATCATTTGGAGTTTACTATATATTTTGTAGCTCTCTTATTTCTCATACAAGTTTGTTCAGTGTATGTTAAAGTCATCTTTGATAGGGTTGTTAATGCTAGCTGTGAGAAGAGGCAAGACCTGAAATCTCAGTGATCGAATATCACAAAGGTTTGTTTTTTGCTCACATAAAGCCTCAGGTGGGTTGGCAAAGGCTGTCCTCCACCTGGTGATTCAGGGATCCAGGTTCCTTCCATCCTGTGGCATCATCACCTCTGTACGTATCTGTTGGGAGACAGTTCTCCCTGGATTTCTTGGGTTCTTGTATGGTCTGGACCTTCCCAAGGAAAGGGTGCTGAGAGGCTGTTCAAGGCTGTTGAATAGCAAACTGAAGATGCAGAACCTTTCTCTTCCTGGAGACATTCCAAGAGGAGAAAGTTCCCTTCTTCCCTGGTGGTCAAGTGGTTAAGATTCTGTGCTTCCACTGCAGGGGACATGGATCAAATCCCTGGGTGGGGAACTAAGATCCCATAAGTTGTTCAGTATGAGCAAAAAAAAAAAAACAAAACAAAACACAAAAACACATGAAAGTTTGCTTTTCTTCCTGGAGGATATTTGGTTACCTTCTAGGCAGGAAACATAGAGACAAGCTCCATGTCCCAGAGACATTTACTTACTTTCCAGAGTAAGAAGTAATCTTTCTCCACAGGGCTGAATAGGCAGGTAACCAGCAGCTTGATAGAAATTCAGCATCTCCCACGTTCAGGGTTCTTCTCCAGTGCTATAAGCCAAGTAGAGGAGGCCAGACTCTTCTCACTACATTCTGCTACCTAGTGTTGTAAACATACCTTCTTTTCTTCTCCCACCCAAACCTCTTTCATTAGGGGCTGTAATGGGTCCCAAGGAAATAAATTCTAGATTGCAACAGAGAATTACAGTGCAATTTATGGGTAAAGAAGGGGCCAGTTACACGTCAGCTAATGGTGAGGGGATGCATTTGAAAGTCTCCTCAAGGCCTTATTAAAATTAATACTCTACTACTATATGATTATCAGTGTAATTTTCCAACACTGAGGGCACTGCTGCTGCTGCTGCTGCTAAGTCGCCTCAGTCGTGTCCGACTCTGTGCGACCCCATAGACGGCAGTCCACCAGGCTCCCCCGTCCCTGGGATTCTCCAGGCAAGAACACTGGAGTGGTTTGCCATTTCCTTCTCCAATGCAGGAAAGTGAAGAGTGAAAGGGAAGTCGCTCAGTCGTGTCCGACTCTTAGCGACCCCATGGACTGCAACCTACCAGGCTCCTCCGACCATGGGATTTTCCAGGCAAGAGTACTGGAGTGGGGTGCCATTGCCTTCTCTGGAGGGCACTGGTAGTTTGCAAATATAACACTATGGCAAATTCATTATTTAAAGGCTGAGTATGTTAAATCATAAAATGCAAAAGATTTCTTAGTAAGCCCATTCAAATCCACAAATATTTTTGAGTGCTTGGACACTTGGGATACATTGCACCTGAACAAGATACTATTACTCTCAGAAACCTGTGGTTTAGTGAAGAATTACTTGCCTTAACCACTATGCAGTCAAATTTATTACATTAAGCTCAAAGGAATACGCATCTGTTCTTAAATCTACTCTGTCCCCTGTATTATGGGGCTTCCCTGGAGGCTCAGTGGTAAAGGATTTGCCTGCCAACACAGGAGACACAGAAGACACAGGTTCAATCCTTGGGTCAGGAAGATCCCCTGGTGGGAGAAGTAGCAGCCCACTCCAGTATTTTTGCCTGGAAAATCCCACGGACAGAGGAGACTGGTGGGCTGCAGTCCACGGGGTCTCACAGAGTTGGACATGACGTAGCGACTGAGCACACATGGACCCCTTTATTATGTGCTTGTGATTCCTACCCAATGTTTTCTGTAAATATTCTTTCCACTTTCCAGTCCTGTCTCTTGATCCTTTTCTATTTCTTTAGGATCTACAAGTTGCCTAATAATTAAGTAGGGACTATGCTGGGCAAGACTTCTTTGGTTGGGGGTGATAGAAACCAACTCAAGCTGGCTCAGGTCACAAAAGGGGATGAATCATATGAATGAACTGTCAATGTAAGCTTCAGGCTCAGCTGGATCCAGGGACTCAGATGATGACATCAGGACTGTCTCTTTCCAACTCTGTTTTCTTCTATACTGACCTTTTCCATATGGTAACACCAGCAGTTCCATTATATATATATATATATATATTTGTTTATTTATTTGGCAACACACAATCTTGGAAATGAAGAAATTCCCTGTACTTAAGTTTTTAAAAAATGTCTTCGATCAAATCAATCACCCTGATCAAGGAGAGGAAAATATTTTGGCCAGATATGGGTCACAAGTTGTTATGGGTTGAGTTTTATCTCCCCCAGATTCATGTGTTGAAGTCCTAACCACACCCCCTCCCCCAGTATCTCTTAAACGTGACTATATTTTGGAGGTAGGCTCTTTAAAGAGGTAATTGTGATAAAATGAGAGCATATGGGTAAGCCTCAATCCAATATGACTGTTATCCTCATAAGAAGAGGAAATTAGGACTGAGACACACAGAGGGAGACCATGTGAAGACAGGGAGAAGATGGCATCTGCAAGCTAAGAAGAGAGAGACAGACCTCAGAAGAAATTAATCCTGCCAACACCTTGATCTCAGACCTCTAGCCTCCAGAACTTGGAGAAAATTTTTGTTGTTTAAGCCACCCAGTCTGTGACATCCTAGTAAACTAATATTAATACATAGTTTCAGCCCTGAAATTGAGGCAAATTTATTTAGTCCCTCTTGAACCTCCCTATTAGTAGACAGGGGGTGGTTACTCAAAGGAAACCCAAGAGGCTATTACTACAAGGAATAATAATTGCCTAGTAGGGGAACAAATCCAGATTGTCCATCATCTGTGTCAGATTATTAATAATTATTAGATATTCATTATGTGTTAGGGCTTGAGAACACCTTATACTTAATGTAAAAACCTCATTGCTGCTGCTGCTGTCGCTTCAGTCGTGTCCGACTCTGTGCGACCCCATAGACAGAAGCCCACCAGGCTCCCCCATCCCTGGGATTCTCCAGGCAAGAACACTGGAGTGGGTTGCCATTTCCTTCTCCAATGCAGGAAAGTGAAGAGTGAAAGGGAAGTCGCTCAGTCGTGTCCGACTCTTAGCGACCCCATGGACTGCAGCCTACCAGGCTCCTCCGTCCATGGGATTTTCCAGGCAAGAGTACTGGAGTGGGTGCCATTGCCTTCTCCAAAAACCTCATTAGGTGGATACTATTATTTCCCTCACTTAACAAATGAGAAAACTGAGGCACAGCAAGTTATATGACTTATCCAAGGTCACTCAGTGAGCAAGCAGCAGAGCCAGGATTTACATCCATACCTGTTTGGCTATAAAAACCACAGACTTTTACCACTATTCTCTTTTGAAAACCAATGATACTGTTAGCTTCTGATGCTCTTGCTTTTTGTCTTCCCAAGAATGAAAATGCTCTGACTTGAGGCATGGGAAGGATGTATGTTAATATGTTAATTAAGGAAAATTCACTGTTTGCAGAATTCAGAAGTCTTTTTTTCAGAACTGTTTCCTATCTGGGCAAGCCTTTGATTGATTCAAGTTAATTAGCTTTGCAGAACATGAAGTAATTGCTGTTGTTCCTCAAAATTGAGGCTAGGAAGATACCCAGTGACCTGTAACCACCTCAGCCCTGACCCCTAAGTCTGAGGATCAGAACTCCAAAGGCTCAGCAAAGAGACAAGATGGAGAAATTCATCATTTCAGCTGCTGCTTTCCCTCTTGTGTGTTTACTCTGTTTTCTGTCCCATGATTAACAACACAAGTCTCATGCCTGTCTGAATTGGTGGACTAACATCTACAGTTGTGTAAGGAATCTGTCCTGAATTTTATAAATAGGATTTCCAGTTTGAACTATGTAGGCTGATATTTGAGCATTTCACTTAGGAAACAAATTTAGAAAACATCAGACCCATTCATGGTCATTGTGTTTTTTTCCAAGTGGTTCTGATATTTCTGTTGAAACCATCCAGTGATCCTATATATATATATATATATATATATATATATATATATACTACTA
>NW_011495054.1:148002-148870 GCF_000754665.1 Bison bison bison | reverse complement strand
ATATATATATATCCTAATAGTCTTTTGCAAGATTTATTGGTTGCAAGAAAGGGCAATCCATACAAGTTAGTTCACAAACAAAATTCAAGGGGTCTTTGTTGTTGAGTATTTATCATCTGAGTCCTGGAGATGATGGAGTTCTTTAGAGATATAATAGTTGTCCTTCAAATCTTACAGTAATTATATAACATTAATTGTTAAAATTTTAATGATTAACACTAGCATGAATCCTTTTCTACAACACCATCTACCTGTGGCTCAGCCTCTCTAAAGCACCCCCTGAATTTTGAGTGCCCATCACAAGTCCTGGGAAGGGTTGCTGTTTCTTATAACCAGTGAGTCCTGTCAAAGAGAATCAGCCTCTCACTGACGGTCTGACCCTGGTACCTACACAGTGTAAACCAGCTGCAAATGCTTGATTGAAAATCTTGCCCAAAGTGCAGGATTCCATGAGGTTGATGCCACGTGCTTTAAGAACAGGAAAACCACAGACAACCCTTGGGAGTCCAGTGGTCTTAGGACAATCAATACTGATGCTCAGCTGGAACCCGCAGATTCAGCCACGATGGATGTTGCAGTGACTGGGCTGGTCATTCGATACTGACATACTAGTTATTCAGTGTTTTTATTATCCCCTCCCCCCAAAGAGTTAACAGTTGAAGGAAAAAAAAAAATGACAAGGAAAGTGACACGGTGAACACTTCAAAAGAGAAAGATTTAAATATCAAAAAATTCCAGAAGGCCTTGGGGAAAATTGGTGAAGCCCTTGAATATTTTTTTAAATGACCTTTTTGCTATCATCCTATGAAAGCCAAAGCTGAAATGAAGGATTTTGTCAGAAAAATTACACCAAAACCCCCCCCCCCCC
>NW_011495054.1:131845-147902 GCF_000754665.1 Bison bison bison | reverse complement strand
CCCCCCCCCCCCGACTACTTAATTTACTTTTCACTCTTCATAAGAATTCATGTGTCATTGAAGTGGTAACCTAAATTGTGTTAGGTTGATAAGCTTTAGTTTCATTTTTCAAGATAAAATTCCAGCTCAAATATCCCCCACGTTTTTTTTTTTTTTTTGGCCACTCTGTGTGGCATATGGGATCTTAGTTCCCTGACCAGGGCTCAAACCTGTGGTCCTTGCATTTGGAGTTCAGAGTTTTAACCACTGCACAATTTGCTATGAAAATTTGGGTATAGTATCAAGTCACCGTAGACATCTTCTACCAAGATTGATTTTTACCTCAAGGGTAACCAAAAAACCAGGGAGGAAAGTCCCTCCTGCCTTTCCTCATGGAGCTGATCGATCTTTCTCTTCCACTTCTGGCCATGACCACTCCATTCTCTGCCTCTCTCTGCACATCTGTGCTTCTGCTCACCCACAGGGTACCTGTCAAGGCATCCATGCTTTATATCATATATCTATCTCCCCTTCCTATTACATGCCCTTGGCCATAAGGATTGGTTAAAAGATGAGCATTTTGCTCAATGTGGACCCATATCAGTCAGAAGAAAGAGTTTTGTTTAAAGAGTTAGGGAACGGGCTTCCCCAGGGGCTCAGTAGTGAAGAATCTGCCTGCCAGTGCAGGAGACACGGGTTCGATCTCTGATCTGGGAGGATCCCACATGCCGCGGGGCAACTAAACCCCTGCACCACAACTTCTGAGCCCATGCTCTAGAGCCTGCGAACCACAGCTACTGAGCCCATGTGCCACAACTACTGAAGCCTGCACGCCCTAGAGCCTGTGCCCACAATAAGAGAGTAGGCCCCTCACCACAACCGGAGAAAAGCCCTCACGGCAACGAAGACCCAGCACATGCAAAAACAATGAATAAATAAAAATAAATAAAGTTTAAAAATAAAGAGTTAGGGGAGGAGAAACTAGGGGGATGTGCACCTGAAGTTGTTGGCAGCCTGTCCTGTTGAGAAATGAAGCAACCTGGAGGAGATCAGGACCAAGATGTGGAGAGAAAATAGGTCCTGCTGACAATGTTTGAGTTGCTGGAGCCTGCCATTCCTGAAACTGGCATGACTCCCTCCAACTTCTGGCCACTTTTTCCTCCTTTTGCATTGGCAGGATTGTATAGGGTTTTATGTAACTTTTACCAAAAAAGCTGTAACTGACACAACATGCTTATTTGATTATGATAGTAATAATCCCTCTTAACCATTCCAAGATACTTCCAGCCATCATTCCATCTGATTCTCTCAGAGACCCCGGGATCAAGACAGGGCAAGAAGGATAATCATCTTGATGAAGATGGCTGCCAGGTTTAGGGGGCTACGGTGATGCTTTCTCAAGCACTTGGAAAACACAGGGAGTGAAGATTGCCTTTCTGAGCGTTAAACCAAGAAGTCAATATATTATAGATCAAAGCAGAGCAGTACAAAGTCACCTCAAAGAGGCAGGATGGCTCCAAGACCTGCAAAACTTGTCTGTCACGTGATTGAAGGTATTAACACGTTTAAGGCAAGGTTGCATCCATCATCATCTGCCCAGTGGAGGCCCAGAGGACAGAGTTGCAAATGCCGACCTTGGCAGTGCAGCCACTGCAGCTTGTCCCAGTGGACAGGGGGTCTTGCTCTTTCCAAGGCTGTATTTAGGGAAGTGCTTTCAGTTGCAAGTCATATAAAAGCATACTGATAACTGTGGTCAATTAAAGGTGGCTGGAACTGCTTTGCCATTCCTCCTGTTAAGAAGCAGCGTCTCCTTCCTTTACTCTTAAATTGAGCTCACCCTCTGATCTACTTCGAAAAACAGAATGGAGTGGAAGTGATGCTCTATAATTTCTGAGTCTAGGCTGCAAAAGATCTGCAACTTCTACTTTTGCACGCTTGGACGATTCCATATTGTGACCCAGCTGCCTTGTTGTGAGAAACCCAAGTCATACAGAGAAAGGCTGAGCTACCAGCCAGCTGCCAGTCATGTGAGTGAGCTCCTTTGGGCATTCGACTCAGTCGAGCTTCCAGATGATTGCAACTCCAGTCAATACCGTGTGGAGAGAATAACTGTCCTGCTGAGCCCAGTGAACTCACAGAATCATGAGAGATTATAACGGTTGTTTAAAGCTGCTAATTTTGAAGTGATTTGTAGTTGTGCAATGGAAAATTGAAACAACGAAGGCTTAAGCGACAAAGACACTTAATGGTGTTCTCTAATGGGAAGTCCAGATGTAGGAAGTTTCAGGTTTGGTGCATCAGGTCAACAATATTATGAATGATCCATACTCTTTTTTTTCTTCCCATTCCATAAATCTTAGCACATTGACTTTTCATCTCCCTCATGGTCGAAAGATGGCTCTGGCTATCATATATTTTTAAGCAAAAGGAAAGGGAAGGAGGTAGTACCAGTGAGCTCTTCTCTTGCCTCTGTACTTTTCACCAGAAAGGCAAGTATCTTCTCAGAAGCCCCTAAGATGACTTCCCATTATGTATCACTGGCCAGATATGGCAACCCTTAGTCCTAAGGAAAGTGAGTGTATGTTGATCTAATCTCTATGTTAAACAGCCTTTGGAAAGGGAGTTGGCAATTGCCTCTCAACAATGACCAAAATCTCTGCCACAAGATGGAGGCAGATATTGCTGCCAATTGACTTCTAAGAGTTATGAACACCTGACTGGTTGATAAAGGAGTACAACAGGGCTGTATATTGTCATCCTGCTTATTTAACTTACATGCTGAGTTTGCTGTATTCCCCTGTGCTGTACAAAATATTGTTGTATGTTATTTAGTCACTAAGTTTTGTCTGACTCTTTTATGGCCCCATGAACTGTAGCCCACCAGACTTCTCTGTCCATGGGATTTCCCAGGCAAGAATACTGGAGTGGATTGCCATTTCCTTCTCCAGGGGATCTTCCCAACCCAGGTATTGAGCCCACGTCTCCTGCATTGGCAGGCACATTCTTTACCTCTATGCCACCAGGGAAGCTCTATTATGCAAAGTACATCATGTGAAATGCTAGGTTGGAAGAATCACAAGCTGGAATCAAGACTGCCAGGAGAAATATCAACAACCTCAGATATGCAGATGTTACCACTCTAATGGGAGAAAGTGAAAAGGAACTAAAGGGCCTTTTGATGAGGATGAAACAGGACAGTGAAAAAGCTGACTTGAAATTCATCATTCGAAAAACTAAGATCATGGCATCCAGTCCCATCACTTCATGGCAAATCAAAGGTGAAAAAGTGAAAACAGTGACAGAGTTTATTTTCTTGGGCTCCTAAATCACTGCAGATGATGACTGCAGCCATGAAATTAAGACACTTGCTCCTTGGAAGGCGGGTTATGGCAAACCTAGACAGCATGTTAAAAAAGCAGAGACATCACTTTGCCAACAAAGTACAGTCAAAGCTATGGCTTTTTCAGTAGTTCTGTACAGATGTGAGAGTTGGACCATAAAGAAGGCTGAGTGCTAAAGAATTGATGCTTTCAAATTGTGGTGCTGGAGAAGACTCTTGAGAGTCTCTTGGAAGGAGGTCAAACCAGTCAATCCTAAAGGAAATCAGTCCTGAGTATTCATTGGAGGGACAATGTTGAAGCTGTAGTTCCAATACTTTGGCCACCTGTGCCAACTCATTGGAAAATACCCTGATGCTGTGAAAGATTGAAGACGAAAGGAGAAGGGGGTGGCAGAGGATGAGATGGTTAGACAGCATCATTAAGTCAGTTGACATGAATTTGAGTAAACTCCAGGTGATAGTACAGGAAAGGAGAGCCCGGCATGCTGCAGTCTGTGGGGTTGCAGAGAGTCGGACATGACTTAATGACTGAACAACAGATTATGATCCCATCTGAACTATCTTTTCCATGAAATGCTTGTTCCCAGTCATTTGAGTTAACTGCCACTAAATATTCAGTGGATACATCTGTCTTTCTTTGTCCCAATTTTATTCAGCAAGAAACCAGATTATTATTTATTTCCCCAGACTGGTCTTCTTACCAGGAGAGAAAGCACTGATTGTGTAGACTTTCTGAACCAATTCCTACTGTAGTCATTTCTCTTTGCACATGATCAAGTTGTCATCTGGTTTACACATTGGTGTGTAAATAAGAAGTGTGGCTAATGAGATGATACCACACTCAGTGTGCTGAGAAAGCCAGGTTTCCATGTTTGCAATGATCTGAGTGCAATCACTCAACCTTCATTGTGTCACAGAAATCTCCTTTGAAGATGGCTTCCAGTCATTTCTTCTGGTGGGGGCACAACCAGTGACTGAGAGAAGACATCCAGAATTTCTACAGAGATGAGACTGAATCGGGGCTGAGTGGCCATTTGTCATGATCCCGGACCTCCTGAATACACAGAGACCCTAGCAACTTCAGGCTTATGGAGATGTTTGACCTCACAACCCAGATTTTATGATTCTATCCTGATTTAAAACTGTCTTGTTAACCTTAAAATATCAGTGTGTGTAATGGTTCAGAGCACCAGCTTAGGCTTGTCTGGAGGATCGACCACATATTGACTGTGTGACCTTGGGAAAATGTTTTCCTCTCTCTGAGTGTCAGTTTTCTCATCTGTAAAGTGGAACTGATTTTCAGGCCTCTGCCTTGCAAGGCTGCCATGAGAACAACAGTGTGTTGTATGCAAAGTGCTTGGCAGAGTATCAGTCTGGAGCTGGTGCTCACTAGGTGAGAGCTGTTTTTATGTTCACAGACCTTGTGTCCTTACTGGAGGTCAGAAAACCTAGTCACCCACGGCCGTGCTGCTCCGTCCTTATAGGCCTGACTAATACATTCTAGTAATAATGCAGTGAGTGTCAGCGGTGCACGAAACACGGTGCTTGCATTGAGGGGGATAAAGAAATGTAAGACATGCTCCCTGAGCTCAGAGAAGTTATAACCTGGTTGGAGAGGCAATATATAAAAACATGAAATGGTTAAGTAACCGTGCCCAACACATCAAGATGATGGAGAAGCCCCAGGTGCAGTGGCAGCTGCTTCCATACCGCTTGTCCTGTCCCGGTGAAGTGGGAATAGCCGTTGTCTTGGAGTCAGACAGACTTTCCTGGACACTCCCCATCCTAGGCTGGGTTAGAGACACTGCCGCTGCCCCCCACCCCCACCCCGCCCCGCCCTGCCCTTGGGATATCCCCTTTGATGGTACTTACTGTGCTGAAATGTAATTGTTCACTGTCCAGTCTTCTCTGTGAAGTTGGGAACAGAAGAAGTCATTCGTTCATTTTTAATGGGTATCTGCTCTATGCCAAGCAGTGTTCTAGGCAATGAGAACAAGACAACCATTGTGTATATTCTTAAAAACATCAGTTGGGTTATGTGGAAAGATGATAAATAAGTAAATATATAGACATACTGAAAGACAAGGTAGTGGAGGAGTAAGTGGATGTGGAGTAAATCTCTCTCCATGGATGCGTCAGGAATATACCTTCAGACACAGAAGATCTTTCAGAACGCCTGCTGAGAGTGGGCAAGAGCCCCTGACCACCGGAAAGGAATATACAGATCCATGCAAAACTCCGTGGGTCAAGTTTTGACTGAAGATGATAGCATCATGGATTTTCTAACCTACCAATGTTTTCTAAACTTGTCAGATAGTGACAATCACCAGGATACTTGTTATAGTTGTAGATTATCCATTCAATATGAACAGTTTGTGTTGGACTCTTGAGAATCTATTTTTTTTAACATGAAGTCCAGGTGATTCTTATTTTTCGACACATTTAACTGCATCTCTATACTATTTTAATGAATAAAAAATTGGGGGGAAAACCAACATAGACATATACTGGGTTAGGTGATGGTTAAGTGCTAGGAAGAGATTTCAAGCTGGATGAGGTGTGTTGTAAACAGGCAGATGCTTCACCCACACAGCCCATCAAGGAAGGACTTGCTGGTCAGCTGTGGGAGGGAAGTCAGCAGACAGCCTGTGCCTGTCAGCTCCTTCAGGGTCGGCCTGAGCCGCAGAGCCACCTTACCAGGCTCACACCCTTTCCGGGACAACCTGCATCCAGGGACTATGACTGGAGGAGGTACATTTCAGGCTGACTCAGGACATCTGGGGGGATAATATGTGCTTGCAGAGCTCTTCGTCTGTTGAAACTCTGTCACGGTTGATCTTTTCCCCTTTCCTCAAACCTGCTTTTCTCCCCTATATTTCACAATCTGTCACTGTTTGCTTCAGGACAACCCAACATGCAACAAGGGGATGGAGCCTCAGGGCATGGGAAGGGCTTGCCAGCTGGATAAGGTGGTCAGGGAAGTCCTCCCTGAGAAGGTGACATTTAAGCAGAGACCACAAAGGAGGGAGTTAGTTATGCAAAGATCTGGAGGAACAGAGTTTCAGGCAGAAGGAACAACAAGTACAAAAGCCCTAGGATAGGAGTACACTTGGCACATCTGAGCATCAGTGGCAAAGCAACCCAGAGTGCAAGCCCAGGGACAGAGGGTGACTGTTGGAAGGGGCAGCTGGAAGTCACTTGTACACAGACATCTCTATCATGTATCCCTAGTGCCCATACACCGAATGCCCTGAATAAATGTCTGTCAACCTGACTGTACTGTTGTTCCAGCTTCTCTTCTCTCTCCTCACATGACCTTGAACAAGTAGTTGCTCAGCCTTGCAGTGCCATGGTTTCCACACATGTAATCAATCAGTGGTGAAAGTGGGACTCTCAGACTTCCCTGGTGGTACAGTGGTAAAGAATCCACCTGCCAGTGCAGGAGACACTGGTTCAATCCCTGATCTGGGAAGATCCCACATGCCTTGGAGCAACTAAGCCTGTGCACAACTACTGAGCCTGTGCTCTAGAGCTCGAGAGCTTCAACTGCTGAACCCCGCACACCCTAGAGCCTGTGCTCTGCAACAAGAGAAGCCATTGCAAAGAGAAGCTATTACAACCAGAAGCCCGCACACTGCAGCTAGAGAGTAGCCTCCACTTGCTGCAACTAGAGAAAAGCCCATACGGCACTGAAGACCCAACGGGGCCAAAAATAAAATAAATAAATCCATAAAATTATATTAAAAAAAAGAAAGTGGGACATTGGAGCTCTGGCTTAGAGCTCTTGCTCCTGGACCATTTTCTCTTCTCGCAATTCCTACTCCCTTCTCCCCTCTCCCTCCAGGCATCTGGAGCATACCCGGTCCCACCTCCATGATCCCAGCAGCTTTCCTACTGGGAAGGTGGTTTCTCTGGGCAGCTTACCCTCCAATTCCAGAGCTCCTGAGCTGAGAAGCAGCCAGGCTGGGGCAGTGGGTGGGGGAGGTGGCAGAACCAGGAGGGAGAGTTAGATTACTCTCCTCTGATAATAAATAAACCCGATTAAGGCATCCCTGCACCCGTGAGGCAGGGTGCTCCTTTGGAGGGTCTTTTTGCTTTGATAAAAACTGCAATATCTGAAAATTGTCTCGGGCACCCGAGAACTCCCATTTTATGACTTGCACGTGCCTGGGATAAATTGCTTTCGCTGCCTTTTAATATATAATTCAGGTCCTTATGGATGCTGGTGGGATGCGTAACACTCTCCTGTAATGATTTATTCATCTGGGGAAGCAAGAGTTCCCCCACTGGGTTGTGCCCCGCCTGTCTGACAGCTTGAAAGGTTGGCGCTGCAGGCATGTGTTGGGTTTGCCTCCAAGGAGTCCGTTTTGGCCGGTGAGCTGTCCTGGAAAGCAGGTCTGGCTGGGTGAGGGCCACTCATCCATCATGAGACTTTCTCTGAGGCAATCACTGGCTGAGCTAAACGACTTTGCAGGTTTGACTGCAGGCTCCCTCATCACCACCTTGGGGGTATGGGGGTACTCATAACCCAATTTTACAGCTGAGGAAATGAGGTTCAGAGAAGTTAAGTGACTTGCCCAAGGTCACCTGGCCAAGCAAGGAAGGGATTTTCCTATCAAATGTGCCAGCTTCATTTTGCCCATTTTGCACCGTAGCCAGGTGCTTTCCTGATGCATACAGACTCACTTCCTCCTCAGCACCTCCCTGTGAGGTGCAGGTGCAGTGACTTACTTCCCCATTTTACAGGTAGAGCTGGGGCTCAGAGAGGCGAAAGGACTGTCAGATCACCCCTCTATGGAGACCAGATGACTGGGATTTTAATGTAAGTCAACATTCGTTTATTCTTGTATTCATATATTCATTGAGTTACTGCTCCATGCCTCGTTTTCTCATTTGTCACCGTCCTCATTTAACTGGGGACAATATTGGTACCTAGGGCTTCCCTGGTGGCTCAGTGGTAAAGAATCTGCCTGCCAATGCAGGAGACTTAGGAAATGAGGGTTTGATCCCTGGGTTGGGAAGATCCCCTGGAGGAGGAAATGGCAACCCACTCCAGTATTCTTGCCTGGGAAATTCCATGGACAGAGGAGTCTGGCAAGCCACAGTCCATGGAATTGCAAAGAGTTGAACACGACTGAGCAATTGAGCACACACACACTATTAGTCCATACCTTATAAACTCATTGCGAGGCTGAAATGAGGGGTTAGACAAAGGAGTTCACATACATAAAGTGCACTCCGCAGTGTCTAGCACACAGGAAAGTGGGGTATCAATTTTAGTTGCAATAATAATTATTTCCTCATTCAGTTATTCATGCTTTGATTCCACAAGTATTTTCCAGTAGCCTGTTCTGTGCTGGGGACTCTACTGGGTGCATTGCACACGTTAGCTCATTTTCATCCTTACTGCTACCCTCATCTCACAGATGGAAACTCAGAGAGATGAAACAAATTGATGGTGGTTCCCCAGGTAGGAGGTGAACTCCATTTTCCAAAATAGGTCAACATTCATTCATTCATTTAATATATTTTCATTAAGAATGTATTACGTTTGGGCAAGGTGTTTCAAATATTCCTGTTGATTAAGTGTGGAAATGAGTACAAGGGTGGATAAGATCGGTTCCTGTCCTCAAGACACTTGTGATCTTTTGTATGCAATATAGACAAGCAGACAGGAAATTACTGTATTTCATAAATTCTAAGGTATACATTTTGCCATGTATTAACCTCTTCAAGAGGGGAATGCATCTGTTTTTTTTTACCACACTTTGACTTGTGGGATCTTAGTTTCCCAACCAGGGATTGAACCTGTGCCCCCTGAAGTGGAAGCATGGAGTCTTAACTACTGGACCACCAGGGAAGTTGCCAGGATGCGTCTTAATGATCAAGGGTGTGAAATCACCACTGACCAACAGTAGTCAGGATGCGGTTAGCCTTGCCTGGAAATGACAGTGGAGCTCTCTTTTGAGAGTTCTTGTGTTGCTAGTGCTTTTCACGGCACACAGGACCACAGCTTATAGGAAAACATGGACACTGGTTTTAAAAATGATTTAGAAGACCCAGACTTTGTATTGAAAACATTTTTGGACGATCTTAGCTGATGTATTATGCTTCTTTTTTTAAAAGAAAATATGTGCTAGAGTTATATGTGATAAAAAATTGATGTATAAATAGGTCCAAAAGTGCTTTTTAAATATATAGAAGTAAAGGGATAAGAAAGCATTGTGACTCTTGGGCATATAAAAAACGTATGTCCACATAAAAACATAATTCACAATAGCCAGAAGGTAGAAATAGCCAAATGTTCATCAGCTGATGAATAGATAAACAAAATGTGGTCTCAGTTCAGTTCAGTCGCTCAGTCGTGTCCGACTCTTTGCGACCCCATGAATCACAGCACTCCAGGCCTCTCTGTCCATCACCAACTCCCGGAGTTCACCCAGACTCACGTCCATCGAGTCAGTGATGCCATCCAGCCATCTCATCCTCTGTCGGCCCCTTCTCCTCCTGCCCCCAATCCCTCTCAGCATCAGGGTCTTTTCCAATGAGTCAACTCTTTACATGAGGTGGCCAAAATACTGGAGTTTCAGCTTCAGCATCAGTCCTTCCAAAGAACACCCAGGACTGATCTCCTTTAGGGTGGACTGGTTGGACATCCTTGCAGTCCAAGGGACTCTCAAGAGTCTTCTCCAACACCACAGTTCAAAAGCATCAATTCTTCGGCGCTCAGCCTTCTTCACAGTCCAACTCTCACATCCATACATGACCACAGGAAAAACCATAGCCTTGACTAGATGGACCTTTGTTGGCAAAGTAATGTCTCTGCTTTTCAATATGCTATCTAGGTTGGTCATAACTTTCCTTCCAAGGAGTAAGCGTCTTTTGATTTCATGGCTGTAGTCACCATCTGTAGTGATTTTGGAGCCCCCAAAAATAAAGTCTGACACTGTTTCCACTGTTTCCCCATCTATTTGCCATGAAGTGATGGGACCAGATGCCATGATCTTCATTTTCTGAATGTTGAGCTTTAAGCCAACTTTTTCACTCTCCATTTTCACTTTCATCAAGAGGCTTTTTAGTTCCTCTTCACTTTCTGCCATAAAGGTGGTGTCATCTGCATATCTGAGGTTATTGATATTTCTCCCGGCAATCTTGATTCCAGCTTGTGCTTCTTCCAGCCCAGCGTTTCTCATGATGTACTCTGCATATAAGTTAAATAAGCAGGGTGATCTATCCCTACCATGAAATATTATTTTACTACAAGAAGGAATAAAGTAGCAACACATGCTACAATATGGATGAACTTGAAAATGTTATGCTAAGTGAAAGAAGCCAGTCACATTGGTTCACATGTTATATGATTCCATTCAAATAAAACTTCAGAATAGGGAAATCTATGGTGGTCGAAAGTGGATTAGTGGTTGCCTGTAACTGGGTTAAGGGTGAGGGACAGAGGAACAGGGCGGTGATACCTAATGGATACAGGGTTTCTTTTGCGGGTGATGAAAATTTTTTAAAAATGGACTGTGGTGATCCGAAAATGTATCACAACCCATGGAGTTATACAGGTTCAATAGGTGAATTGTATGGATGTGAATTATATCTTAACAAAGCTGTCAGAGAAGAGGGAAAGCTTTGGCTCAGAGTATTTCTTAGATCAGTTCAGTTCAGTTCAGTTGCTCAGTTGTGTCCAACTCTTTGTGACCCCATGGACTGCAGTACGCCAGGCCTCCCTGTCCATCACCAGCTCCTGGAGTTTACTCAAACTCATGTCCATTGAGTTGGTGATGCCATCCAACCATCTCATCCCCTGTCGTCCCCTTCTCCTCCCGCCTTCAATCTTTCCCAGCATCAGGGTCTTTTCAAATGAGTTAGTTCTTCACATCAGGTGGCCAAAGTCTTGGAGTTTCAGCTTCAGCATCAGTCCTTCCAATGCATATTCAGGCAACCCACTCCAGTATTCTTGCCTGCAGAATCCCATGGACAGAGGAACCTGGAGGGCTACAGTCCATGGGGTCACAAAGAGTTGGACACGACTGAGGGAATAACACACACATTACATGGAGCTAATAAAACAGATGCACTTGAAGCCTCTCAAATAGCCCTGGAAGACAGTCAAAATCAGTTATTAAGTAAAGAAAGGCAGTTGAGAAGGGACCCCATTTGTGTGTTTGTGCATACATGCGTGCATGCTCAGTCACTTCAGTCACATCTGACTCTTTTCAACCCTGAGGAATGTGTAGCCTGCCAGGTTTCTCTGTCCACAGGATTTGCCAGGCAACAATACTGGAGTGGGTTGCCATTCCTTCTTCCAGGGGATCTTCCTGAGCCAGTGATGGAACCCTCGTCTCCTGCTTTGCAGGCAGATTCTTCACCACTGAACCACTTGGGAAGCCCTTGTATGTGTGTGAGTGTGTGTCTGTGTGTGTATCATTATTGTATACATAATGCATTTTTTCTTCTTGATGCTTTAAAAAATTTTCTAAAGTTTTAAAGAGATATTAAAGATACATCGTACAGCAAGGATGCCAAACACCCCCCAGCCCATCTTCCACTGGGCCATGGGAGCCTTTCTGGAGGCTTCCCCGAGCAGCAGGGCGCTGACCTGCAATCATTCTCAGGTGAACACACTGCATGCAGCTCAGGTTGAAAACAGGAAGGAGAAGTCAAGTCTGGTGCCGTTTCTCCGCGTCTGATGCAGCTCTTGGGTTGACAGAGATGGAAAGTTGTTTAAAAGCAGCCAGGGTTGTCCGAAGTGGCTTCTTTGGATGGGATCAAGCTTTTCCTCCTCCATAGCCCAAGCCCTCCTGGCTCAGTGGGCTGAGTGGGGAGCCAGACCTCATTGTTCTGGATCTCTTGCTGGGGATTTCCAACACCCTGGGGAATCCTGTTTCTTTTGGCTGTGGGTACCTCAGAGTCATCTCTCGCTTGGGAAGCAGCCTCAGTTATGGGAGAGAGTACAGTTCACAGGTCAGAGGACAGAGTCCCAGGAGGCTGATTTCACTTTCAGAATCCTAAGAGAGAGACCTGTCGAGTTCGTTTCCTGCTGCCAGCCTGGTGCACTCTATCATTGTTTTTACTTTTGACTGTTTCTCTTGTTTTAGATCTTAAGTGATCTTTAGATCCTAAGATCTCAGTGAATTTTACATACCAGTACACTGGTATAACCACCATGTGGAGCAAGCTAGAGAGCATTTCTCAGAGGCCAGCTGGCTCTCTCATGCTCCCTCCCAGTTGGTATTATCCCACAGGTAACCACTCCTCAGCCCCCATCACCATAGATTAATTCTCTCCATTTTGACTTCCTATTAATGGAATTAAATAGCATGTACTGTTTTTTGCCTGGCTTCTCAACATTGTGTTGGGAGATTCTTCCATGTTTTTGTGAGTAGTGGTATTCTCTCCCTTTTCACTTCTGTGTAGTATTCCACTGGATGAATGTCCTGCAGTTTGTTTATACATTCTACTGTTGATGGGCCTGTGACTTGTTTCTGGCTTATGTCTGTTATGAATAATGCTGCTGTGGACATTCCTGTATGTGGTTTTTGGTGGACATAAGCCTTCGTTTCTACCATCATTTCTTGTAACAACAACTGTTATAGTCTCTCCATTAATGTTTCAGCTTCTACCCTTCCCCGCTTTAATCCATATTGCTCTCAGAACAATCTTAAATAAGATGTGTGACTTAATTGCTTAAGCCTCCAAACACTTCCTCTTTTTTTAAAAAAAAATTATTTATTTATTTAGGCTACACCATTTGGACTTCCCTGGTGGCTCAGACAGTAAAGCGTCTGCCTGCAATTCGGGAGACCTGGGTTCGATCCCTGGGTAGGGAAGATCCCCTGGAGAAGGAAATGGCAACCCACTCCAGTACTCTTACCTGAAAAACCCCATGGACGGAGGATCCTGGTAGGCTACAGTCCATGGGTTTGCAAAGAGTTGGACACGACTGAGTGACTTCAGTTTCAGTTTTTCAGTTTCATGCGGCTGGCAGGGTCTTAATTCCCTGAACAGGGATCGAACCCATGCCCCCTGTAGTGAATGTGCAGACTCCTAACCCCTGAACCACCAGGGAAATCCCCAAAGGCTTCCTCCTGCACTTAGAATAAACACTGACTACTCAGGCCCATAGAACCCTACCTGATCTGCTCCCTACCGGCCATTCCTGGTTCTTCTTGACTCACTGTTGCTCTCACGGTGCTTCAGCCACCCCTGCCTTCTCTTGAATATGTCAAGCCTGTCCCCTGCATGGACCTTGGCACTAACTGCTACCTCCTTCTGGAATTCCCTTCCTAAAACCTCTTTGGATCCTTTCTGATCACTCATGTCTCATCTTCAGAGAGGTCTTCCCTGACCATCAGAATGAGCCCCTCTATCCATTTGTTCTTTGTAGCATCTGCTATTTACTCTTGGCTTCCCCTCTGAGATCAGGGAGCTTGTCCAATTCATGACATTCATTCCTCAGTGACTAGTTTGATGCCAGGCATGCAGTCATTGCTTATAGATGTTTTTTTTGATAAATGAATGAAGACAATAGCTGTAGATATGCACATCATTTTTAAAAGGGAGGCAGTGTAGCTTAGTGTAAACAACCTTGGAGCTTGGTTATCTGCCTGAGTTTGAGGCAAGGCTCCATCTCTTATTAGCTATAGGATTATAATCATCCCATCTCCCAAGCCTCAGTTTCCCCATCTGTATAGTGGACATAATAGGTTGTTTCAGAGACCTAAGACCTACTATTGCTGTTTATGGATCAGTTGTTTTTCAGGGCAGCTTTGCTATCCCTATTTTATAAACATACAGCCAAAAATATTTGTTGAGTGTGGAAAATGAGGTCCAGAGACTGTTGAGACCACACCGGTGCCAAGTGGCACTGCGGCGACTTGAATTCAAGTCTGGCTTCACCCCAGAGCCACTCAGACTCCCCTTGGAGAGCACCTAACCTGGGAATGAATTGAGATCCCTGTGCTGGTCAGGCTGGGTGACACCCAGAGTGTTTATATAGTAACAGCGCTTCACTACTCTGTCAGTAGCTCTTGAAGGTTGCACAACAGTTCCACTTGGTTAATTCACTTGGTTCCCACAGGAGTGCTGGGAAACAGGGCAGGACTGGGAGGGATTCCATTATGTTCCATAAGTGGGTGATGTGGAGCTCTGGCATTCACCTGCGGTCACTCCTTTGTCCCCCCAAGGGCCGCTGCTGTCCCTGCAGCCAATGCCCCCTGGCACTCTGGTGGTGCTACCAAGTGATTTAAGTATCTGTAACCTGGTGGTCCCCTGACATTGGGCTTTTTGCATGCCATCTTGACTATTCTTTAAGTCTGTTTACTTAAAAACCAAAACTGAAAACCAAAGTAATTTGACCCAACCCCAAGCAATCATATCAAGTGAACTCATGGTTTGATATTCACTCAATAAATATTTACTGAGCACCTGCATTATGCCAGACACTATTTTGGGCACAGGAGTACATCAGTGCACCAAAAGAGAAAACCTCTGATGACTAGTGAAGAGGAGACACACAATGAATGAATTAGTGCATTTATACAATGTCTGAAGGTGATATCTGATTTGAGATGAAATAAAGCAGATGGAGGTAAGAGAAACCAACAATAATACAATAACCATGGTAGCGGTGGTCAGTCGCTTCAGTTGTGTCCAACTCTTCACAACCCCATGGACAGTGGCCTGCCACACTCCTCTGTTCATGGGATTTTCCCAATTCAAGGGGATCTTTCCGACCCACATCTCCTGTGTCTCCTGCATTGCAGGTGGATTTTTTTTTAAAACCATTGAGCCACCAGGAAAGCCCACAATAACTATATGTGTGTTTATATTTTTTTTCCTGATGCACATAAAATCAACACATAACTGTTAGAATTAACATATCGGTTCAGGTACCACCTGGACTTGGTTTATACAACCAGGTCCATGCAAAATACATATTGTCATTTAGAAAACTTTCAAACAACCCAAAGAGGAAGGCACATCAGGTGAGATGGACTCTTTTTTTGTGCTTGCGTGCTTAGTGGTCAGTCATGTCTGACTCTTTGTGCCCTTTGGACTGTAGCCCACCAGACCCTTCTGTCTATGGGATTTTTCTGGCAAGAATACTGGAGTGGGTTGCCATTTCCTTCTCCAGGGGAGCTTCCAGACCCAGGGATCAAACTTGAGTCTCCTGTGTCGCCTGCATTGCAGGTGGATTCTCTACCTGCTGAGCCATTGGGGAAGCCCTTTTTTACTGAGGAGTAAACTGAGGCTCCAAGAGCTACAGTACCTTGGCAGGCTCACACAGCTGGAAGGTGCTGGAACGGGCCTGCTGGCTCCATCTCTTGCCTCTGTAATTTTGGATATAAATTCTTCCTTGAGAAAGAGTTTGAACCTGCAACTCATCTAATTTCCCTGAAAGGTTAGACTGCTCATCCACACCTGAAGGGATGCTCATTCCCACCAGGTGTGGGCGGTGGCGTCTCTCAGCTTCTGTGGGGAGCAGGATGTGTTGTAATTGATCGCCCTGCTGCCTTTTCCCCCCTGCCCAGGCTGAGTCACTGCCAGAGATGAACTGGCTGATATTTCAGCTGG
Organism: Bison bison bison; assembly: GCF_000754665.1. Lineage (NCBI taxonomy): Eukaryota > Metazoa > Chordata > Mammalia > Artiodactyla > Bovidae > Bison > Bison bison. Next base: position 132,001 of record NW_011495054.1, on the reverse strand, counting down.
GGAGATAGCATCTCTCCCGCTACCCCTCCTTAATAAGCTTCCAGTCATTGGTGATGGTGAAAACCTTATCTTCTTCTGCAGGTATGCCTATCGGCTTCACAGCCCCTCACACAGTTGTGTTCCCAGGGGCCAGAATCCCACCTACCTGCTCAAGGT
>NW_011495054.1:127591-131745 GCF_000754665.1 Bison bison bison | reverse complement strand
AAAAACAAAACATCCCCCCCCCCGCCGCTCCAACTCTCAGAAAGGGTGTTTGTAACATGCTGCGTCTTTGAAGAGTGAATGCCACATTCAGGAAGTGGTCTTAATTGACATCAAAATGTATCTTCCTGATGTGAGTTATCTGCTGCTGCTGCTAAGTCACTTCAGTCGTGTCTGACTCTGTGCGACCCCACAGACGGCAGCCCACCAGGCTTCCCCGTCCCTGGGATTCTCCAGGAAAGAACACTGGAGTGGTTTGCCATTTCCTTCTCCAATGCAGGAAAGTGAAGAGTGAAAGGAAAGCCGCTCAGTCATGTCCGACTCTTAGCGACCCCATGGACTGCAGCCTCCCAGGCTCCTCCGTCCATGGGATTTTCTAGGCAAAAGTACTGGAGTGGAGTGCCATTGCTTTCTCTGGTCTGTTATCTAGGGATGGCCTATTTTGCTCAGTTTTCAATTGGAACATATGAAGCTAGAGAGGTCAAGTGGTTGCCTAAGGTTGCGAGGCATAGTGGAGAATGGCGTTGAATTAAGGTAGGCAGGATAACCAGGGATCAACAGTCCTAAGAACCACTCAGGTATGAAGTTTGGCTACTTTGCAAACTGTATTGCTCTTGAACAAGTTACTTAATTTTGTGTGTCTCTGTTTCATCACCTGAAAAAGAAATGACAATAGAAGCAACTACCACATAGGGTTATTATGAAGTTTAAATGAGCTCATCTATTTAAAACATATGTAGCACAGTGTTTGACACAGGACAGTCAGTAAATGGTGTTGTTATGGTCGCTGTTGTTCCTGGGAGAAGAAATTCGGTTTTTACCTCTTCCCTCGGGAACTCCTAACCCTCCCGGCAGGTGAGGACATGCAGCAGGTTCAAGCTTTGTTGCTCAGAATGTGGCCTGTGCACCAGCAGGAGTGTTACTGGGAGTTTGTTAGAAATGTTGAGTTCCAGGCCCTGCCTCAGATCTGCTGAATCTGCATTTTAATAGTGTCCACAAGGGATTAATTTACACCTTGCAGTTTGAGAAGCACTGATCTAGGGCTTTTCTTCTCATCTTTCCCTGTGCATCAGGGTCACCTGGGGAAGTTTTTAAAAATGCAAATGCCTGGGCCCCACCGCTACAGATTTTGGGCCATTGGGATAGAGTCCTGGCATCATTATTTTTTAAAAGCTCCCCAGTGACTTTGATGCATAGCAAGGTGTGATCCCAATTATGGTGGGGGCTGACTTGCCTTAGAGTTGGAAAGAATTAAGTTTGAGGCTAAGGCCCTTCCACTTACTAGCTTTGTGATCTTAGGCAAGTTGCTTAGCTTCTCTGATCCTCAGTTTCTTCACAGTAATCCGAGAAGAACAATCCTCCTCCCTCCCTTTCCCACTTGTGAGGATGAAATTAACACTGATTATGTACAAGAGCCCGACAACTAGATATTGCTAGGTGTGAATGGATGCACTAACCCTCTTGTGTGCTTCGCGCTGTGCCAGGCCCAGAGGTGGTATTTGGCTATTGTCATCAATACTAATATGATTAGTGGCAGTGGTACTGTATGCAAATATGAAGGATTAGGAGCTCATTGGGGCATGGCTTATCTCCTGTGGTGATGCAGGGAATACTTGTCATGGATTGAGAAGGCAGCTTCAGCAAGGTCAAGGAAATAACAATCCTTGCTACCATTTATTAAGCACTAACTATGCATCTGTCACTGCATTAAATACTTTATAAAAAACTAAAAAAAATAAAGTTATGATGTCATGTCTGATGCTGGGAAAGATTGAAGGTGGGAGGAGAGGGGACGACAAAGGATGAGATGGTTGGATGGCATCACCGACTCAATGGACATGAGCTTGAATAAGCTCCAGGAGTTGGTGATGGACAGGGCAGCCTAGCATGCCACAGTCCATGGGGTCGCAACCTGGGGTGGGACACAACTGAGCGACTGGACTGAAGTAAACTGATACATGTGCTTAATTTAGATTAGTGGTTCTCAACGTGTGTGTGTGTGTGTGTATGCGAGTGTGTGTTGCCCCCTGGGGACATTTGGAAATGTCTGGAGACATTTTTGGTTGTCACAACTGGGGGTGGGGGTGTTATCTGTTATTGGCATCTGGTGGGTAAGGGCCAGAGAGGCTGATAAGCATCCTGTAGTACACAGAATGTCTCCCAACACAAAGCATCACCTGCTTCCCAAATGCCAGTGATGCTGAGGTAGAGAAATCCTTGTTTAGATTCAGGCAGCTCTGCAAAGCATGTTATATAAAACAACAGCCTCTTGACCTCTTTCTTCCCTTCCCCCTCCCCCAAAGCAACCACTTTTGCCCTTTGGGTGGGTTATTTACCTGTATGTCTCTAAGTAGCCTGCTTGTATTGTGACTTCTTGATGATTCCATTCTAGACTTTACCCCTTGGCTTCTCTACTGTGGAAGGTGAGGAGTTAGCGTTCCTTCCTCAGCCCCCACCTGTGCCCACCTACACATGTGCCCCCTCCCCCCAGATCCGCTGTAATTTCTGTTGGATCAATATTCTGTGTTTATATTACCCGGACTGTAAGTGGTGTGCGCTGCTGGTGCTGATGTAGTCAACCCATTATTTTCCCTTCCCGCAACGTCTTTTGTTCTCTCTGAAGTTAATAATTGCCTTGTTTTTCCCTTGGCTTTGTTATCTATGTACTTTCCACTAACTCAGCCCTCAACTCTTTTGCCAATTGTCTAAATCTCCTTTCAAGATATTCAGACCCATCAGGGAGGAAATCTATCAACTTTGCCTTTCAGAAGGCGTCTCTTCGAGAACAGGCGAAGTGTTTCTGTAGGGAATGTTTTATGTAAGACTCACAACAGCCCTGTGAATTAGGCACTGTCATCATCATCCTCATTTGACATTTGGGGAAAAAGTCTCTCAGAGAGGTTAATTGAGTTCCCAAGATCACACAGCAGGATGTGGAGGAGTCAGAACTCAACCTCGGGACTGTGTGACCCTGAGGCTCTGGGACCTGGGCTTCCTTATGTCTCAGAAGGTCACTCTAGTGCTTCCTTGGTGGCTCAGTGGTAAAGAATTTGCTTGCTAATGCAGGAGATGCAGGTTCGATCCCCAATCTGGGAAAACCCCATTTGCTGTGGAGCAGTTAAGCCCATGCACCACAACAATTGAGCCTGTGCTCTAGAGCCTGGGACCCACAGCTACTGAGCCCACGTGCCCTAGAGCTGTACGCTACAACAGGAGAAGCCATCAAAATGAGAAGCCTGTGTACCGCAACTAGAGAGTAACCCCTGCTCTCCACAACTAGAGAAAAGCCCATGCAGCAACGAAGACCCAGCACAGCCAAAAATAAATTAATAAATAAATAAAATTTTTTTAAAAAGAAGGTCCCTCTAGGAGAAAGCCCTTCAAAATACCTCCTGAATCCAGACTATAACCTGCCCCAGTGAAAGAAGAGTAGCTTATTCATTTCTGTGTCTGCTGTGTGGATCGCAAGGCCAGGCATGGAGCAGGACTCCCAGTGATGCTGGCTGAATGGACAAGTGGAGAATTTTGAGAGGAGTGCTCCGGATCAGGGTATCAGAGGAGCTGGAGCTTGCCTTGTAAATATCATCTATTGTTATTCTGCGGCAAGTCACTTAACCTCTAGCCTCAGCCTATTTGGCTGTCAGATGGAGCTGAGAAGACTTGCTTCAAGGATTGTTTTCGAGCAGCCTGAAGAAGCTGATGAAAGGCAGATCCTCAGGAGCCTATAAAACAACTACACGGATTGGTGCAACTGCATGTCAGTCACCGCGTGGAGGGGTGGTGGGGAGGGAGGATTTCTGCCAAGTTCTGCCCCCCTCCCTTCCCCTCCTCTTTGCTTCCTTCTTTCTTTTCTTCTAAGTGAAACATGGCATAATTAATTTAGAAAAGAAAAAAGAAATGCCTTACAGTTGAGAAAAAGATATATATGTTATAGCCTAAGCGAGTTCTCATATGATAAAATATTTATATTAATGTGTCATAAAAATTGATGTACCCTTCTCTTGCCTGGTATCATTAATGGGTAGATGTGTAACATCTTATTTTCTTGTCTTCTTTGCTCTCTGTCCCTCCCTCCGTCTCTTTCTCCTCCCCAGCAATGTACAGTTTCAAATGACTATGAGGAAATCATTTTTCATGAACAACAACAACAATAAAAA
>NW_011495054.1:111165-127491 GCF_000754665.1 Bison bison bison | reverse complement strand
AGTGCTTACTATGTACATGCTTACTATGTATTTAGTGCTTAAAAGAACTTGGCAGACCTTTTGCAAGTCCTTTTTGCTATGCAAGTCCTTTTGCATTTTAACTCATTGAACTCTCACACAGCCCTCGGAGGTCAGTGCTATTGCTGTTCACATTTGACAAAGGAGGAGACCGAGGCACGCATCAGTCACTGGTTCAAACCTGTCCATCCTTACCCTAAGACCCTTGCTCCTGGCCGCTCCTTCCCCATTTCCCTGTGCTATGGTATCCAGACTCACAGTTTTCAGATCGAGGCCAGTGTCCCACAGCCTTCTGCTGGTGAAAGGCACCTGATATTCAAAGCCTTTTCAATTTGCAGTAACTAGATGTACCAAGAACTTTTTAGTTTTTGCAGCTCAAATTTTGGATGACAATGTAGGTTTTTTTAGCATGGAGTGGAGACATCTAGGGATTCCACATCCAGCAAGCTTTCAGATCTTGGCAGCACAGGGCTGGCTGTCAGCAGTGGTGGAGACAGGAGACCCAAGGAGTACTGGGGCAGCCAGCCCCTGCTAAACCAGATTTGTGTTTTAGGAACATGACTTTTTGGTTCCCAGACTGTTGCTCCCTGGCATCCTGCTTGTGTGCCTTGCAGCTTTAGTGTCAGCTCTTCCTAAACTTGATGCAAGCTGTTTCCTGGAGCTTTTCAGAGTCAGGCTCTGATGAAGAAGAGCTTATAATGAGGCTCCCAGCCTGCAGCTGCTCCACAGGCCACATACACGGACACATATACACAGAGACACATACACAGACACATGCTGAGACACACACAGAAACACACATTCCCAGACACGCCCAAAGACACAAACACAAACACACATTCACAGACACAGAGATACACACTAAGACACACATACATGCAAACACACATAGAGACATACATGTATATGTAGAGACACACAGACACACACAGAGACATATATTCACAGGCACACACGAAGGCACACATATACAGGACACATATACATACACACTCAATCACACACCAGTGCACACAGAGACACAGACACACAGAGATATATATTTACAAATACACACAAAGCACACACACAAAGACACACGCACACTCAATCACACACCAGTGCACACAGATACACACACATATATTCACAGACACACACAAAGGCACACACATATACAGAGACACACACACTCAATCACATAGCAGTGCACACAGACACACACAGAGACACATATTCAGAGATACACACACAAAGACACACATACACACTCAGTCATACCCGAGTGCACACAGACACATGCAGACACACACAGAGACATATATTCACAGATGCATAGAAAGGCACACACATAAACAGAGACACACACACACAGACTCAGTCACACACCAGTGCACACAAACACACACTCCTCTGCCCATTTTTCCCATTCACTGCTGTTGTTGTTTTTTAATCACAACAGTGCAGCCTGTAGTATCTGGTCCCAGCCCACAACAGGTGTCCAACAAATGCCTGTTAGATGAATAAGCACAAGGGTGATTCAGGTATTCTCTGTCTGCCCTGTCCCTGAATATTGTTTTATTGTTCTGGCTTGCCTGGCTATATTTGGAAAAGAGATCCAGAAAGGGTTCCTGTATTCATTTTGGATGGTGCCAGGCTCCCTAGCATGACTTGAGAAGTCCTTCATGATCTGGCTCCTGCCAACTCCTTTCGCCTCATTCCCCACAACCCTCTGGTGTGTCCGTCTCCACTTTCAGCAGTTTAAATTTTTTTTCAGGTCATGGAATTCTTTGGGGATCTGATGAAAGGCATGGACCCTCTTCTTCAATATATAGACATCTCCACACTCAAACAGTGTCCTGAATATAATTTCTAGGGATCCCTAAGGCCCATTCATGGATCTCCAAGGAGCGTACAGGAGCCTGCTGAAGGACCTCTGCATGTAAGGCTGGGGAAACCCAGAGAGGGAAATGCCTGGCCCAGGGTCATGAATGACAGAATTGGAACCAAGACCCAGGCCTCTGGATCTCAAGTTCAGGACTTCCTCCTTTTAAACATCCTGTGTTGATGGATGAAAGCCAGGTAATTAGTTGATACAATGAATGATTAAATGAGACACTCTTCTTTGCCTTCTCCATCCATCAAACCCTCAGCACTGGCAGCTCTGTCAGGTGTTCAAATACCAGCGGTTTTTGGAATTCAGCAGTCCTCCTTGTAGTTTGGTATTTTCCTGATGGTTATAAATGGCAGTGATTACAGCACAGTCCTGTTGGCTCTTCCTCGGAGCATCTGCCACATAACCGAGAAAGCTCAGCCTCAAGCCTGCAAGCTGGAATCAGGAGAGTGCCCAAAATGAAGGCTGTTTGTTTCAGCTGCTAAGGGCCATGTTCAGAGCTCTTGGGACCAAGAAATGTGGTCAGCGTGGTCCTCTGCATCTCATCTAATGGCTCTATATTCCTGATTCCTTGAGCCAGAAACCAGGGCACAACCTGACATACCCCTCTCCTCATCCTCCCAGGCTAGTCCATCACTAAGGCTTGTCTCTTTTCACATTGTATCCAGTCTATCCACTTCTGTCATCTTTTCTGCCACCACCTTTACAAAATCAGATCAGATCAGATCAGTCGCTCAGTCGCGTCCGACTCTTTGCAACCCCATGAATCGCAGCACGCCAGGCCTCCCTGTCCATCACCAACTGCCAGAGTTCACCCAGACTCACGTCCATGAGTCAGTGATGCCATCCAGCCATCTCATCCTCTGTCACCCCCTTCTCCTCCTGCCCCCAATCCCTCCCAGCATCAGAGTCTTTTCCAATGAGTCAATTCTTTGCATGAGGTGGCCAAAGTACTGGAGTTTCAGCTTCAGCATCATTCCTTCCAAAGAAATCCCAGGGCTGATCTCCTTCAGAATGGACTGGTTGGATCTCCTTGCAGTCCAAGGGACTCTCAAGAGTCTTCTCCAATACCACAGTTCAAAAGCATCGATTCTTCAGCACTCAGCCTTCCTCACAGTCCAACTCTCACATCCATACACGACCACAGGAAAAACCATAGCCTGGACTAGACGAACCTTTATTTAGAGCATGGAGAATGGCCACAACCTCCCCTGGAGGATGACCTGCAGAGCTATTAGCTACTGAGTGCTTTTTATTTTCAGTTTCACCATCCACTGTTTGGGCCAGCAACATGGTATGTTAGTCAGGGCAGGCAATGCTATGTTCTTGTAACAGGCAACCAGTGGGTTCAAAACAAAATTTTGTGCTCACACAGTCTGCTTCAATCTTGGTGATGCCAGGGACAGCTGTACTCCGTGACTGGTTCAACATTCCAGGCTGCTTTGATCTTATGAATATCCCGTATCAAGGGAACATGCTTCTGTGATTGCTGCAGGAGGAGGAAAAAGGGAAAATTGTCCAAAAACTCTGAGATGCTTCCACCCAGAAGTGACAGGTGTTGCTCCTGACAGTTTTTTTGGCCACAGCAATTTGTAGGACCATGTCTAATTCAAAAGAGCAGAGGAGCACTTGGAAGAGGAGGAATTGGAAATATTGGTGAGCATCACTCATATCTAATCACTTCCCCCAGGGTACGGGTGGCAGAAGAGGAGCTGATAATAAGGGTGGTGATTCATCATCTCTTTAATCCAGAAGATTGATCCAGCTCTGAGCAGAAAGATTCAGAAAATCAACATCAGCCAGACCTAATTCTTCTCCTCTCACCTCTAATTAGAGGCCAGGTGGGAGGTGAGTTGGAAGAGGAGGAGGGAGAGGAGATGAGGGAGAGGGGCAGAGGAGAATAAAGTGTAGGAAGTGAGGAGAGGAGGAACAGAGGGAGGGAGAGGAAAAGAGAAGAGAGACTGGAAGAAACAGGAAGAGCGATAGATGGAGAGAGGAAAGGAGGGAAGGTAGAAGAGAGAGAGAGCTTGAGAGAGCAAGAGATGGAGAGAAGCAGAGAGAGAATTTTATATAAACGTATTTGCTCCACCTCCTTAAGGTGACTGCTGGGAACACGATTGTGAATACAGAGACCCAAGGGTTAAGGGGTGCCTATGACTTGTTGGCTCCCGGTGATCTCTGATGACCAGCAGCCTTGCTCTGCTCAATGGCAAGAAAGCTAGTGGTCATGGTGGCTGTGAGGTGTGCCAGGAAGAGGGAAAGCTGGCCAAAAGCATGTGGGTTTTGTGTGGTCCCAGAGAGAGTGGAAAGGAGCCAGTGGCAGAGAAGGAGGTAAGGAGGGAGGTCCAGAGGCAGAACCAGTCCCAGGATGCAGGAACTTGTGTGGCAGAGGATGCAATGATGAGCTGAACAGGTGAGGACTGAAGGGGGATGCAGCATCACCTGCATCAGTGGTGGTCGGTGTAGGACAGTGGATAAGCTCAAGGACCAAGAAGGACAAGTTATGTCCAGCGCAGGAACTGGCACCAGGCAGAGGCAGATGAAGACTAGACAAAGCAGTGCCTTCTCTCTCAAGACCATCCGGGCTGGTGTGTGTGTGCAGGAGTTCCCAGAATGGACGGCAGGAGAGGACTGAGAAGGGAGTCAGAGGAGAATAAGCACTCAGATGTGTGAGTGAAACCTGTAGGCTTGTCTGAGCCCTGAAGGGCTCAGAACATTTCCTATGTCAGGCTGGTCAGAGACCAGGCGCCAGAAGCTCAACTAGGTTCTAGAAGATAAAGTTGTTTTCTTTTTGGACACCAGAGTCTGGCTTGGCAACCTCATTTGTGCTACCCCAGTGCTACTCCAACTGTCATCTACAGACTAGTGACAGTCAGCAAAGTATTACTGGTCCACAGTGAGTAAGTAGAGAAACTGGGATTTAGTGTTTAGAAACTTTTATAACAATTTGACATTGCTGTAAAATCCAAGCAAATTTGGGTTGTATTTTACAAGAGCATTGGTTTTGTGATGGATTGTGGAGAAAATGGTTTGTCCCTGCAAATAGTCTGAAAAGTGCTGTGGTAGGTTCTTAAGTTGGAGAAGGCAATGGCACTCCACTCTTGCCTAGAAAATCCCATGGATGGAGGAGCCTGGTAGGCTGCAGTCCATGGGGTCGCAAAGAGTCAGACAAGACTGAGCGACTTCACTTTCACTTTTCACTTTCACGCATTGGAGAAGGAAATGGCAACCCACTCCAGTGTTCTTGCCTGGAGAATCCCAGGGACGGGGGAGCCTGGTGGGCTTCTGTCTATGGGGTCGCACAGAGTTGGACACGACTGAAGTGACTTAGCAGCAGCAGCAGCAGCAGGTTCCTACGTGGCCTCTCTCATTCTGTGCAGAGACCCCTCCTAATCTGTTTTCCTTAGTGGTCTTCCTAGAATGCAAATAGGATCCTGACCTGCCTCCCTCTACAACCTTCCAATGACTTTCTCAAGCTGTTTTGGATAAAGGCCAACTTCTTCACAAGGGCCTGGAAGGTTCTGTATCATCTGGTCCCTGCTCATCTCCACAGCTTCTTCCCCTCTGCTTTCTTCCCCAGACTTACTGTATCTTTACAAACACCAAGCTTCTTCTGGCCTCAGGACCTTTACCTCTGCGACACCCTCTACCTGGCACTCTTTCCTCTCTGTCCTGGGGGAGTTGATTCCTATTCTGTCTTCAGATCACGGCTGTTGGGGAGGGGAAATTTCCCTTCTTTCTCCTCTTAGTTCTTTTGCCTGCAGTTAAAATGACATAAGGGAGATTAACAGGAAAAAGTCAATGTGCCCATGGGGAATCTGGGCTTCCCAGGTGGCACTAGTGGTAAAAAAAAAAAAAAAAAACCTGCTTGCCATTGCAGGAGATGTAAGAGACATGGATTCAATCCCTGGGTTGGGAAAATCCCCTGGAGGAGGGAGGACATGGCTACCCACTCCAGTATTCTTACCTAGAGAATCCCCATGGACAGAGGAGCCTAGAGGGCTACAGTCCATAGGGTCACAGAGACACGACTGAAGTGACTGAACACACACACACAGGGAGTCCACATAATGAAGAATTCTAAAGACAATAAGGCTAGATGAGGTGTTTATATGTATTTATATATATGTATGTGTGTGTGTGTATATATATATATATATACATATATATATATATATAAATATATTCTGGACCAAGGAGAAGCAGGTAGGGGTCTGAGGATTCAAGTGGAAGGAAGGTAATCCACAGGGAGCTAAAAAGAGTTAATGTTTGGTAAACATTAGGGACAGTAGGCTTTGACAAATGATTCCTCCCTGTCCACTGCATCCAGTAATTTACTACAGTTGTATATGGTGATAGCTTCTTCCTGAGACAGGCCTCCTGTCTTAAATTCTTTTAGGTGGTAAGGGGGTGGTTCAAAGTTTCTTCCTGAAATTTTTGGACCCTGATTGATTTCAGTTTAAAGTAATCCACACGCCAGAGTCACACATCTTGGGGCAGCCCAGCCTGAGCCCCATCACAACTCAAGGACCACCTCCTCAGGTCTTCTCTGGTGACCCAGTGGCTAAGACTATGCACTTCCACTGCAGAGGGCACAGGTTTGATCCTGGGTTGGGAAACTAAGATCCCACAAATTGTGTGTTATGGACAAAATTTAAAAAAAAAATCACTTAACTGAGGCCCTGGCTTCTTGCCTTGATAGCCTCATCCATTTACTTGAATGCACCTGTAAGTAACTTGTTCTGTGTCTCCAGACCTCTAAACAGGGGGCAGAGGCCTTGCCTCTGTTGTTCACCGGTGTATCCCACATGTCTGGCTCAGCACAAGGTCCTCATTAAACATGTGTTGAATAAACGAACGAGTGAATGAAGGAATGAATGCAACATCCAGAGTGTGTGGGAGAGGCATTTGAGACTGTGAATTGTGTCCTTTGGCAGCCAGGCCTTTATTTCATAAAATAGTTCCCATGCCTCCTTCCTCTGCCCGGAACCTGGCAGCCCGTCCCGAGCTCCTGCTGATAAATCATTTTATTGGCACAGCCGGACAGGAAAGGACAGAGTGAGTAATGGGAGTTGGGCACCGTGTCACAGACAAAGGCCTGAGTTGACATGGTAACAACAGGCAGACCGATGTGGCCCGGGCAGTGGTCTGGCCCCTGGACACATCTGAAAATAGGCCCTGGGTCATTTTTCCTCTGTGCTGGGGAGCGTGAATAGGCCAGGGAAGTGAAGAAGAAGGGGCCATGAGGCCCTGCTTCTCCCCTGCCTCAGGATGGACTGGAAGCAACTTCAACCATTGGCTGAAGACTTTTAATATATAGAACATATTTGTATTTATTAATTAAAACATTATTTTCCATTTTATGTTGCACCATGTTTTTAAAATTGCAAAAGTATGGAATTTAGTGCTTTTAACTAGAGTCAGTATTGGTGGCTATGTGTGTTGTGGAAGCTTAGGAACCTGGCTGCCTGGGTTCAAAACCTGGCTCCATCCCCTCTCAGTTTTAGGAACATGGATAATATTATTAAATTTCCATATACTTTTTAAAAAATTTTATCTTTAAATTTTATTTTGGCTGCACTGCATGGCATGTGGAATCTTAGTTCCCAGACGAGGGAACAAACCTAAGATCCCTGCATAGGAAGCATGGAGTCCACCACTGGACTGCCAAGAAATTCCCGTAATCTCTGTGTACTTTTGTTTCCTGATAGGCAAACTGCGGGTGAATATGGGAGCTATTTATTAAGATTACTTATGAGAGTCCCTTGAGAGGATGCATGTAAGATGCACAGTAAACAATATCTGGTTGCACGAAAGTGAAAAGTGAAAGTGAAGTTCCTCAGTCGTGTCCGACTCTTTGCGACCCCATGGACTTTAGCCTACCAGACTCCTCAGTCCATGGAATTTTCCAGGCAAGAGTACTGGAGTGGGTTCCCATTTCCTTCTCCAGGGGATCTTCCCCACCCAGGGATTGAAGCTGGGTCTCCTGCATTGCAGGCAGATGCTTTACCATCTGAGCCACCAAAGAAGCCCATCTGGTTATATAAGAACAATTAAACAACCTAGAAGTAAATATGGAGAAGGCAATGGCATCCCACTCCAGTACTCTTCCCTGGAAAATCCCATGGACAGAGGAGCCTGGTGAGCTGCAGTCCATGGGGTCGCTAACAGTTGGACATGACAGAGCAATTTCACTTTCACTTTTCACTTTCATGCCTTGGAGAAGGAAATGACAACCCACTCCAGTGTTCTTGCCTGGAGAATTCCAGGGACAGGGGAGCCTGGTGGGCTTCCGTCTATAGTGTTGCACAGAGTCGGACATTCTGAAGTGACTTAGCAGCAGCAGCAGCAGCAGAAGTAAATAAAGAAGCAAAGTCCCTATCCCCTAGCCCATTTTCTAGATATAAGTTCATGTATTAGAGTCTGCCCAGGTAGTTGAACCTCTGCAAACATATACAGATCAGGACTGGCACGAGAGGGAGGTTTGCAAGGTGCCAAGGATGCCCAGGTACCAGCCCTGCATCTGCCTGGACCTGAGAGTGAGCACATCCTGAAATTTGGGGCCTGGATGCCTCACTCACCTTACCCCAGCCAGGCCCTGACACCGGTAATGAAGAGATTTCTGCTTCCGATAGTGGCAGATGGGTTGATTTGGGCCAACCCTCCCACTAGACAAAACATATTCACACACACATACACATACGCATATGAAAAAAAGTAAGTGAAAGTGTTAGTCACTTAGTTGTGTCCAACTCTTTGCCACCCAATGGACTGTAGCCCACCAGGCTCCTCTGTACATGGAATTCTCCAGGCAAAAGTGCTGGAGTGAGTTACCATTTCCTTCTCCAGGGGATCTTCCTGATCCAGGGATCGAACCCGCATCTCCTGCATTGCAGGCAGATTTTTTACTGTCTGAGCCACCAGGGACATATGTATATACAAACACACATACACATATGTACGTATACACATACCTGTATACATATATGTGTACACACACACACACACACACACACACATTACTTTAGGACATCAGAGAGCTAACAAGTAGTGAAAATTCACCAGAATCTGGGGAGGCTGGAGATCTAGGAAGATGAGACAGTATCTGTCAGTCCCATGTGTGTGAGAGGTGAACAGGCTGAGCACCCTCTTAGGGCTGAGGGCACAGCGATCAGAACTTAGGGCTAGCTGAGGGGAAGAGACCTTTGGTGAACCCTCCTTCCTTTTGGTTGGCATCCTGATGGGCTGCACCCTAGTGGTAAAGGTGAGATGGAAGCAGACAGGTTCTTGCAGGGACTGAAGCTCAGCATTCCTGAAATCCCTGAATTTATATGGAGGTGACCCCAGATTACTAGTTTCCACAGGGACCTAGAGGAAGTAAACTTAAGTGCTCCCTGGAGAAAAATAACATCATTCTAAGCCTCAAATTATTTCTACAAACCAGCTTACAAATGCAATGCAATAAAATGATAATCAGGTACATGCTGCTACTGCTGCTGCTAAGTCGCTTCAGTCGTGTCCGACTCTGTGCGACCCCATAGACAGCAGTCCACCAGGCTCCCCCCGTCCCTGGGATTCTTCAGGGAAGAATACTGGAGTGGGTTGCCATTTCCTTCTCCAATGCATGAAAGTGAAAAGTAAAGTGAAGTCGCTCAGTCTTGTCTGACCCTCAGCGACCCCATGGACTGCAGCCTACCAGGTTCCTCCATCCATGGGATTTTCCAGGCAAGAGTACTGGAGTGGGGTGCCATTGCCTTCTCAATCAGGTACATGAGAGGTGAGCAAAATAAATGACCAGCAGCATAAACAATGGACAAAAGAACAGATCTCTAGAACCTCCATATATTGAGGCTATCTGACAACGACCTTAAGATAACTGTGATTACTATGTACAAGAGATAAAAGACAAAATTAAGAATGTCAGTAGAAAATTAGAAATAGTAAAGAGAAGTAATGGGAAGTTCTAGAAATGAAAAAAAAAATGACTTAAGAACACAGCAATTTGGACAGAGTTTGAAGAGACTTGGTCAATTGGAAAGTAAGTCAGAAGAATATAGTCAAAGTTAAGAATAGAGAGACACAAGGATGGTAACTTCATAAGATTAGGAAGAGACTTGGAGCATAAATTGAGAAGATCTGATTGGGGTTTCACAAGGAGAAGGGAAGAAGGGACTATGGCTGAAGGAGGTATTTGCAGAGACAATGACTAAAAGTTTTCCAAATCTGATGAAAGGTTTCAGCCAGACTTAAGATGCCCTACAAACCCCAAGCCCTAAATATGAGGAAACTGGGACTTCCCTGGTGGCCCAGTGGCTAAGACTCCATGTTCACAATGCAGGGGACATGAGTTTGATCCCCTGTCAGGGAACTAGATCCCACATGCAGCAACTCAGAGTTCGTGTGCCACACCTGAAGATCCAGCATGCTGCAATGAAGACTGAAGCTTCTGAGTGCTGCAACTAAGACCTGATGCAGCCAAATAAATAAATAAATATTTAAAATACATAAATAATGTTTAAAACAAATAAATATTTTTAAAAATGGATACCTCGGCACATTCTAGAAAGAAAATAGAAAACCAAAATAAAGAGAAAAGGCTTTCCTTACTTGGCCTCTGGGTAGGCAAAATAACTCCCCCACTCCACCACCTCACCTTACAGTGGAGGCTGGGAAATAGCATCACCATGAAACATGACTCACCATGCCATGGCTGCCTTCTTTCCTGGTCTGGAAAGAGGTGGGGGATGAGTGGAGAACTGGGGGCGCTAAGGTCAGGTTGTACTTCTCTTGGTGAAACTTAGAGGTAGGTATCTGACTTCCAAATTAGTGACTCACTTTAAAACACTGAGGTTCTTAAGATCTCTTTTGTATTAGTTTTTATTCCTAGTCACCATTTTGGAGCTTTTTTTTTTTTTTTCTGGTTTAAACAACAGAGATTTAGTCTTTCACGGTTCTATAGGCCAGAAGTCAGAAATCAAGATGTTAGCAGGGTGGCACTCACTCCAAGGGATAATCCTTCCTTGCCGCTCCCAGCTTCTGGTTGCTCCTGGGATCACTTGACTTGTAGCTGCATCCTTTTAATCTCTGCCTCTGTCTTTACATGGGCTTCTCTTCTCTTCTGTGTCTCTCATAAGGACACTTGTCATTGGGTTTAGGGCCCACCTGGATAATCCAGGATGATCTTGTCTAGAGATGCTTTCATGACATTTGCAAAGATTCCTTCTAAGTTGGAGCATTTATTCATTCATTCAGCATATATTTGTTGAAGACCTACTATGTGCCCAGCACTAAAGATAAATCTGCAAACAAAATAGACTAAAATCTTTGTCATCATGTCACTTACATTCTAATGGAATGAGACAACCATAAGCAAAAGAAATAAAATGGTCAGTACCTGAGATGATTAGAAGAGAAATGGGAAAAAATGAGCAGGAAAGGACAGGGAGTGTGGTCATTTTCTCTGACTGAGAAGGAACCTCTGAGCACAATCTGAAGAATGTGAAGGAACCAGCTGGGCAGACGTCTGGTGGAAGATCACAGCTCCTACATCTTGTTCTGCTTTGAGTATATAGTTTAATTAACTATTACAAATCAGAGATGAAATACAAGAGCTAAAAGGGAGGAGTCGTTTCTGTGACAACTAAGTTAAATGCTTTGAAAAGACTTGCAAAGAAATGCTGTCAAATTAGGGGACGAAAACTTAAAGATTAGCAAAAAAAAAAAAAAAATCCCAACAATCTGAAAGAATGTGGTACTCAGGTTCCTTCACGTGTGCCTTCTTTAAAGTGCTCCACTCTAAAGAAATTGAAATTGGATATCAGAGGTAATATATTATCGTTGTGATTAATGCAAGAAAGAGACAGGGAATTCCATCAGGGTTCCAATGCTCCAAGACAAAGCCTTTTCTCTGCCTCCAAAGATTGGTGAACAAATGACTTACTTTGTTTTAGGTGAAACTAAAACAGTTAGGACACAAAGGCATTATGTTTTATGATTCTTCACTGGGACTTTCTTGAGTTACCCACCAACCACTAGTTCTGATACTGGAAGCAGGCCAATTTGTTGAACATCAATGAGCAGAAAGCTGTTTTTCTGAAAATCAATGTGTCCGACTGGCCTTTCCCCTCCCCACCAAAATCCATCACGTTCTTTCTCGGAGATGATTGCAGAGAGCAGGCAGGAGAGGGAGAGAAACCATGAGGAAAAGGAGGTGATGTGAAGTAGGTGAACCACATTCAGGAGACCTGGCTCAGGTTCAGATCATAACTGACTGTGAGAACTTGGGCAAGTCATTTTGCCTCTTAGAACTACACTCTCTTCATTTGTGACATGGGCATGGTAGCAGACCCGACCTCTTGAGTTCTTGTAAGGGTTGAATGAGGTGATGCATTTCAGGTGCTTATACACTGCCTGGCATATTGAAAGTGCTAAGGAGAGGGTGACTCTGATTTTACTATTGACATCCACTGAAACTCAAACGGCTGTAACTGCATTTGATGGCAGATCATCTCTTGGAGCTTCGAGTAGACAAACTGAAGTAGGTTCAAAGGGGAAAAGAGCTGTCTTCCACGGGAGCAGATTGAGCCCCAAGAGGAGACAGGGAAGCATTGCCTGTAGCAGTTAATGTAATGGCAGTCTTTATAAGAGTTCCATGTGGTATAGCCAGCTGAACCTCATATTGAATGGAGAAGGGTCAGCCTCACACTTTGTAAACCCTGGCTGGGATTGGGAATTGGTGAGCAGGAGACCCAGACACCAAGGCTTTGCAGGTGGTCCCGGGAAATTGGCATGTCTCCAGATGTACCATTTTGGATTTTGAGAGATGGGCAGGGAGACCATGTTCATGATGTTGAGCTCCCAATGAACTCTTTGGGTCTGGTAATGCCCTGGGGTCTGTCTTCATCATAGGATGCCATCTTCGTAGGACCCCTCTTACTTAGCATTTCTCAAACTTGGTTCTGTGGTATCCTTTGAGATGCTGATGGATATTCTGTGTTAAAAGGTTCCCATGTCATATAAATCTGGGAAATACAGCATACCAGAGTAACAATGATATGGGCTAATATTTTTGGAGGGCAGGTGATTTATGTGTGTCAGCAAGCATTCTAAGTATTTTTAGGAGTTTGTATCACTTAATTCTCTCAGTGTCCCAATGAAATAGGGACAATGGTTATTATAAACCCCATTTCATGTGCGAGGAAATGAAACATCAAGAAATGATGCTTAGAGAAGTTAGTTAATTTAACGAAGGTTGCACAGCAGGTGAGTGGAAAAATAAGGATTTGAACTCAGGCCTTTTGACCCCAAAGCTTCTGTTCTTAATTTGAATTTAAAGAAGAGTTTTTTTTTTCCTTTCTCCAAATTCTTGACTTCCTATGGGGTTGTCAGAGAATGTATCTAATATCTCCTCTTCTAGGAATTTTTGAGCAGAACAGAGGACTTTGTTTTTCAAGCTCAGTAAAATCATACATATGTGAATATATATGTAAATTAAAAGCATAATCACTCTCTGTAGGTGTCTTCTGGTCCGTTTGAAAGGAGAGCAGCTGTTTCTATCTCCAGAGTCAACCTGTGCCCTGTCTTAAATATTCAATCCCCAATTAACATACAAAACATTCTGAAAGTCCTGCAATTAAAAAACCTCTTTTTCTTTAACCCAGTTTCCCATCCTATTTTCCTTTCAGAATCCCTTTTTTTGCTTCCCATTCTCTTTGAAAACATATATTAGCATCCACAGAAAGAGTACACCAAGAAACAGAGTTTGTGTTATTTCCTTTGTAGGGGAGGCGTTTGAGGCTGTGTGCATTCCACACACTGGGGGAGAAGAACCCATTTAAGAATACATCCTCTGCTCAGTTCAATTCAGTCACTCAGTTGTGTCTGACTTTTTGCGACCCTGTGGACTGCAGCACACCAGGCTTCCCTGTCCATCACCAACTACCAGAGCTTACTCAAACTCATGTCCATCGAGTCAGTGATGCCATCCAAGAGTATCATCCTCTGTCATCCCCTTCTCCTGCCCTCAGTCTTTCCCAGCATCAGGGTCTTTTCAAATGAGTCAGTTCTTCACATCAGGTGGCCAAAGTATTGGAGTTTCAGCTTCAGCATCAGTCCTTCCAATGAATCTTCAGGACTGATTTCCTTTAGGATGGACTGATTTGATCTCCTTGCAGTCCAAGGGACTCTCAAGAGTCTTCTCCAACACCACAGTGCAAAAGCATCAAATCTTCGGCCCTCAGCTTTCTTTATGGTCCAACTCTCACATCCATATATGACTACTGGAAAAACCATAGCTTTGACTATATAGACCTTTGTTGGCAAAGTAATGTCTCTGCTTTTTAATATGCTGTCTAGGTTGGTCATAACTTTTCTTCCAAGGAGCAAGCGTCTTTTAATTTCATGGCTGCACTCACCATCTGCAGTGATTTTGGAGCTGCAAAATATACCCTGCTGGTGGTGAATAAAGCAAGAGTTTTTTTCTTTACATAAAGGGTAACATAAAGTAAACCCAGACATACCCAGTAAAATCTTCTAGAAGATATTGTTCTAGGGATTAGCTACTTGGAATTTCACAACAGGGAGGCTTTTGGAGGGAAATGGCAAATCATGATTTATTGACATACCCTAAATTTTTCAATGTGTCATAAAGGGAAACTTGACAAGAGGAAACCTCTGAAGTGTCTTAGATGACATTTGCTTGAAATTGGCTTGTGTTATGTTCATATCTCCTTTGCAGACCTAGCTCTGGATGACTATGTGAGTAATATTTTCCTTTTGAAAGCTTTTCATTCTTTGTATCATTTTCTTAGTCCTTGCCAAGATTGCTTAGGGGGCTATATTCATTTCTAATCTGCAGAAAAGAAAGCATATCTCTCCCTGAGACTCCAACCACAGCAAAGCATGTAAGATAATGATAGTGTTAAGCAGTTATACAGACTTAAAATAGCTATCAATGTAAATATAAAAATGCAAAGCACATGAATAAAAGCTCCTTGAACATTCCGGGAGGGAAGGTAAGCCTTGGTGAACTTTTGCAAGTACTCAAAAGATAGGACCGGAATAAATGAATTATTGGAAAGCAGTGTGGTGAGAGTGAAAGTGAAAGTGAAGTCGCTCAGTCGTGTCCGACTCTTTGCGACCCCATGGACTGACTGTAGCCTACCAGGCTCCTCTGTCCATGGGATTTTCCAGGCAACAATACTGGAGTGGGTTGCCATTTCCTTCTCCAGGGGATCTTCCCAACCCAGGGATTGAACCTGGGTCTCCTGCTTTGTAGGCAGACGCTTTACCGTCTGAGCCACCAGGTGAGAGTACTAGCCCTAAATTAGTTTTCCTTCTTCCCCTCACAGACTACATTTCCCAGCCTCACTTGCAGTACCTGCTGCCATGTGACTGAGTTGTAACCAGTGGGATGTAAACAGAAATTTGTGATCTACTTCCTATGAAAACCTCACGCCACAATCCTTCTTGTTCTTTCCCCACCTTGACCATCTTGGAAGCCAGTTTGATTTTGAAGGTGGAGATAGAAAGGTTCTGGGTCCTTGAGTTACAGTTTGCCAGAGCTGCCCTACCATTCAGGAACACTGCCCTGAAATATTAGATAAGTGAGAAACTGCTATGTTTTGAGTTATTATACTCTTAGGGGATCGTTTACTGTGTTGGCTGGAAGTCTGGACAGGGAGTTTGCACTTGGTGTGTGTTTATAATGCTTGCAGAGAAAGAATATTATGTGCTTGAAAGACCATGAGCTGCAGAGTGAGACATACATGAGTTAAATTCTCGGCTCTGCCATTCACTGCACTCCTAATTTTGGGCAGTTGACTTAATCTCCCTTAGCTTTAGTGTTTTTCCTTTAGAAAATGGAAATAACACCCTGCAGGCTTGTTTTGGAAGTTAAAGAAGACACATTTAACATATCTGGCACAATGATGGATATATAGTAGATGCTCACTAAATGGTAGCTATTGTTATTGACTTTTCCAATCATTTTTTAAAGGATTCTGTTCACCTGTTTGGGTTCTGCAGGTTATAACAATGACCCCTTCCGTGTATTTCCACTCTCAAATAAACTTAAGAAAAATGCCAGAAAACTGAGAGAGGAAACATTTGCCCCTGTCTTCTTTTTAGTGGTAGCTCAGCTGGTAAAGAATCTGCCTGCAATGTGAATGTGGGAGACCCCAGTTCAATTCCTGGCTCCAGAAGATCCCCTGGAGACAGGATAGACCACCCACCCCAGTATTCTTGAGCTTCCCTGGTAGCTCAGACGTAACGAATCTCCTGCAATGTGGGAGACCTGGGTTCTGTCCCTGGGCGGGGAGATCCCCTGGCGGAGGGCATGGCAACCCACTCCAGTATTCTTGCCTGGAAAATCCCCATGGACAGAGGAGCCTGGTGGGCTACAGTCCATGGAGTCACAAACAGTCAGACATGACTGA
>NW_011495054.1:84844-111065 GCF_000754665.1 Bison bison bison | reverse complement strand
CACAGCATGATTAAATAATTATTTGAATAGTTTAATCTCTCTGTCCCTTTGCTCTTTGAGGGCAGGCAGTATGTCTGTTTTAGTCTCATGGGTGTGCCCAGCCTAGCAGATAGAGGCATACAAAGTAGAGGCTCCATAAATACTTCTTGAATGCATGAATTGACGAGGATGTGAATCTCTCACTTGTAAATCTAAGCAGGGCTACACAAACAGGTCCACAGAGGAGAGACACTGCAAGGCCAGCCATCTCAGAGATGTCTTTATCACTGGCCTTCCTGAAGTGTCACCATCAGAGGCCCTCCTTAGGTCTTAAAAGTGGTTATAAGCTGGTAGTCCACCATTAGCGTATTTTGTTTATTCAATACTGTGTTTTCAAAGGTTAAGTTTATTGCCAACATTTAACCCTTAGAAGATTTCACATAAAAGTCACATTTTCTGCTTCTGTTGAAAAATTAAAAGGTCTGGCAATGATGGGCTTGATTCTGGCATGGCAAGAGTTGGTTGGAGTTGAGTAGCAGTGCCCTCATTAAGGACAAGTGGCCTCAAGTTCACTCCATCAGGCCCCTCTTGCCCTTGTTTATATTACCAGCCTGGCCCTTCAGTTTTCCACCCACTATTATTTTTCCTTCATCCATTCATGTAATCATTCATTCACATAACAGATATTTGCATGTTGGTGAAAATGAGAATCCAAGACAATATTATCCATTCTTCCTGATCTCTGTGAGTTTACAGGGTGGTTGAGTAATAAGAGATAGAAACATATAGTTAAACTTCTAAAAATATTGATTAATTCATAGATAGCACAGTGTAATTATTGTGGATTAATATCTCCCCAAGTTTATATCTACTTGTCACCTCAAAATGTGACTTTATTTAGAAATAGGGTCTTTGTAGGTGTAAATAGTAATTTTCACATTCTTTATCTCAGAGATTCATAGAATCTTTGTGAATGGGTAGGCTCAGCCTCATTTTACCAACAAGGAAACTGCTGTTCTGAGGGGTTGACCCATCTGTCCAAAGTTGATATTTGGCCTCCAAATCCGTTCTTTCCACTGTATGTCACTGATTAGATCTGTCTGGTTTGTTGCTGTATATTCAACTGTTGTGCCTGGCACAGAGTAGGTGCACAATTAATAGTCTCACCCAGTTTGAAACAAATGACCCGAAGGCAAGATCTTGACAGGATGGGGCAGAAGATGGAGAAAGTCTTCCCTGATAGAGGAGTTTGGGAATTAGACCCAGCACAGTGCCTTGAACATGGTAGTGCTGAGTAACTACCTGTTGAACAGCGAATGAATAAGTCAGACTTGGGAGGTGGGCCTGCCTGGGGCACTGCAGTGGTGACCTGCAACTTTGGGTGTTTGTTGTGGGGAGTCCCAGGAAATAAACTGCCAGACATGTACTCTGTCTGCTTTCCAGTTGGTCCAGACCACACCCTACCTTTTCTCCTCCACTTCTCCTCAGATTAGGAAACCTGGCCAAATCAAATTGTGCTAACTTCATTTCTGCCTGGCTTTCTGCCCACTCCCTGACATCCGTGCTGTGTTAAAAATTGATAGTGGTTTGCGAATGTTAAACAGCTGGGTCTGTGGGAGGCCAGGAGCTGGTGGCTAACAGGGCTGAAGTCTGCAGTGTTTGAACTGCCCTCTGGGATCTGAATCCCTATGGGGGCATCTCCATGCGTTCTGGTTTGTGAAGTTCAGAGTCAGGCAGTGCTGCATTAGCTGATTTCCCCAGAAACGTGGAAGAGTGATGGAGGAATAGACGTGGGACTCATCTCATTATTTATTTTTGCCATGAAATGGGCCTTCCCGAGGTAGCATACATCAGGGGACCTGCTCACAGTACTGCTTGGGTGACACTTCATATTTTGTTGGGCAGGTCCTCCCCTGGTGCCAGCAGCCCCTCTCCCTGATTAATGACATCCCTTCAGTCTAACTGTGCCTCTCCTGTCTCCCTGGATCCCCTGCTGAACCGGCTGGCTGGCTTCTCACTGTGATGACAACTGACACAGAGTGACTTCATTGCCAATTTGAAGGTCACTCCCATTTTGTTGCACCCACCCCCGCGTATACATACACTATGGAGACTGGTTCATTCGAAGCACCCTCAAGGTATGGGCTGCTGGCTAAAAAAATTCAAAGATCGCTCCAGAGAAAGCCCACACAGCAGCTTCTAAAGATGCCCATGTCCTCCAAGAGAACTGGCACTGGCTCTAAGAGCATGGGCAGGGGAAGCTTGGACTGGATTCCCAGACAGTAGAGTGAGCAGTTCAGAGCATGAAGTCACACCTGCTGGGTTTGCTCTTTTTTAAAGGCAACACCTTGGTCTCAGTGAGCCTCCGGCTCCTCAACTGCAAAGTAGGGACAATAGTGTCCAGTCACAAAGTTATACTGGAAGGTAAATGAGATGAAGCACATGAGATGTACTTTGCATATAGTAACTGCTCAGTAAATATTAGCTCTATTATTATTACTCATAAAATAATACTGAAGCCATTTCCTCAAACATTAGACCAGAGAAAGTGAAAGTGTTAGTTGCTCAGTTGTGTCCGACTATTTGTGACTCCACGGACTGTAGCCCACCAGGGTCCTCTGTCCATGGGTTTCTCCAGGCAAGAATGCTGGAGTGGGTTGCCATGCCCCTCTCCAGGGGAATCTTCCTGACCCAGGGATAGAACCCAGATCTCCCACACTGCAGGTAGATTCTCTACTGTTTGAGCTACCTGGGAAACCTTAGACCAGAGAAGCAATTTCTAACTACAATCTGAGTGGAAGTCGAGAGTTCAAATCAGGAAAGCAGAAACACTCAGTGGTCTTAATACAAAAAGAATTAAATGCAGGGAACTTAGAGACTGGCAACAGCCAGAGGAACAGAGAGAAGAGGTGGTATGACTAGGAGTTGGGATCATCCTTTGGAAGCTGGAACCATGGAGTTGGGCTTACAGGTGACCTGGTTGCTACAAGAGATGAAGCCTGAGGCAGAGAAGACAGGAAAGACAGACTGACTTCTCTCCTACTGTTAGCCACCACTCTTCCACCCATGCTTCCCCTTGGCCAAACCCAGAAGCCAGCTAGCAAAGGGTTCTGGGAAATGTAGTCAGCAGAGGTCAGACCCCTGTGACAGAGGTGAGCAGAAGGCAGAGGATGGAGCTGAGGGTACCTAGGCCAAAATTTGAAGAAGTTAAATTATGTTTGTCGGATTAAATACTGAATTCCAAGTTAAATGTGAATTTCAGATAAACAATGATTTTTTAAAAAAATTTATTTGGCTGAGCTGGGTCTTAGTTGCAGCAATTAGGGTCTTTAGTTGCACATGTGAACTGTTAGTGGCAGTGTGTAGAATCTAGTTCTCTGACCAGGAATTGAACCCAGGCTCCCTGCATTGGGAGTATGGAGTCTTAGCCACTGGACCACCAGGGAAGTCCCCAACAATGATTTTTTAAAGTATATCAAAGTGAAATTATTCCAAAATTATTATTCACTTTGAAATACTAAAACGTTTCACTGCTCATTTGAAATTCACATTTAACTGGGTATCTTGTGTTTTCTTTGCTACATTTAGCCACTCATGTAGACAGTTTGAACCCTTGTAGTGTCCCAATTCTCAGACCGGTTTGGGTGGGTTACACTTTAGGGAGCAGAAGGACAGAAGAATAGAGATATCAAATAGCACTGAGGTTCACCAAGTGAATTAATGCTGTTTCTGTTTATCTTATGAATTCATTCATTCAGTTGCCCACCTGTCCATCCATCCTACATCTATTCTTCTACTCCCTCATTCATTCCCTAATTATTGAACACCTGCTGTGTGCTGGCACTATGTTGAACATTGGGAGTATATCAGCAAGGAGACAGATAGCTTCTTCCCTTGGGCAGCTTACATACCAGGCAAGAATACAGATATTAAACCATAAAGCACATGAAACATTTTAACCAGATCTATGAATGGTTGTACAGAAATCTTGGACAATCAGGGAAAGATTTCTGGAGGAAGTGTCATTCAAATGGAGATGTCGAGGGTTAGTAGGAGTTATTTAAGTGAAAAGAGAATTAAGAGTGTGTCTAAAAAGACAGAATGACATAGACAAGGTTGGAAAGGAGCCTGGTGTGTTTGGGAGACTAAGACGAGGTCCAAGTGGGTCCACGATGGAGAACAAGAAGGAAAGTAGTGCAAATGAAGCCGAGAAGTTAGCAGGGCAAGGCTGCTGTGTATGGTCTGAAGGTTGTATAGGGAACAGCTCTCAGCGTAATCAAGTTATAGTCTAGAACACGGGGTGTCCTAGAGTTGTTCAGGATATACCAGTCTGGACATATGTGATATTTCTAAGCCAGAAAATGCTAGAACTTATAAGCATGATAAGGGGTTTGGATATTATTTGTTAGAGCCATGGGGTGGCACGACTACATTTACAATTTAGGAAGATCCCTTGCTTGTTTGGTGGAAGATGGATGGTAGTGGGTCTAGAAGATATAAGAATAAATCTGTAAGAATATGTCTGTATCATCAAAGTGAGCAATGATAATGGTGGTTTGAACTGGGGTGTTGGTGATGAAGGGGAGAGGTGTGAGCAGATAGGAGAGACTTAGATTAGATGGTAGGGGTCATGAGTGAGGGAGCTGTCACTTAAATTTCTGTCTTGGGAAGATGGGTGGGTAGATGGCAATGGTGTTCCTTGTGATAGTGAACACAGCTATCGTGAAATCATTAGAGAAATAAGACATAAAGCATCAAAGAATGTTTTTTAAGTTGAAATTTAGATAAATTCAGCCAAACCCACCTTACACCTGAATAAGCTTTTAAGTTTTTTTAGCCCAGATATTTTCTTTCTATACTGACCCATTCATCTCTGGTTGTTAATTTTTTCCCTACCTTATCTTAGGGGTATATAAGTCCTATTATATTATATATATTATATTATATGATCATTTCCTAATACTAAAGCAAGATAAAGCAGTAATCTATTTATGCATTTCATTGTTTCTAAAATACACATTAAATAATGATGTGTCATCTCGGAAACTGGGATGCATCTGGAGGTTGATGGCAATGTGCAACCACTGCCAGCTAGACGACCATTTTTGTGTAATTGTCATTGTCTGAGTATTTGCACACTTGCTTCTTATTCCTGGTGGCCTAAATGGACCACTTGGCTCCATGTTTCAGTCAACAAACTGTTAGGAAACATTTGAGGAAAGACTATGAATTCTGATTGATATCTAAAAATCTTTCACTGACATTTCTGATAAAATTAAGAAAGTTCCAGCATTCAAATTTGCTGTCATCCGCTTAGAAGAAAACTCTGAAGACAATAGTGGAACACTCTTTGGAAAATAGTCATTATCATCAATGTGATAGTATGATGAATGGCAAAGGGAAATGGACATTTGACTGTAGGTCAAAAGTGACTTAGCAGAATTGGATTCTATGCATAAAGGAGTTCTAGGAATACTCTGCCAATTTATTTTGCCTATATTTCTCTCCTTTATGAGTGCACAAGAATAATAGGTGATGATAGTCTGAACAAATAAGTCTAAAACAGCTCTTTAAATAGGTATAAAATAAAAAGTATAAGTGATAAGGCTCTGGCTATAGTTTAATTGGTAGTGTTTTTTCTTTCTTAGGGCTACATAAAATAGTGGTGAGTCAAGGATGAATCTCACAAATATAATGTTGAATGATAGAAATCATAGAACAAAAGAATATATAATATATGATGCTACTTACAGAAAATTAAAAAACCCAGGCAAAACCAAGATATAGTGTTACATGTCAAGGCAGGTATTATCTTCTGAGAGGGTAGAGGGAGCATGACGAAGTGGGACACTTCTGAAAGCCTGGCATCATTCTATTTCTTGACCTGGCTGGCAGTCACATAGATGTTTGCTTTGTGATTATTCATTGAGCTATACTTTTATGTTTCACACACATTTCTCTCTGTGCTTTAACTTCAGTACAACTTTAAAAATAGTGTCTTTTAATTACTAGCTTTTTAGATTTGATGAAATGCAGAAATGTTTGTGTGTGTGCATATGGGGGAGTGTTTTCTTTTCCTAGTAGGTACGCTTCCCTAATAAGAGGGAACTACATGGCTTTCATGGTGGCTTGGACAGTAAAGAATCTGCCTGCAAGGCGGGAGACCTGGGTTTGCTCCCTGGGTTGGGAAGATCCCCTGGAGGAGGGCATGGCAACCCACTCCAGTATTCTTGCCTGAAGTATTTCATGGACAGAGGAGCCTGATGGGGGACAGTCCATGGGGTTGCAAAGAGTCAGACATGACAAAGCAACTAAGCACATAAATACACACACTCACATCTTCCTTGAGGAGCGCTAGGGTTGATGTACAGGGACATGGAAACAAACTTTTAGTTTACAAAACAGGCTCTTCATAATCCAAAGGGAAGGGCTTGAGAGGAGCAGGGCATAGAGTTTATACATAACAGCTTATGTGTCATAGAATGAAAAAAGAGCCGCAGACGATGCATATGGTCCACCAGGGATGAGAGTCACTGTGGTTGGAGGAAAGTGGAGGTGGCAGTGGCACTGAGGAGAGGAACACAGCTGGAAGAAGCCATGTGGATCAGAGTTGAACTGACATGCAGATATAACCAAGCACTCTCTGAGGTAAGTGCTGGAATTGATATATAAAAGTCTGAAAGGAATAATACTGTTTATTTCTAGGTATTAGTATCATATGAATTTGAAAAAATGATTTGTGCTTCCTTGTATTTTCTAAATCTTCTACAATTAACAAATACTGTATGCTTGTGGGCTCAGTTGCTTCAGTCGTGTCCAATTCTTGACAAACCAATGGGCTGTAGCCCACCCGGCTCCTCCAGGGTGGAGGAGGAATCCCTCCATGGGATTCTCCAGGCAAGAATACTGGAGTGAGTTGCCATTTACTCCTCCAGGGGATCTTCCCGACCCAGGGATCAAACCCAGGTCTCCTGCATTGCAGATTCTTTACTTCTGAGCCACTGGGGAAGTCCCAACATATATTATGTTTGTATTAAGAAAAACACTATTTTTAATTAAGCATATTGGCTGGAATTCCATCCCATGTTAGGCTGTGATTGGTACTGGTGCTTAGTGGTGCCTGTGGATGCTCTTAGAATCTGGAGAGTGTATTTATGGCATCTTAAATCTTCCATCCTGCCTGTGGTATTCTGAACAACAGAGTCGGGGTGGGCACCCAAGGCTTCCAGTTGAGAGAGCTATTATGCAGACCAATCCTTCTCAATGGTCCACGCTTTGAGTTGCCCAAACTCCCACTTGGTGCCTTTTGTCTTCTGTAGCATAAGTACAACCATACAGAATATTGGACAGATGCGATCTGTTGGAGACAAGCATGAATTTGTTTTAAAATGCTCCTTTTTCACCAGTGGCAGCAGCTTTTCTTTCAGCCACTACTCAGCAGAGCACATCACCATCTGGCACCCACCTCCACCCCTTTGTGAATGCCTGGAGGACACTTAGATGTACAGAAAAATAAAACATAGTCCATGCCCTTAGGGAGCCACAGTCTCCTAGGAGAAACAGATTATAAACAACAAATCAAAATCCAGTGTGATTATTATTATGATAGAAGAGTAGAAAGACATATTTTTCTCCCTCCACTCCCACATTCTTATGGCATATACCAAGGCTACTATAACAGTAGGAGATAGATATTCTTTTAAATGATAAAGCATAGAGGATGAGGTAGTGGGGGGTTAATCTTGGCAGTGTGACTTATCTGATTGCTCTTTTGATAATTAACCAGGAGGGAGGCCAGGGTGGGTACCTCTCATCTCCTCCTCTAAGGATCTGCACCTCTTCCCTGCATCATGCCCTAACTTCTAATCCAACAGTGAACAAAAGGAAGATCTACATGGCTGAAAGACTGTCCTGGAAATGAACCCAAGAAGAGGGAGTATTGGCTTTGATAAGCTAGGAGTCCACAGGGGAGAGGAAATAGAGAATGAGGGTCCAAGTGGAAGAGGCTTCCACATTGGTGATGCCTCACGGCTCCACTTACTTTGCATCTTCATCTTGGCTAGAGGGTCATTTCCATAGTGGAGAATAGAGAGACATAAAATGAGAAACTGACAGCAATGAAATGCTGCAAGATTTAAAGAAAGGGTGCTACAGCATTTAGTTATTTATTCTACCACTTTTTCAATAAATATTTGATGAAGATTTGTTACCCATATGTCCCTGTGCTGAGGTCTGGGATTATATTGGTAAAGAAATAGACAGAATTCCTGTCCTCATGAAGTTTATAGTCTACTGGGGAAGAAAAGTATCCATTGTCAGAAAAGATGGCAGTGCCAGAGCTAAACTGTTGTTTTCTGATTTCCATTCCAACTCTGGCCTACAAACAGATTCATTTCAGACCCTGTCCAGTTTCTTGTGGGCTACAGTCTGCTGTGATGGTGTTAGCCACTTAGTCGTATCCGACTCTTTGCAACCCCACAGACTGTAGCCTGCCAGGCTCCTCTGTCCAGGGGATTCTCCAGGCAAGAATACTGGAGTGGGTTGCCGTTCCCTTCTCCAGGGGATCTTCTCAACCCAGGGATTGAACCCAGGTCTCCCGAATTACAGGCTAAGTCTTTACTGTCTGAGCCACCAGGGCTGGGTCCCAGCTAATTCAACTGGCTCCCCTGGGGAGTATTGATTGCTTCCACATCAGGATGCATTTAAATTTTAAAACTCCGCCGTCACTCCTGGAGGTCAATTAGTGTTTGGACTGGATCTTTGCAGCTTGGGAATGATTCCAGATTTCTGATTTATCACCTCTGTTTCTCTTGCTGAAGGCAGCTGTAAAAGATGAGGTCTGCACCTCAGCTGCCGTGGAGTCCTCATTAAATCCACACTTCTCCCTGTTGATTGAACAAACCATTTTCTTTGTTAGGAACTACGATCCCTCTACACAACTCACTCCCAAGACTGGGAGTTGTAAAAGTCTTTTTTTTTTTTTTTAACTTGAATCATTGTGTCCTTCCTCTTAAGATGCCAAATGTCAATTTTCTCACAATACCCAGGCATGAAAAGTAGTGATCCCATTGAAATAAAGGTAGACTAGACAGCAAAGATTTTCTTTGTGGTCCACGGTGAAGAAGTTGCTATATTGCTCCAGAGTGATTGTGGAACTGGAACCAGACCAAACTGGAAAGGGTTTAGGACATTGTTTAATGTGGGTGTGGGGCGAACTTTGCTCCACATTTATTCTACCACAACTTAACCGAGTAACTACCTTGTGTCAGACATTTATGCTAGGAACCAACAATATTGGTGAGCAAGTCATGTTCCCTGCCCTTGCAGAACTCAGTATAGTGAGGGAGACAGACACATCAACCAAAAAACGAGGAGGAAAGCTCCTGGTAGATTAAAAATTTTTGTAATAATTCTTTTTTTTGGCCATGTTCCATGTAGGATCTTAGTTCCTAACCAGGGCTTAACCCACAACTGCTGCAGTGAAATCGCAGACTCTTAACCATTGGACCACCAGAGAAGTCTGTGTAATAGTTCATTGACTAAAGTATATTAGATTAGTTATAAAGTCATTTATTAGATTAGTAAAAGTCATTTATATAAGATTAGTAATAAAGTCATTTATGGAAAGGCAGAAAAGCAAAAAGATATGACACAGGTCGGTAAGGTGCCCAATATGCTACTGGAGAAGAGTGGAGATATAACTCCAGAAAGAATGAAGAGACAGACCCAAAGCAAATATAACGCCTAGTTGTGGTTGTTACTGGTGATGGGAGTAAGTCCAATGCTGCAAAGAACAATATTGCATAGGGACCTGGAATGTTAGGTCCATGAATCAAGGTAAATTGGAAGTGGTCAAACAGGAGATGGCAAGAGTGAACATCGACATTTTAGGAATCAGTGAACTAAAATCGACTGGAATGGGTGAATTTAACTCAGCTGACCATTATGATTATGATGGAAGTGAGAAATAGATTTAAGGGCCTAGATCTGATAGATAGAGTGCCTGATGAACTACGGAATGAGGTTTGTGACATTGTACAGGAGACAGGGATCAAGACCATCCCCATGGAAAAGAAATGTAAAAAAGCAAAATGGCTGTCTGGGGAGGCCTTCAAATAGCTTTGAAAAGAGGAGAAGTGAAAAGCAAAGGAGAAAAGGAAAGGTATAAGCATCTGAATGCAGAGTTCCAAAGAATAGCAAGAAGAGATAAGAAAGCCTTCCTCAGCCATCAATGCAAAGAAATAGAGGAAAACAACAGAATGGGAAAGACTAGAGATCTCTTCAATAAAATTAGAGACACTAATTTAGGGAAAATTTCACTAAAATAGGGAACATTTCGTGCAAAGATGGGCTCGATAAAGGACAGAAATGGTATGGACCTAACAGAAGCAGAAGATATCAAGAAGAGGTGGCAAGAATACACAGAAGAACTGTACAAAAAAGATCTTCACGACCCAGATAATCATGATGGTGTGATCACTCACCTCGAGCCAGACATCCTGGAATGTGAAGTCAAGTGGGCCTTAGAAAGCATCACTACGAACCCAAAGCTAGTGGAGGTGATGGAATTCCAGTTGAGCTCTTTCAAATCCTGAAAGATGATGCTGTGAAAGTGTTGCACTCAATATGCCAGCAAATTTGGAAAACTCAGCAGTGGCCACAGGACTGGAAAAGGTCAGTTTTCATTCTGATCCCAAAGAAAGGCAATGCCAAAGAATGCTCAAACTACTGCACAATTGCACTCATCTCACATGCTAGTAAAGTAATGCTCAAACTTCTCCAAGCCAGGCTTCAGCAATATGTGAACTGTGAACTTCCTGATGTTCAAGCTGGTTTTAGAAAAGGCAGAGGAACCAGAGATCAAATTGCCAACATCCGCTGGATCATGGAAAAAGCAAGAGAGTTCCAGAAAAGCATCTACTTCTGGTTTATTGACTACACCAAAGCCTTTGACTGTGTGGATCACAACAAACTGAAAAATTCTTCAAGAGATGGGAATACCAGATCACCTGACCTGCCTCCTGAGAAATCTACATGCAGTCAAGAAGCAACAGTTAGAACTGGACATGGAGCAACAGACTGGTTCCAAACTGGGAGAGGAATACATCAAGGTTGTATATTGTCACCCTGCTTCTTTAACTTATATGTGGAGTACATCATGCAAAATGCAGGGCTGGATGAAGCACAAGCTGGAATCAAGATTGCCAGGAGAAATATCAATAACCTCAGGTATGCAGATGACACCACCCTTATGGCTGAAAGCAAAGAAGAACTAAAGAGCCTCTTGATAAAAGTGAAAAAGGAGAGTGAAAAAGTTGGCTTAAAACTCAACATTCAGAAAACTAGGATCATGGCATCTGGTCCCATCACTTCATGGCAAGTAGATGGGGAAACAATGGAAACAGTGACACTTCATTTTTGGGGGCTCTAAAATCACTGCAGATGGTGATTGCAGCCATGAAATTAAAAGACGCTTACTCCTTGGAAGAAAAGCTATGACCAACCTAGGCAGCATATTAAAAAGCACAGACATTACTTTGCCGATAAAGGTCTATCTAGTCAAAGCTGTGGTTTTTCCAGTAGTCATGTATGGATGTGAGAGTTGGACTCTAAAGAAGGCTGAGCACCGAAGAACTGATGCTTTTGCACTGTGGTGTTGGAGAAGACTCTTGAGAGTCCCTTGGACTGCAAGGAGATCCAACCAGTACATCCTAAAGGAAATCAGTCCTGAAGATTCATTGGAAGGACTGATGCTGAAGCTGAAACTACAGTACTTTGGCCACATGATATGAAGAACTGACTCATTTGAAAAGACCCTGATGCTGGGAAAGATTGAAGGCGTGAGGAGAAGGGGACGAAAGAGGATGAGATGGTTGGATGCCATCACCGAGTCGATGGACTTGAGTTTGAGCAGGCTTCAGGAGTTGGTGATGGACAGGGAAGCTTGGTGTGCTGCAGTCCTAGGGTTGCAAAGAGTCAGACACAACTGAGAGACTGAACTGAACTGAATAAAGTCATTATAAGTAATATTGATGCTGTGGCTTGTGTTACAAAATAGTTGGTGGATGCTTCTATGGCTCATGTGTTGAATTTTTTTATTATTAATAGAATGAGAATAACAGCTACTATATTTATTTCAAGTCCAGCTCAGGTAAATAACCAG
This sequence comes from Bison bison bison, assembly GCF_000754665.1. Classification (NCBI taxonomy): domain Eukaryota; kingdom Metazoa; phylum Chordata; class Mammalia; order Artiodactyla; family Bovidae; genus Bison; species Bison bison. The sequence continues at coordinate 98,923 of NW_011495054.1, read as the reverse complement.
TGTGAGCTTGTTATTACACTTATGGTTCCTGAAATGATGGTCTGTAGAATGATAGCGAAGATGTGCAATGCTAAGTTGTTCAGTTGTGTCCGACTCTTTGAGACGCGATGGACTGTAGCGCACCAAGCTCCTCTGTCCATGGGGATTCTCCAGGTGTGAGAATGAGTTGCCATGCCCTTCTCCAGGGGATAGTGAAGATAATAGGGTTTATTAGTACAGGAACATTTTGGGGATATAGGCTGGATAATTTATGTAGCTGACCTTTACTACAGAGTGTGGTGTAATGTGGTAGCACAAGGGACTTTGAATTCTTATGGCTAGGTTCAATTCCTATAATTCTAGAAGATTTTTTTTCTTTTTTTTGGAGGAGGCATGCTGTGTGGCTTGTGGAATCTTGGTTTCCTGACCAGGGATTGAATTCTGGCCCTGGCAGTGAAAACACTGAGTCCTAGCCACTGGACTGCCAGGGAATTCCCCAGAAGTAAGAGGATTTAAAGTTATTTACTCGATCAAAATAGCTCTTTTGTCAGGCAAATTGCTTATGTTTGTTGTGGGATGCCTTATATGATGATAGGTAGTGAGACATGTCGTGTACATAGGGCTAGTGTTAATGGCAGAAACTATTTTCATTAGATGTATGAGTTGATCATATTGTAATCATGGATAGTATGTTTGAATTCGTAGAAAGGCAGTTGTTAGGAGCGTTTTAATGATGAAATCAGCAGTATACAGTTATGGAAAGTAGGGGTTATGAAATACTCCTAGAAATAGGATTGTTATAAAAATATTTATTATGTTGATATTGGGGCTTCCCTGATGGCTCAGATGGTAAAGAATCTGCCTGCAATACAGGAGACCCTGGTTCAGTCCCTTGTTTAGGAAGATCCCCTGGAGAAGGAAATGGCAACCTATTCCAGGGTTCTTGCCTGGAGACTCCATGGACAGAGGAGCCTGGCTGGCTAAAGTCCATAGGGTCGCAAAGAGTCAGACACGACTGAGCAACTAACACAGTATGATGACATTAGCATATTCTTTTGTTTTGTTTTTCTGGCTGTGAAGCATGTGGGATCTTAGTTCCTCGAACAGGATCAAATCTGCTCCCCCAGCATTGGAAGTGTTAAGTCTTAACAACTGGACTGCCAGGGAAGTCCCGATGTTGGCATATTCTGTTAGGAAGAATGGGCTTCCCAGGTGGCACTAGTGATAAAGAACTTACCTGCCAATTCAGGAGATGTGAGAGACCTGGATTAGATTCCTGGGTTGGGAGGATCCCCCGGAAAAGGGCATGGCAACCCACTCCAGTATCATGCCTGGAGAATCCCATGGACAGAGGAGACTGGCAGGCTATGGTCCATAGGGTTGCAAAGAGTTGGACACAACTGAAGCAACTTAGCACGCATGCATGCATGCTGGGAAGAATAGGATAAATCAGGCTGCTGCATGTTCTACATTGAAGCCGAATCCAAGTTCTGATTCTCCTGTTGAATCAAATGGGGCTTGGTTGTTTTCTGCTAGAGTTGAAATAATTCATATTATGCCTCGGGGTCAGGATAGGAAAATTAGTCATATGTGTTGTATGATAATTAGTGTTGAAAGTGTAAATGATTGGTTTATCAATAGGACTGATGAGAATAATTGCTAGTATTATTTCATATAAGACTGTCTGTGCTGTTGCCTGTGGGGCTCCAATTAGTGTGTATTTTGCGTTTGAAGTCCATCTGAATCAGAGGATACAGCTAGTATAAATAGTACGTGTAGCCTTCTGTTACTCAGTGGGTAGGGTATGGGAAGAGGAACTCATATTGTGAGAGCTAGGGGTAAGGCCAGAATTGATGCAAAGATAAATATGGAAATTGATAGTGTTGGTGGTCATAGTGGATCTTTAATAATCTGACTGCATCGCAAGATTATAATAATCCATAGAGTTGACAATGTTTGACCCTTTCTTCAGAGTTACCTATAGCCTAGAACTTTTGGTCCAATTGGACTTCCCTGGTGGCCCATATGGTAAAGAATCTGCCTGCAATGAGGGAGACCTGGGTTCAATCCCTGGGTTGAGAAGATCCCCTGGAGGAGAGCATGGCAACCCACTCCAGTATTCTTGCCTGGAGAGTCCCCATGGACAGAGGAGCCTGGTGGCCTTCAGTCCATGGGGTTGCTAAGAGTGGGGCACAGCTGAGCAACTAAGCACATTTGGTCCAATTAATATGAAGAACAGTACAGCTAGTAGGATTGGGGTCATGAGTGAAAGAACGTGTGTGTGTGTGTGTGTTTTAATAACCCTTTTATTTTGGAATAATTTTAGACTCATGGAAAAGCTACAAAAATAATGTAGAGATTTCCTATACCCTTCACAGTTTCTCCTATTGTTAACATCTTACATAGCCATGGTGTATTCTGCACAATGAAGACAGTAATGATGATAGATTACCATTAACTAAACTACAAAGTTCATCTGGAGTTTACTGGTCTTTCTACTAATATCCCTTTTCTCTTCCAAGATCCAACTCAGGATAGCACAATGTCTTTCGGCCTACTCTCTTTTAAATAGTTTTTCTGTTTTTTAGGAAATACATGGGTCAGATAGAATCCGCTTGAATGAATGTTAATTATGAACATTTTGTTAAGAAGAAGAACTGAACCTCTGGCAATAAAGGTTTAAGTTTTACATAGTGGGTTATATCTCCCTAACACATCTTGTTCTTAGGAAAAAGTGTGAAAGTGTTAGTTGCTCAGTCATGTCTGACTCTTTGCAAACCCATGAACTATAGCCCACCAGACTCCTCTGTCCATGGACTTCTCCAGGCAAGAATACTGGAGTGGGTAACTATTCCCTTCTCCAGGGGATCTTCCTGACCCAGGGATTGAACCTGGGTCTCCCACATTTCAGGCAGATTCTTTACTTTCTGAGCCACCGGGGCTTGGGCAGGGTAAGAGTAAATTAATTGAATTGAGATGATGTTATTAATGAATTTGAAGGTGCTTTTGTAAAGTAGGCATTATTTCCTTTGTCCTTTTGTGCTAGGAGAAATGTATAATAGATAGAAACCTATCTGGACTACTTGAATCTCAACTCAGATCACTTAAGACTAATCGTTGAACTAACGAACGATTAATAGCAGTTACATCATTGGGTTGTCCTGATTCAACATTGAGGTCCTAAACCCTATTTTCGATATGAACTCTAGAGTAGGATCCTTCTGCTATCCCTAGAGTAACTTGTTCTCTTGATCAGTATTTTGGGTCAGTAAGTGATTAGGCATTTTGACCAGTTGGTCTAAATTTTAATCACTCAGAAGTTATTTTATTTTCTGAGATCACCCCACCAAAAATTCTTAATCCATTAAAATCTTTGTTATCCCCTCTAAGGTTTGGTTATTGTTTATTATTATTATTTTTTTGGATTAGTTAATTAAAGCTCCATAGGGTCTTCTTCCCACATCTTCCCAGGAGGATCAGTTTCACTGATCAAAAGTAAGAGATAGTAAAAGCCTCATGTGACCAGTCATACAAGCCCTTACTTATAGAAGAAATGATTTTGCTGCCTTTGCACGGTCAGGATACCATGACCATTAAACATGTCACTGGGCAAGCAATGCCTCTCACACTAGTGATGGCAGAGGTGATGATTTTGGTGAATAATTTTAGAGGCAGGGCTTGTGTTTGCCAAGTTCCTTTTACCTTTTTAAATCTTTCCTTAAATGCATGCCTGTGTTAGGTTAACCATTGTTTGAATAAATAATTAAGTGTTGGATTAGGTTTAAATTTTGTTGTTAACTATTAGGGGGCTATCTGCTCTGCTATAGGCTTATGCCGGGATAATTTTTTTCTTACTCAGGTTAATAGTATTGCTTCTGTTAATAGATAAGTTAGTCTAGTATTAAATTGAATTGGCTTGTTTATTGTTGGTGTTAAGATGAATGTATTTTGAGCTTGAATGCTTTCTTTTATATATGTGTGTATATATATATACACACACATATATATATATATATATATATAAAATTTATTTTTTATTGCACTGGGTCTTTATTGCTCCATGCCAGGCTTTCCCTAGTTGAAGCGACTGTGGGCTACTCTCCCTTGTGGTCCACGGGCTTCTCACTGTGGTGGCTTCTCTTGCTGTGGAGCACAGGCTCTAGGTGCAGGGGCTTCAGTTGGTGCAGCACGTGGGCTCAGTAGTTGTGGCTCGCAGGCTCTAGAGGGAGCATGCTTCAGCAGTTGTGCTAAATGCAATGGGCTTACTTGCTCCCAGATGTGGAATGCTCCAGGACTAGGGATCGAACCTGTGTCCTCTTCTTTGGCAGGCAGATTCTTATCCACTGTATCAGTTCAGTTCAATCGCTCAGTCGTGTCCGACTCTTTGCGACTCCATGAACTGCAGCACGCCAGGCCTCCCTGTCCATCATCGACTCCCGGACGTCACTCAACTTGCCACCAGGCAAATCCTTGAATGCTTTCTTAATTGGTCGCTGCTTTTAAGCCAACTGTGAAATTGTTTATGCTTTCTAAGAAAAGTTGTATTTTGTGTTTAAAAAGTTGTATCTTTTTAGAGTAATATTTAAAATTACATGAAAAGTTATGATTTTTAAAGTAATATTTAAAGTTGAACTAGCAATCTTTTCTGGACAACCAGCTTATCATTAGTCTCATCAGGCTTGTTACCTCTGCTTGTAAATCTTCTCACTGTTTTGCCACATAGATGAATTTGTTTCTGTAAACTGTTGATAAGTAGCTCATCTGGTTTTGGGGTATTTCACTTAAGTGCTCTCTGTTAAAGTTTTCTACGTATATCATTCTGCAAAAGGTAAAAGGATAAGTAAGCCTTACTTTTTGGCAGTTTAGTGCTTCTTTCATCATCCCTTTGTGGTACTTTCTCTAAAAAGTCAAGTTTAAATTCCTATCTCCTACACTTTAGATGTTGAATGAATGCTTTATTTAATTTTCTCACGTTAGTTGAATTGGGTGGGAAGTTTGGACTAGTTTTAGTTCAAAGCATTCATGCGGTATGAAATCTCCTGGGTATAAACTAGATGCTTTATTTAAGCTACACTTTGATTTGTCCAAGCATACTTTCCAGTATGCTTACGACTTGTCTCCTCCTATATGTTTGGTACATGTCAACAGCTTGTGAAAAGTTATCCATATTTGTGGAGGGTGATGGTTGGTGTGTGTGTGTACTTCATAGCCCGATTCCATTAAGCGCACTATTTTTTTAAAAAGATTTTTTTATGTGGACCATTAAAAAAAAAGTCTTATATTGAATTTGTTGCAATATTGCTTCTGTTTGTTCCTTTGGCCATGAGGCATGTGGAGTCTTAGCTCCTTGAACAGGGATCGAACTTGCACCCCCAGCATTGGAAGGCGAAGTCTTAACACTGAATCACCAGGGAAGTCCCTAACATGCCATTCTTAATTTACTAATAAATCTTTCTTTGGTTTTTAATTTCATAAGAAACTTTTGTGTTATACTCCTGAGGTAGAAAATGTAACCCGTGTCTTCATATGCCATAGGCTACATCCTGACCTAACATTTTTATTTCTGATAATTACACTTACTATTTATTGTTCCTTTTAGGGTTTGCTGAAGGTGACAGTATATAGACTGTGTTAGCAAGGGTTGGTGAGTTACTGGCTACAGAACAAGCTCCCCTAAAGGGGTTTGAAGCACCATCAAGTCCTTCGAGTTTTAGGCTTTTGCTAGTAGGATTCTGGCAAATAATTTTGTTTTAATTATTTGAGTTTGGGGCTAAACATACTGAGATGGGCTTCCCCAGTGGCTCAGTGGTAAAGAATCCATCTGAGGAACCACGGAGACTTGTCTGATCCCTGGATATGGAAGATCCCATGGGGGAGGGCATGGCTACCCACTCCAGTTTTCTTGCCTGGAGAATTCCATGGACAGAGAAGTCTGGCGGGCTATCGTCCGTAGGGTCTCACGACTACAGCGACTTAGCACGCATGCACGCATAGTGGGGTGTCTAATCCCACTTTGGCTCTTAGCTGTCATGAGTCAAAATGTTAAAGTCACTTTTGTAGCTAGTTTTTAATTTAGCTAGGACATTTTACAGCATAGCTAGGACTTTATTTTGGGGTGCTCTTTATGCCAGATTTCTATTAATTAGGGTTAATTGTATGACCATAGTATTTAGCACAAAATGTACCAACCCTGATTGGTAATATAACTTAGTCAAACTTTCGTTTATGGCTTAATGTTGATCACTGCTGTTTCCCGTGGGGGGTGTAGTTAAGCAAGGTGTTGTGAGCTGCTTTTTGCTATGCTTGATGCTTGCTCCTTTTAATCTTTGATGATTTCGAGGGCATTCTTGCTGGGATAGAGATGCTTACATGTGGAATTTTATTAAAAATTAATAGGAAGGCTGTGACCAAATCTATGTATTTATGGAATGAGTGAGTGAGTGAAGTCGCTCAGTCCTGTCCGACTCTTTGTGACCCCATGGACTGTAGCCTACCAGGCTCCTCCCTCCATGGGATTCTCCAGGCAAGAGTACTGGAGTGGGTTGCCATTTCCTTCTCTAGGGGATCTTCCCAACCCAGGGATTGAACCTGGGTCTCCCGCATTGCAGGCAGACGCTTTAACCTCTGAGCCACCAGGGAAGTCCCATTTATGGAATAGGTAACCTCATCTAGGCATTTTCAGTGTCTTGCTTTAATTATTAAGCTATATCAACAGGTTGAGTAGGATTTTGTTAGTACAAGATTTGTGTATTTAGGTAATATAGTGGTATTCACTGTAGTAGTTTGGATTGTGTTGAAATTAGTATCTAAGTGCTTAATTTTTCCTTTTGTGTATTTTTAAGATGTATTTTAATTTTGATTTTGTTGGAAGTAAGTGGCAGATCTAGGAGAGTGTCTGTGTAAGCTGTGAAAGTGAAAATCAACTCTTAGTGATCCCATGGACTGTTGTAGCCCACCAGCCTTCTCTGTCCATGGGATTCTCCAGGTAAGAATACTGGAGTGGGTTACCATTCCCTTCTCCAGGAGATCTTCCCCACCCAGGGATTGAACCTGGGTCTCCTGCATTGCAGGTATATCTAAATAATTCATTGATATAGTTTAGAGACTACTTTGTAGTTATACTAGCTTTGGGTTGATAAAAAAAGGTTAATCTATTGTTTGAGGGGTTTGGCAGGATGATGATGACATATAATAAGGGGAGTCTGATTAAACAGGCTATTTACCCAATACATATGTGTATGTATTTGTGTAATTGCTTCATGTCCCATAACCATTAGCTGATGACGCTGGGAAATAATATTTAATTTAAGCTCATCTACAAGTTGCTGGAATGTGTCAAGGCCACTGACAGTCATAGCAGAGTCATAGCATTCCCCCAAATTAAAAAAAAAAATAGAAGTAAACACATGAAACCACAGTTACACGTGAGGATGGGCAGATTAGTCATTAGTCTATCAAGATGTCTTATTTAAGGGGAAAGAGTGGGCAATTTTAGGTGAGAGGAGATAGCCCTGAAGTAAGAACCATATACCAAGTATAGCTCATTCATAGAAACTCTCCTGATTTATGGGCCTGGAGCAATAAGAGAAAGATGTTTGTGGGCAGGTGGACGGTTTCTTACAGCTTGCTGATTAAGCTCTGGTTATTGGTTATGTTTGGCTTCCCTGGTGGTGCACTTGCAAAGAATCCACCTCCCAGTGCAGGAGACGCAAAGAGATGTGGGTTAGGTCCTTGGGTTGGGAAGATCCCCTGGAGTAGGAAATGGCAACCCCTCCAGTATTCTTGCCTGGAAAATTCCATGGGCAGAGGAACCTGCTATAGTCCATGGGGTCACAAAGAGTTGGATACAACTGAGCGACTAAGCACACATGCACATTGGTTATGGTAATGATTTGACTCAATGCAGTATGTATGATTAATAAATGTATGTGTTCTATGTAATATCAAGTTGTTCAGTTACTTCATAGATATTTGTAGAGACAAGGGTTGAATGTGAGTTGACCAGTATGATGTATTACATAATGTCAATAAGATAATGTACGTGCTTATAACCATGGGTATATGAGTATACATTTATTATGTATAATAAGTATATATTGTGCTTATGTATATGGCAAGGCAACCCACTCCAGTTTTCTTGCTTGGAGAATCCCATGGACAGAGGAGCCTGGTGGGCTGCAGTACATAGGGTTGCAAAGAGTCAGACATTACTGAAGCAACTTAGCACAGCACAGCACATATGGAAGGGCACATATTGCAGAAAATACACAGTAGTGTTGCTTTTAATGATGCAGTTATTAATACTCATACAGTACTTAAAGGTAGTGTAAGTGTCCCCTAACAAATTTTCAGGGAAGAGTTTAAGTAGAATTTCAATTTTGGGTTCTGATGGTAGGACTGGAGCTTATTCCTTGAGTCATAGGGAGATGTGTTATTTTCCTTTTCTAGTTTATAAGACCAAGGAAATAAATATACTACAAAGACCCTTCATTTTAGGAGGTTGTTTTCAATGATGCCTGTTAGTAGTATAAGGAGGAGGAGTTGGGCTTCCCTGGTAGCTCAGCTGGTAAAGGGTCCACCTGCAATGCAGGAGGCCCAGTTTGATTCCTGGGTTGGGAAGATCCCCTGGAGAAGGGTTAGGCTACCCACTACAGTATTCTTGGACTTCCCTCGTGGCTCAGACGGTAAAGAATCTGCCTGTAATGCAGGAGACCCAGCTTCGATCCCTGAGTTGGGAAGATCCCCTGGAGGAGGGCATGGCAACCCACTCCAGGATTGTTGCCTGGAGAATCCCCATGGACAGAGGAGCCTGGCAGGCTACAGTCCATGGGGTCACAAAGAGTTGGACACGACTGAGCAACCAAGCACAGCACAGAACATAAGATAGATGCTAGTTGCCCAGTGATAATAAATGGGTGTTCAGCAAGTTCCGATTCATGTTTGCAAACCTACTGTGAGTACTTAGAATAGACATCGGCTAAGGGATTGAGTACTGTATTTCATTGTTTTGATATATGAAGTATTGGGATAACTGGTAAAATTAAGATTGAGAAGATTAAGGCTAGTACACCTTCTAGTTTGTTGGAAATTGATTGTGGGATTGCATATGGATATAAGAAGTATCCATCTGGTTTGATGTGGTAGCAGGGAGTGTTGATGGGGGTTAGCTGGGATATAGTTGTCTGGGTCCTCTAGAAGGTCAGGTAGGAATAGTACTAGTACTATTACTAGTACTGGTAGGATCAGAAACTGGAACAAGGGACCAACAAGATATCTCTGTGCAGTATGGATGAAATTGGATTTTGTTCATGTCGGATGAAATTCTTGTTGGATTATTAGAGTCTGTATCATGAAGGAATAACAAGTGGATGATTGCTAAAGCTGCAATAATAAACGGAAGGGTAAAGTGGAAGAAGAATTGTGTAAGAGTGGCTTTGTCAACTGAGAACTCTTCTCAGATTCATTCTACCAGGCTGGTTCCAATGTAAGGAATTTGTAAAAGGAAATTTGTAATGACGGTTGCTCCTTAGAAGCATGTTTGGCCTCATGGTAACACGTCACCTATAAATGCTATAGCTATTTCTGTAAATAGTAGGGATGATTCTGATATCTCATATTTCTGGGAAAGTGTAAGATCCATAATACAGTACTTGCCCTACATGGGTAAAAAAATACGGAAGCTGTATGTGCATGTAGATATTGGATAGTTCATCTGTAATTTACATCTCGGTAGATATGGGTTACAAATTAAAAGACAGTTACTGTATCTGATGTACAGTGTGTTGTTAGGAATAACCCTGTTAACATTTGTAGAATTAAAGAAATACCTGGTTGTTGTTGTTCGGTCACTAAGTCATGTCTGACTCTGCGACCTTATGAGCTATAGTCTGCCTGGCTCCTCTGTCCATGTGATTCTCCAGGCAAGAATACTGGAGTGAGTTGCCATGCCCTTCTTCAGGAGATCTTCTTGACCCAAGGATTGAACCTGCGTTCCTTATGTCTTCTGCTTTGGCAGGCAGGTTTCTTACCACTAGTGCCAGCTGGGAAGCCCCATCTAGGCGTATGTTAGTAGTTTTTGGTTATATAAGAGCTGTGACCACTGAGCTTGCAGTGGTTCTTTACATTTTCCAGGACGAAGAAGTAGAGATTGTGTGTAATTTTAATGGGATGGAAGACTGAGTGATTTATGATACTGGAGATTCTGGGTTTTCTGCTGAGGAAGCTATACGAATTGCTGCATTATTGTACTTGGCTGGTGTTTGTTACTGGTTGGTCATTGTTTATTGGCATTGTGATAATTATGGAAGTAACTCATGGAAATTAAATAGAACTATTCTTAAGGCAAGTGTAATGAGGAAGGAGAGGAAATAAACTTTAATTAGGCCCTTTTGGTCTAGGGCTAGTATTGAAATTTTTATTTGGAAAAGTAAGGTAGATTTTGGTAACACATTTTCTAATCAAATCCGGTCTAACAGTAGTGATGCTCATTTCTGACTCCTTGATGGATTTAGATATGGTCAGAGACTGTGTATGATAGCTGGAAAGTATCTGAGAAGATTAGAGAATTTGAATAGATTTGAAGGATAATTGAATTTAGATTTTTGTGTAGTAAAGTTGATTTCAAGTGCCAGAATAAATCCTGAAATAGTCACGGCAAGGGCTGTTAACTTCAAATAGTAAGGCATAGTTATTTGTGGAATTGTTGTTGGAGAGATGTTGCTGGAGATAAAGAATCCAGCAAAAACACTTCCAATAAAAAGGCATTTGATAGAATTAATTAGGAGTGGATTATTTTCATTAATTCAAGTTAGAGTAGAGAAGCGAGGTTGTCCTAAGAGCAAAGAATTTGAGTGCTATAGACAGTCGTTAGGGATGTGGCAATAGGTATAATTAGGAGGGCTCAAGCATTGGTACAGGATGTGTTGACTGTTTCAATGAGCAGCTCTTTGGAACAAAGGCCTCCGAGGAAAGGCATTCCTGTTAACGTGAGTCTTCCGACGATGACGGAGGTTGTGGCAAAAGGTATTGCTCTAAACAGACCTCCAATTTCCCGAATATCTTGTTCATCATTTAGATTGTGAACAATGGAGCACATAAATAGCATTGCTTTGAAAAGTGCTTGTGTGCAGATATGGGGGAAGGTTAGGTAGGGATGGTTAATGCCAGTGTTTACCATTTTAAGGCCTTGTTAGCTCAAGGTAGAAAAGGTGACTTTTTTTTTTTTTTAATGTTGTTTTGGGTGAGAACACAGATTGCTATAAATAGTATGATGATGGCTCCTAGGCATAATGTCATTGTTTGGATTGTTTTTTTGTTTTCTCTTAGTGGATGATAAAGGATATTAGAAAACACCTGCCTCAACTGTTGTTTGAGTAGCATGGGGTTGAGACTGGAATGTGGCCCTCTATTCCTGAGGGAATTCATGGGTGAAGGCCAAATTGGGCAGATCTTCCAGCTACAGCTAGGAGAAACCTGACCAGGGATAAACTAACGTGATGTAAATCTGAAAATTTGTTGTGAAGTCTCATGCTTTTGAGCGATAACCATGCTGTTAATAATGGCTCCAACTGGAGACCAATGAGGTTAGGTAAAATGACTTGAAGATCAGTAGTGTTTGCGTCTGTTTGGTCCTGCTACTCATCTCATGTGCAAAAAGGGTACAATACCAACTAAACTGTTGGAGAAGATTGTTGGCAGTAACTAAAACTTAGTATAGTGATGAGAAATACAAGCAGATATTTGAAGAAACCATTAATGTTAGAGTCTGAGTGTGTATAGAATGTTGGGCATTCTATGACTGATCATGTGATGAATTGTGCTGCTGTTATGAATGTCATTGAGAAGTAATGTAATTTAAAGCTAAGTGATAGTTTTAGGGTTGGATAGTAAGTAATTCAATGTCAGTTTGAAATGATTATTTCATGGCCCGAGTAAGTGAATACTGTTATGGAAATTAAGCTGGTAATAAAGACATGTGAGACATAAAATGAGCATAGGTTGCTCCTGTAGACATTGGAGTTTGTTATTTTAATTGGTACAGTTAATGTAATTAGTGTGACTAGAGTAGAAGAAGGGAATAAACTTATTACTTTTATTTGGAGTTGCACCAGTTTTTTGGTTCCTAAGACTGATGGATTACTCCTTTTTCTTTTAGAAGTTTGGTTAATTATGAAGACATGAAATAGCAGTGCTTGTATACCTTTTTGGTAAATAAAAAGATTTGCATTTCTGTTGCTTGATTCACAATCTAATGTTTTTGTCAAACTGTATTTACAGCACATGGAGCTCAAAATAATTTGGGGTTGAGTGATAGTGGATGGGTAATAGGTGCAGAGTTACGAGGGTGTTTTCTTGTGCTTCCCTGGTGGCTCAGATGGTAAAGAATTGGCTTGCAATGAGGGAGACCCAGGTTCAATTCCTGGGTTGAGAAGATCCTCTGGAGGAGGAAATGGCAACACACTCCAGTATTCTTGCCTGGAGAATCCCATAGACAGTCCATGGGGTTGCAAAGAGTCAGACATGACTGAGTGACTAACACTTTTACTTTCACATTTTTCACTTTTTTCATGTAAATATTGTGTTATGATTAGTATACAGATAGAATCTATGGCAGTATTGACTGCATTAATCCCTATTAGGATGATGGTGATGTTGGAACATGAAAAAGATTACTACCAATAGTTCTCCAATGAAGTTGATTGTTGGGGGGTAATGCTAGATTTGTAAGACTTGCTAGTAGTCATCATGTTGCCATTAGTGGAAGAGATCTGTAGGCTACAGGCTAAAATTATGGTTTGGCTCTGAATACATTTGTAATTTGAATTTTCCAGGCAGTATAATATAGATGACATGAGGCCATGACCGATTATCAGGGCTGCTCCTGCTAAGTTGTTCAGTCGTGTCCAACTCTGTTGGACATAGACGACAGCCCACCAGACTTCCCCACCCCTGGGATTCTCCAGGCAAGAACACTGGAGTGGGTTGCCATTTCCTTCTCCAGTGCATGAAAGTGAAAAGTGAAAGTGAAAGTGAAATCACTCAGTCGTGCCCGACTCTTAGCGACCCCATGGACTGCAGCCTACCAGGCTCCTCCGTCCATGGGATTTTCAGGCAAGAGTACTGGAGTGGGGTGCCATTGCCTTCTCCGGATTATCAGGGCAGTGGCCCCTAAATAACTTCAACGTCTTTGGATGAGTATAGCTGTGATGGCAAGTGCTATGTGGTGAATGAATCACAGTGAGTGATTTTAAGTCTGTTTGGTGCAAGCAGACTGATCTTAGTTATGATTATTCCTAATACGAGGAGTGGATATGCTATGTGGTTTGTTAAGGGGTATAGGATCATTGTGGTTCATAGCATACCAGGGCCCCCAAGTTTGAGTACTGTGGCTGCAAGAACTATAGAATAGGGGCTTTGACATGCAATTTTAGCAGTCAGAGGGGTATTTTTTTTTTTATTATAAAATCTGTTTTGCATCCTAGCAAAATGTTGGATCAAGAGTTAGATTTTGTTGGGTTCAGTGTTGGATCATTAAAAAGTTTCATGAACCTATAATATATTGGATATATATGAGAAACTAGGAGTGGAGAAGATGCTACTAGTGTGTAAAATAAAAAGTAAAGTCCTGCATTAAGTTGTTCTGTTTGGTTTCCTCAGTGAGTAATAACAATGTGGGGGTTCAGTTCAGTTCAGTTCAGTCGCTCAGTCGTGTCTGACTCTTTGCAACCCCATGAATCACAGCACGCCAGGCCTCCCTGTCCATCACCAACTCCCGGAGTTCACTCAGACTCACGTCCATTGAGTCAGTGATGCCATCCAGCCATCTCATCCTCTGTCATCCCCTTCTCCTCCTGCCCCCAATCCCTCCCAGCATCAGAGTCTTTTCCAGTGAGTCAACTCTTCGCATGAGGTGGCCAAAGTACTGGAGTTTCAGCTTCAGCATCCTTCCCTCCAAAGAACACCCAGGGCTGATCTCCTTCAGAATGGACTGGTTGGACCTCCTTGCAGTCCAAGGGACTCTCAAAAGTCTTCTCCAATACCACAGTTCAAAAGCATCAATTTTTTGGCACTCAGCTTTCTTCATAGTCCAACTCTCACATC
>NW_011495054.1:79518-84695 GCF_000754665.1 Bison bison bison | reverse complement strand
ACACTGTTTCCACTGTTTCCCCATCTATTTCCCATGAAGTGATGGGACCAGATGCCATGATCTTCGTTTTCTGAATGTTGAGCTTTAAGCCAACTTTTTCACTCTCCACTTTCACTTTTGATTAGAGTTGCTTCCAATAAGATACAGAATGGAATCAATTCTGTGGCTGTGAATGTTCTAATTAAGAACATCTATAGCATGATTAGTTTAGAATATATAGCTTCTTCCAAGTAATTCTTTTTTTTTTCTTAATATTTATTTGGCTGCACTGGATCTTAGTTGCAGCACATGGGCTCTTCGTTGCCATGTATAGATTTCTCTCTTTTTTTTCACATTTTTTAAAAAAATTTTATTTATTTTTAAACTTTACAATATTGTATTAGTTTTGCCAAATATCGAAATGAATCCGCCACAGGTATACCCGCGTTCCCCTATAGATTTCTCTAGTTGTGGTTTGTGAGCTCTGAGTGCTCAGGTTCAGTAGTGGCAGCACATGGGCTAAATTGTCCTGCGGCATGTGGGGTCTTAGTCCCCTGACCAGGGGTGGAACTGAGTCTCCTGTGTTGCAAGATGGATTCTTAACCACTGGACCACCAGGGAAGTCCATGGTGATTCTTTTAATAGGTGACATTTATTGGCAATGAATATTAGTGGTAAGAGTCACATTTTTTAAAATTTTATTTTATTTTTAAACTTTACATAATTGTAATAGTTTTGCCAAATATCAAAATGAATCCGCCACAGGTATACATGTGTTCCCCATCCTGAACCCTCCTCCCTCCTCCCTCCCCATACCATCCCTCTGGGTCGTCCCAGCGCACTAGCCCCAAGCATCCAGTTTCGTGAGTCACATTTTTAAAATTCATAAAGGTGCCGATAGGAGTTGGAGAAGATTAATGAAAAATTAAGACTGTTGTCATTAAATTGGTTAAGAAGTAATAGGCTGATAAAACTAATCAGTAAGCTATAGGTTGTGGTAGTGATTCAAGTCATGTTATTTTTGATAATCATGTTAATTGTATTAATATAATAGTTGAGATAATAATTTTAACATTGGAGAAGTTTAAGAATTTGTAGGTGATCAATGCTGTAGGTATTCAGTAGTGTTACTAATAGGGATAATCCAAGTGCAGCTTTGTAGGCTGTGAATACTGGTAAGAGGAGCCTTCTAGCAAGCTCTCTTTCTTCCTTGTAGAGCCTTCCCTCTCTATGAGGGGCACAGCTGGATAGCTGACTGGCTCACCAGCTCTCCTCCTAGTAGAGACAGGAAGCCCCAAAAGCAGCTTCTGAGAAGGAGTTAACACCAGGATGTTTATTAAAGAATGCCTTTGGAATCAACATGTATATATAAGGGAGGAGTGGGAAAGCAGGCAGTAAAGAATCTGCCTGCAATGCAGGAGCCTCAGGAGATGTGGGTTCGGCCTCTGGGTCGGGAAGATCCCCTGGAGGAGGGCATGGCTACCCACTCCAGAATTCTTGCTTGGAGAATCCCATAGACAGAGAGCCTAGAGGGTTACAGTCCATAGGGTGGCAAAGAGAGTAAATTAGCATACACACACTCAGGAAGCAGGGATGGTTGGGGGGAAGTGAGACACAGTGAGGCTCAGCAACAACCTGAGCCAACTCTGCAGGTAGCTCTCAAGCTAGAATGACCCTCCAAGTTGTCCTAAACTTGGGTAGGATGGCTCTGAGCCTTCATAACCCTGTATCAGTTAGTCAGTGGATGTAGCCTTCCCCAGCAAGGTGTGTCCTTGAGCAAGGGAGCTCTCTGTAGCTGAGGCATTTCCTAAAGGGACTGACAACTGAAGGTCATCTGTTAACAGCACTCCCAGCAGCTAGGGCAACAAGTCCTTCAGTGAGGGACATAGGGATAGTGATTCACAGTGTCCAACACTGTAGAAGGCACAGCAAATGAAACAAGGAAAGGAAATAAGCCAATAAAGAGTGTGTTATTAAGCAGGTTACCACTATGGGCAATCAGATTATCCCACCTGGGATAGCATGGGAGCTGGAGTATTTATCCATCAACTAGCATCAGTCAGTGGTTGAGCGCTAATCCCTGGAGCATTCATTCTCTGGCATTTCCCAGGCACAGGCTCACTGAGCCCCAGTTACCAGAGAAAGCAATTTGGCAGAGACACAATACAGCTCTTGGGAGTCTTGGGCTGAACTTTGTAGATAATTGCATGGAAACAGGTAACAGTAGGCTTCATTCGCAATTAACATGCATCAGGAACATTTGGATTTAGCCTTGTGTGGAGAGTAGGAGGAAATTCCCAGGGCTTCATCAGAGAAGCAACTTGTAATTTCTCCTTGGTTCTCCAAGACTATAGCATTCAGGTGTAATTCTATTTCTAAAATGTTTTCTCTGCCAAGAGGAAGAATTTAGGACAGACACTGAGCATCATTTTGTGACTGAAAAGGTTGAGAGTCCCTAGAACAGGTTACCAAAAGAAAGTGAGTTTCTATGAAGTTCCAAAACTACCCCCTCCTGGGTATTTTATTCATTCAACAAATTGGGTGCCTACTGTGTGCTAGGGGCTTCTCTGGTGGCTCAGTGGTTAAGAATCTGCCTGTCACGCAGGAGACATGGGTTGGGAAGATCCCACGGAGAAGGAAATGGCAACTCACTCCAGTACTCTTGCCTGGAAAATTCCATGGACAGAGGAGCCTGGTGGATAACAGTCCTTGGGGTCTCAAAAAAGTCAGACATGACTTAGTGACTAAACAACAACTGTGTGCTAGACATTATAGAAATTTCTGGAAACACAGTGGCAAGAAAACCAAATGCTATTCCTGCTCTTCTGAAACTTAAATTCTAGTGAGGAGGTCAGACATTAAAATGATGCCCCCCGACTTTACATCTGGGAACAGACTAATATGGAAGCACTTAACAAAAAGACCTGACTCATAGCGGATGTGGTGGTGAAAGGTTGGGAAGGCTTCCCTGAATGGGGAACACTAAACTGAGATATGAAGGGTGAGTAAGTGTTAACTTGTCGGAAAAGCATTGCCTCCAGAAGGAATAGTATGTGCAAAACCTTTGAAGTTCTGAAGAAGCTTGGGTAAACAGAAGTCTGAAAAAAATGCAATAGATTTGGAATATAGAAAATAAAGGAAAGAGTAGCTTAAGATATATTTTATTTTCAAAGTTTATATAGTCTCCCCCCTCATTTTAAAATTAATACTCAGAAAAATAAAAGCCAGAAAAGTGGGAGAAAAAGTAGAACACAATCACAGAAAATTCAACTGCCTAAATATGTCAGGAATTTTAGAATCATAGACCTTTTAGAGGTCAACTGGCCCAGGAAACAAGCTCAGAGATGGCAAGTGACCTGCTAAAGTCACATAGCTAATTAGTGGTAGGTATCTTACCAGGAGTGTTTTGAATAGTTAATATTTAATTAAATGTATCAGAAAAAAATATAACTGGTATATCAAACTTCTGATCTCATGGATGGCAATGCTTTGAATAATGTTTTGTGGGGGGAAAGTGAGGTGGATTAAAGTAAACAAAAGCTTAATAAGTAATTGTACAGTTGATACACAAATATGACAAAACCCACCAACGTGTTAAGCAAATGGTTGACAGACAGGAATGTGTGAACCACACTATGCTGACTGGCATTCTTTATGCCCATAGTAGTTTAGGGTAAATTACTAGGGACAAGAGATCTTCTCACTAATCTCAAAAAGTCCCTTTTGGACTTTGATTTCAAAGTAGTCAGGGCCCTTTTCAGCTTGTTTCTTTCTCTGTTTTTCCTCTCCATGAAAACATCCCTTTGGTTCATCTCTCTTCAAACTATGGGGGTGGAGCTGGGGAGGGAGAAAGTAAAAGGTTACTGACTTCATGTAATCCTAAAAGTAACAACCATGACTATAACTTAGGTTATGGCAAATGAGAGATTTGTGAAGGGAGCTATCAGCACTATTCAGAGATTGGGCAGTTAATGAATGTGAACTCTGAAAGCAGATTAAGGCACTCTGGCAGATAAACCCCTTAGCAGGAAGACTGTGCTTATTAAGAAGCCCATAATTTACTTGGCTCCCTTTTCTCCAGGTTGGTTCTGTAGCAAAGCTGGCTGCCCCTTCTCATGAGCTCTTGGGACAAGCTAGAGGATGGTGTGGAAGGCAGGCACAGGGAGAGTACTTGCTGGTTGGTAGGCACAAGTTTCTCCTGGAAAGATTTCTTTCTGCAAGCTGGTGTAGTCAGGGCTAATTTATCCATTGGCACAGTAGATGAAGTGCCTAGAGTCCACAAAAATGTTTCAATTTCTTCTAAAATCAGAAGAAAAACATGAATATAATTCAGCCTGGATTATATTTGTCTTTATGACAACACAGTCATAAAATACAATTTTAAATATATGTGTCTTTATGGTGGAAGGAACTCATGAAGATCGAAGTGCCATAAAAGTTGTAGCGTGGCCCTGGGTGTGGTGTAAATCTTTATTTTTATCTGTCCACCCTCTACTGCCTCTTCTGGTTATAGAAACTCATAACCAGAAGAGGAACCACCTTTGGGGAACCACCCTTCCTGTACCCTCATTCCTATGAGGTTTAGATGGGTTGTTTTGTTTTTTGTGAATTCTGGCTTCAGAAATGGCCACATGACTGAGGCCCAGTCAATCAGAGGTCCATATCTCTTGTCCTCTCTGATTGGTTCAGGATGAGTCAGTGACGCAGGTGGTGCCAATTAAGGCCTACCAAAATCAATTCTGAAACTTTTCATGAAATTGTGGGAAGTGAGAAATAGAATGTAAGTAGGCGATGCATGCCACCATCTTTACCACTAGATGGGAAGCATTTGAGAAACAGGCGCTAAGCAGAATAGTTTGAGTTTCCATCAGTAAGAGTTTGGAGACTTTAACTTCAGAGCTGGGTCACCTCCCTATGCAAAGCTATTTCTGGAGAGCATCTGATTGGTTCATCCTCAGTCAAGTGCCCACCTCTCATCCAATTAGCTGTAGCTAAGGGGTGAGTTGAATGATGAAGAATTGATGCTTTTGAACTGTGGTGTTGGAGAAGACTCTTGAGAGTCCCTTGGACTGCAAGGAGATCCAATCAGTCCATTCTGAAGGAGATCAGCCCTGGGATTTCTTTGGAAGGAATGATGCTAAAGCTGAAACTCCAGTACTTTGGCCACCTCATGTGAAGAGTTGACTCATTGGAAAAGA
>NW_011495054.1:77039-79418 GCF_000754665.1 Bison bison bison | reverse complement strand
AGTTGACTCATTGGAAAAGACTCTGATGCTGGGAGGGATTGGGGGCAAGAGAAGGGGACGACAGAGGATGAGATGGCTGGATGGCATCACTGACTCGATGGACGTGAGTCTGAGTGAACTCCGGGAGTTGGTGATGGACAGGGAGGCCTGGCGTGCTGCGATTCTTGGGGTCGCAAAGAGTCGGACACGACTGAGCGACTGAACTGAACTGAAGGGGTGAGTGACAGAGTAAAGATATACAAAGATGATTGTCAAGACTCAGTACTGGGACTTCCCTGGTGGTCCAGAGGTTAAGAATCCACCTACCAATGCAGAAGATTCAGGCTGGATCCCTGGTTGGAGAACTAGGACTCTGCATGTCCAGGGCAACTAAACAGCAACTAAGACTTGATGCAGCCAAATACGTAATTTTTTTTTTAGTTAAAAAAAAAAAAGACTCAGGGCATGGGAATCTTGGGCTTGGCAGAATATGTCACATCTAGATTATTTGCTAGGTTTTTTTTTCAGTTTGGGAAGCTGTGGAATGTTAGGTGACATGGCTTGGCTTCTGATTTTGAGTGGGAGATGTCAAGAAGCTTTGATCTAATTCAGAATTTCTCAGACTGTGTTCTGGGATACTAGTGTCAGTGGGGATATTTGAATTCATTTTGTGGTCAAGTATATCTGGGAAATGGCAGCCTAAATAGCATCACACAGATTTCTTTCCTGCAGAACTTCTTGGATCTTTAATATGTTCAAGTGCATTATGAATCTCTGGGAGAAGAAGAAATAGAAGGCCTAGTATTTCTCAAACTTGTATGACCACCAAACTAGGGATTTTAAGGAATTCCCTGCTTTGGAAGAAACCACTATTAATACATCTACATCAAGGAATACAGTTTAAGAAATGCTGGTCAAGCTGATTTACCTTGAAAGCATTAAATGCTATCAAAGAAAAACATTTAAAATTCCAAAACCTTTAAAAATGTCCTTTTTCCTAAGGATGCACCCAGAATTTGACAATTCAGTTTTTCCTTCTGAGATGTAAAACCTTGTACCAGCTCCATCAATATTAATAATAAAATGCAACATTTATCTAATGCTTATTCTAAGTCCTAGGAAACTGTGCTGAGGCGTTTTAAGCTCTTTTAATCCTTCTAGAAATAAGCAAGTGGATATTATGATTAGCCCCAGTTTATAGATGAGAAAAGTGAGGCACAGAAAAAGAAAGTAAATTGAATGTGACGGAGGTAAAATCTGAATCTAGGTAGTCCAACTCCAGAGTCCTGCACCCGACTCCGTTCTGATGCTAAAATAATCTGCCTATTACATTAAGCAAGTCTCTTATTGTATCTCAGTTTCTTGATCTGTAAAATGAGGGGATCAGACTGGAAACTTTAAAGCAATCTGGCTTTATCTAGAATTTCCATGATTTCATGACTCGATATCTAATCCCACCTTAAGGAAAGTGGCCCTTGATAAAATGTTTTCCTTGCTGTAAAATGAAGTGATTAAAGACCTGGAAAAGAGTGGAGGTGGAAATGGGAAATTTCAGACAACTGCTTAGAAACGAGCAGCCGCCCTGATTGAAGTTCTCACCACTGCAAAATGACATGCTGGTGAGCTAAGGGAACCTGTGAAAATGAGGTCTCTGGAGGAGTCTCTATTGATTGCCAGTCCGAATTTAGCTGAGATATCAGATGCCTAGACAGACATCAGTGGCTGCTCCAGAAGCACCGGCTCCTTTGCTGGCATGTGGCAGATGGGTGTTTGGGCTATTCTCAGCAGTTTACTGGTTTCTCATCCATTAACCCAAGGCAGACAGACAGGCAGGCCTTGAGTCATCTCACATTCTTCTGGTTTTGCATTGCTCTCATGGGACTGGTGTCAAGTGCCAGAACTGATGCTTCCATAAAAAGCAAGAGGACCAGGTGGAAGAGGCATGTTAAGGAATCACCTGATGGTACTATGTATCTCTGGAACTCTTTACACCTTCCATCTGATGAAGTCCTTCAAATGACCTTGAGAGATGGGAATTATATATTGAGCACATATTATATTCCGGGCATGTAGATGAATTCTTTAAATACATTATTTCATTCAGTTGTTTCATTGAGGTCCATATACCTAGAGTGACCTTATATTCTAGTTTATGTTGGACAGTCCTGATTCACACCTGCTGTTCTGGCCTTATCTTTAATAACAGTCATTTCACCCTGAAAAGAATGCTATTTTGCACAGTAAATTATACAGTCACCTTAGGTATGGTCAGACAGTCTGGGTTAAATTCTAATACTGTTCTTAAGAGCTATGTACTCTGTGTCTCAATTTCTTCACATAAAGTGAGGTTGACAGCAGACGTATCTCTCACTATCTAAATTATTTTTATACAGATTGAAG
>NW_011495054.1:71187-76938 GCF_000754665.1 Bison bison bison | reverse complement strand
TAAAAAAGATGGCCATCTCCCTCCATTCAGTGGTTAAATTTTTTTTCCTGGTTAATAATGTAAAAAAGAGGCCATTTCATTCCCTGGATTGTGGAAGAGGTCCTGGAGAAATTGCCCTTGCATTGACCTGAAAGACACTGGGAGGGCACTTTCTGGGGTCCTGAAGCACTGTCTCATTTTGTAACCAGAAGGTTACATTTTGAGCTACTTGGGTGCATTTTATGGTAGACAAATAGATAGTTTGTGTTCAGTGAGTATCATGGCCCTGCAAATGAAAAATGAGCTGAAATATTAATAGGTCTTAACTGCTCTGTGACTCCAGAGTTGAAAAGGCATAGAAAGTCTTTGAGATAGTATTGCTCTGTGCTAGAACAGAAATGATAGGAAAGAAAGAAGCTGTGGTCTAGGGAGAGTGTCTGTTCTAATAGAGCAGGGTTTTATATGAGGGCAAGGACTGCATGTTCTCTATACTTTGTGCCCCTTAGTATTATCAATAAGCCACTTGGATCCATGATAGAGGAATACACAAAAGACTGGGTTGAATTAGATGATGGTCACAGGCAAAATGATGAAGTGGGAATGGTTTAGTATTAGCACCTTCTTCACAACTTTCATATCATACCCACAACTTGGGTTTAAGAGCATATCCTCGTGTCTTAGAAACTACTGTCTGGACCTGCTTTCTATAGCTCTGTATTCTGTGAGAGAGCCTGAATATTTAGGAAGACTTTCAGCTTCAAGTAAGAATCATCCGTAATCGCTTGTAACAGGAGGTCAGGAGGTCCATGGATACCGGTGTTGGTTCACTGAGTGGCTTGGGAATGTCAGGGCTAGTGTGTCTGTTCTTTCATCAGTCTTCCGTTCATGCTTGTTATCTTGAGATCATGTGATAGCTGCTTTGGTTTCAGACATCTTATGGATGTTCAGGATAGAAAGAAGACAGCCAGGGAAAAAGACAAAGGCACCAAACCAGTTGCTTTGTCTCCTCTTCCAGAAAAGAAAATGCTTTTTCAGGACGGCCTCCTCAGGAGATTTTGCTTATGTTTGTTGGCTGTGCCTGGACCACATGACCACCTTAGCTGCAGGAGAGACTGGGAAGAGCAATCATAATCCATTTCCTGGAATTAGCACTTCACTTATCCAAGTAAAATTTGATTTTGTTATCAAGAGAGAACGGATATATTAATAGATATTGCCAAGGCAATTAGCAGTGTATTCCACTATGTTTTTTCTTTACAATCTGATACTATTCTGGAGAAATAGATTTCTATTATTGTTTTTAATATCTTAAGAGCCTTGAACTAAGTTTATAGGTTCTTAGAATATGTTTCAATGACAGAAAGAGGCTCACAAACTTAGATAACAAACTTAGGGTTGCAAGGGGGAAGGATGGGTGAAATGATAGTTAGGGAGTTTGGGATGGACATGCACACACTGCTATATTCAAAATAGATAACCAAAAAGGACCTACTGTACAGCACATGGAACTCTGCTTAATGTTATGTGGCAGCCTGGATGGGAGGGGAGCTTGAGAGAGAATGGATACATGTATGACTAAGTCCCTTCACTATTCACCTGGAACTGTCACAGCATTGTTAATCAACTCTACCCCAATACAAAATAAAAAGATTTTTTTTTTAAAGAAAATGTTTAAGTGAATAAGTGACTGAGTGTATTTCTTCTGAATTATAAAATAGGACAACCAGTCTCATTTTCTGTTAATATATTTTGTTTTGAGGCTAGTACTTTTATAAAAACACATCTTAATTTGAAGATGTGGTTCTAATAATGAGTATTTCAGCTAACAGCAGGTCATTGAGGGCCGATCTCATTTTCACTGGAATATGCATTATCCCTTGGTTGAGCCTTTGGTTGCTTTTCAGTTTTGAGAGGAGAGTCCTAACCTATCAGCCCTGCAATGATTTTTTGGTAATGATAATCAATAGGTAGAAGTTTTAAACACTTGCTACCTGCTAGGTTCTCTACTAGGACTTTAAAACTATCAATTCATTTGACCCTTATGTTGAACCTATAAGGAAGATAGTATTATCATTCCTATTTTATAGAGATGGAAATTAAGATTCAGAGGGACTTAGCAGCCCACCTAAGTTCACACATATTGTAAGCGGAGGAGCTTGGATTCAATCCTAGATGGCCTGGTTCCAGATCACATATTCACATCCCTCTGACAAAGTGGTCTCTCTGACAAATAATGGCTACCCTTGACTAAGAGTCTACAAAACTGGCACCCGTCATGTAACATGGATTTACATAAGCATGTTACATATCATTTTCTTATTTGATTTTCACAACAACCCTATCAGATAATTACAAAAAGCAAAGAAGCAAAAACACATAGAGGTTAAGTGATTCAACCCTGGATTACAGAGCTTATGTAGGGTGAATTCTGGCTTATCTGGGCTCTAAGCTGAGGATCTTTCCTTGTGTTATTCTGTATCTCTTGAGATTTGTTCTTTTAAAACCCCTCATTTAGAGATAAGTTAAACAGACATGGGATGAAGAAATGTTCATTGAGGATGATTAGTCATTAGGATATCTGTGAGATAAGGGTTATTATCTTGGTTTTATGTATATTGGTTATGATACGTACAAAACTGCTGTAACTCCCACCTACGGTAACTTAAACTAGAAGCTTATTTATCTCATATAACTGGCAGAGTTTGTTGATTTGAAACTCACTTGCATTTATGAATTCAAGGTAGCTGTTCTACTTCTTGGGATTTCTTAGCCAGCAGAAAGAAAGAAAGGAATATGGAGGTAAAACAGCTTGCTTTTAGGTGAACAATATAGCAGTTAAATATGCTAGGCAGTTTCTCTTACTTACATTTCATTGGTCAGAATATGGTCACATGGCACCTAGTTGCAAGGCAGGCTCGGAAATGTCTACAAGGATGGTCACATGCTCCGGGGAAGGAAGTGGGGAATAATGGATATTGGGAGCTGATCAGCAGTCTGTGCCATAATTACATTGAGGAAATGGAGGCTCAGAAGAGTAAATACATGCCCAATACCCCAATATATTTAGTTCCAAAGCTGGAACATGCACATTTTGAGGAGGACCAGATGTGGGAGAAGCATCAGGATGTGGGGAAATAGCTCGGCAGGCCAGATAGTGGTACAGAGAAAACACACTGCAAAGCCCCGAGTGACAGAAACAGGTCACAGGGCAAGAGTCAGGTACCTGGAAGAGGCAATCTCAGAGGTCAGTAGAGCAGATAGCTAGGTGCTCATGAGTGCATGCATATGAGTAGATGGTGTGATGTGAAGCAATGACAACACAGGGCTTAAGCATTGCATAACTCTAGGGAATACCGTTTCCAAACAGAACAGGGGAAGTGCAGCACCTGGAATGATAAAGCATGTTGGATTTACCAAAGAGGGCTTTCTCCCATTGCCCGTCACAGATTGGATTCCTTGGGGAAACTGACTTTGAGATGGGAACTGGCATGCAGGACGCTTATTAGGAAGAAACTTTAGGATAAATACGGGAGGAAGGGAAGGATGCAGGATTGAAGAGGGGAAATTGAGCTGTAATGTAGTCTTAGCAGAAACCTCATCCAGCCTTAGGGGAAGTTCTGAACATGGGTTGATCTTCCAAACTTGTGTCCAAAGTTGTCTCAACAAGAAGCCTGAGCCGGCATATCTCCTGTTCATTAGTAACTGGGTGCAGGCTGCCCAGGGAAGGGGGCATGATCTTGGATGAGGTAGTCCCCTTCAGCTGAGGCAGTCCCTGCAAGGACTAACTGCAAAGGGTCTTTAAAAAGTACTTCAGCAATTGAGATAATGCATCTTTCATTTCTGAAGGGGGATCTTGGCAGCATCTCACAGCATCCACCACTCCCCTCAGTAAACACACTGCTTACTATTCATCTGGGGTTCCCTGGTCACTCAGATGGTAAAGGATCTGCCTGCAATGCAGGAAACCCCAGGTTCAGTCCCTGGGTCAGGAAGATCCCCTGGAGAAGGGAATGGCAACCTACTCCAGTATTCTTGCCTGGAGAATCGCATGGGCAGAGGAGCCTGGTGGGCTACAGTCCACGGGGTTGCAAAGAGTCAGACACAACTGAGTGACTAACACTATTCCTCTACCATAGATTCAGTGTCTTGAAGACTTTGGGCTCTCCAAGAGCTCCCTTTTTCAAATCGCAAATATCCTTGGATTGATGGGGTATCTTGAGCTTAGATTTCATTATCAGTTGGTTGAAATATCAATTAGCCCTTCCTGAGAGTCTCTTGCTAGCATCACAGAACACTAATGGGATGTATGATGTCAAGACTGAATGGGACAAGTGACAGGAGATCTACCACAAAGGAGAAGGAGATGCTAAGAGAGAGGCAAAGCCAAATTCTTCTTTCTTTACCTTGCTCAAGGGAGTTTCTTCTTGGGGGAGGTGGGGAATGGGGCACTGGAAGATCCTGGAGTCACACTTTGCCAACCTCGGAATTCTGCCTGAGGCCAGTGCTGCCTCAGACATCCCCTCTTCCTTTTGTTTGAATTTCTCATTTTCTGTTTACCAAGAGGGCTGCCTGTTCAGATGAATGAAAGATCACAGTTTGATCCAATGCAGATTTGATTTTTTTTCTCCCTCCCTCAGCATAACAGCTCACACCATCTGAGGTCTGCAGCTAAAAAGTGATTTTTAAAGACTTCTCTATGGCAAAGAAATCAACTGAAAGAAATTTCCATCCTTCCCCCTTCCTCTGCCCCCCATCTCTCTATTCTGCTTTTTTTTTCCCTCTCCAATCCCCTACTAGGAAAGTTTTGTCTGAGGCCATCTAATACACTTTGTCAGAAAGCTGCCTTGTTAAGGATGGGGGTCCTGCTGCGTGAACTGAGGAGGTAGTGAGATTTCCCTACAGTCTTGGCAATTAACTCAGCTTGAGGAAGAGGTGGAATCAAATAATTCCATCAGGAAGATGGAATCCTAAGGCAAAGTCATCTGTCAAGGACAGGGTTATTGCTAAAATATCTTAATAGCAGCCACCAAGGAAAAGTCTCCAGGAGGGGTAGTGTTAATTAGAGGGACAGGTCAGAGAGGGATGACCT
Source organism: Bison bison bison (assembly GCF_000754665.1). Taxonomy (NCBI): domain Eukaryota; kingdom Metazoa; phylum Chordata; class Mammalia; order Artiodactyla; family Bovidae; genus Bison; species Bison bison. The sequence continues at coordinate 71,870 of NW_011495054.1, read as the reverse complement.
TACTCAAAGATGTGTGAGAGAGGGTGCAGGCTTCACTCTGTCACTCAATTGCTGTGCTATCTTGGGTAAGTTGGTTAGTCTCTCTGAGTCTCAGTTTACTTATCTGTGAAATGGGTGAAAAATCTCTACCTTTTAGTGAGCTAAGGCAGTGGAATAATTGGTAAAGAATACAGGCCAGTGTAAATAAAAGGGACTTTTTAGAAAAAAAACTGTGGTAAGAACTCTTAACATGAGAACTACTCTCCTAAATTTTTAAGTCTATACTGTGGTATTGTTAACTATAGGTGCAATCCTTTGTACAGCAGATTTCTAGTACTTACTCATTGTGTAACTGAAACTTTATCCCTTTCAAAAAGCAATTCCTCACCTTCCCCTCCCCCAGCCACTGGCAGTCACTATTCAACTCTCTGTTTCTATAAGTTTGACTGGTTTTCAATACTTCATGTAAGTGAAATCATGAAATAGTTCTGTGGCTTATTTCACCTAACCATTGTCCCCCAAATGCCTCCAAGTTCTTGACAGAATTTCCTTCTTTTAAAAGGCTGAATAATACTTCATTGTATGTATATAGCACATTTTCTTTATCCATAGCAAAATCAAACAAACAATAAACAAAACCAAAACCCAAACAAAAACAAAATTACAAAAACCCAAACCCAACCCCCAAAACAACCTGATTAAAA
>NW_011495054.1:57568-71087 GCF_000754665.1 Bison bison bison | reverse complement strand
TGATTAAAAAGATGGGCAATGAACCTGAGTAGACATCGCTCCAAAGAAGATACACGAATGGCCAACTAGTATATTAAAAGATTCTCAAATTCACTACTCATCAGGGGAATGCAAACCAAAACCGCAGTGAGCTATCACCTCACCTGTAAGGATGGCTGTAAGTGTTGGTGAGGATGTGCAGAAAAGGGAGCTCTTGTGAACTATTGCTGGTAGTGTACAATGGTGCAGCTGCTATGCAAAAAAGGATGATGGTTCCTCAAAAACTTAAAAATTGAACTACCAAATGATCCAGGAGTCCCAATTCTGGGTATAAAATGGGCTTAATGATAAAGTTGCTGAAACTGGAATGGAAAGTTCTCAGAATCTGAAATGGTTCTAATAACTGTTTTCTCCCTTCCTTTGTAACTCTTTGCATCTGTATTTTGGGACTGTTCTACTCTTCTCGCTATGGACTACCTCATCTGTAGCTCATAGTTTCTGTTCATCAAAATATCAGCTTGCAGAAGACTTTGAAGGCAGTTTCACCGCTACTGTGCTTAATGAACTTTCAGCAGCCTTTCCCATGAACTGGTGCTGCCTTCTATTTCTTAGTTCAGGTTCCAGAGAGAGAGAGAATATGATTGGTTTAGCTCACCTTTATGCACCAGCCCTCTGGATTGGCTGCCTTTAGGTCACATGACTAGACCTAAGGCAATCAGCTGTCCCTGGAAGGGTAGACACACATCCTATCATGCAGAAGGTAATTGTCTAAGACTCCCCAGGCACAAGGGACTAGAGGAGGGCATAGTTGCCTTCATAGGAATAGAGGTGCATATTTGTCCTTTGTTGTGAATAAATACTTTATGAAAAATCATAAATGGAATTGTTGGCTTCTTCTGGTAATTTGTTGTTAGTGTATAGAAATACAACAGATTTCATGTAAACCCATGGCTGATTCATGTCAATGTATGGCAAAAACCACTACAATATTGTAATTAGCCTCCAATTAAAATAAATAAATTAAAAAAAAAGAAAAGTCCTTAGGGACCAGGGCAGTGGAGTAGTGTGGAAAAAATTCTGATCTTGGAATTAGGAGATGATTACAAGTCCTGGCTCCAGCCCATTTGATCTTAATCTTAAATTCACTTTCCTAAGCCTTTATCTTTACATTCCTAAATGAGGAGTTAAACTTGACCATAGTATCTGTGATATTCTCACTTGTATTGCCCTTCCCCAGCCCCTACTTCGCAGAACCACATGCTGCAAGTGACCAGATGGAGAAATTTTAGTCAAAGATAAGGAAAATGTAGCCAAACCAGCAGATTCACACAGCTAATCCAAACAATTATGAAGCATTCATGAAGCCAGTTCAGTGTCTTATGAGGCTCTCAGGTTGGCTTTCTTTAGCTCTAACCTGATAAGATTGTTTGGAAAAAATAACTCCCTTAGGTGGAATGCTTTCCTTGGAGGATGGAGGTTGGGGGGAAAGAAAGCGGTCAGTTATGGCAGATTGTATTTTCTAAGGATGACCACAACAGTATCACCAATCCTACATGTTTTACTAGCTATCAAGAATCTATGTCATATGCATTGCAGGTGGATTCTTTACCGTTTGAGCTACCAGGGAAGCTCCATATGTACACTACCATGTGTAAAACAGATAGCTAATGGGAAGCTGCTGGTTAACACAGGGAGCTCACCTTGGTGCTCTGTGATGACCTAGAGCAGTGGGATGGGGGTGGGGTGGGAGGGAGGCTCAAGAGGGAGAGGATATATGTAAACTTATAACTGATTCATGTTGTAAACCACAGAAACTAACACAACATTGTAAAGCAATTATATGCCAATTAAAAAAGTCTACTTCCTCTTGAACTTGGGTGGACGTTTGTGACTACCTTGAGCGACAGAATATCAGTGGAAGGTGCTATATGACATCCCAGGCTAGTTCATAAAAATACTATGAGCTTCCCTCTTGTTCTCTTAGAACATTCACTTTTGAGTCACCGACACCATGCTGTGAGGAAGCCCAGCCAGTGGAGAGGATCCAGCCTCCACACTACATAGTTTTGGCTGAGTTCCCAGCCTAAAACCAGCACCAACTTTTTGGCCGTATAAATGAGCCATCTTGAAAATGGATCTGCCAGGGACTTCCCTGGTGGTCCAGTGGCTAAGACTCTGTACTTAGTCTTAGCCTAAGGGTCCTGGATTCAATCCCTAATCAGGAAACTAGATCCTGCATGCTGCAACTAAGACCCAGAGTAGCCAAATAAACAAATAAGCACCCAGTCTAGCTGTCTTACCCGATGCTGCTTGGAGCAGAGAAGAGTCAACTCTGCCAAGCCCTTCCCAAATTGCAGATTTGTGAGAAAATTAAATGATTGTAGCTGTTTTCAGCCACTAAGTTTTGGGGTATTTTTTGGGGGGCAGCAATAGATAGGAGATACAGCATTGAATAAACATTCTCACGAACCTTCCTTGTTTTGTGTGTAAATAGGGAGTGAGAAGAGTTAAAGACCAAATAGAAAAGAGTTAAAAACGGACAAGGAGAGTTCATGGACTGCAAAGGGAAGGGTATACCCCAATCCTAAGAATGATCATTTAGTGGACATCTGTTATGTACCAGAATCTGAGCTAAGGGCTTAAAACCAATCACTTACAACCCCCTGAGAGGTGAGGGCTATTATTGTTATCATCTGACAGCTGAGGAAACTGATTCCCAGAGAGCTTAATAAGTCTCTCACCCAAGGTCACAAAACCAGTATGTTGTCGAGCTTGCACAGAAGCCTAGGTCTGCCTTTTTGACCACTGCATGATGCCAGACTAAATTCTTTCTTGACCAGAGGCCTATTCTTAACATATGTATAAGCATTCAATCAGGAAATCTTTGAGTCCTCATTGTGATTCATTATGCATTTAATAGTTACTTCTAATACATATTTAGTGCTTGCCACATGTCAGGCACTATTCTAAGCTCCTTACTTACTTATTTCACTTAATCCTCACAATTACCTTTATTTCTCAGACGAAGGACCTGAGGCTCTGAGAGGTTAAACCATTTGCTCAAGGTCACATAGGTAGTAAATGGCAAAGCTGAGTCTGACACCAATTCCCTACCTGATAGACACTCTCTGCATGTCCTAAATTTATGAGTAAAGATGAAAAGTAGAAGGAAGGGACAGGGGGAGTGGGGAGGAGGTTAGAAATGGGACGGAAGGGGAAAAAAAAAACTTTTTTTTCCCAGAAGAGGGAAAGAGGGAGAGACATGGCAGGTAGATTTTGTTGATGCCAGAATTGGTCACTTCCAAATAAAGACATCTTCACTGGGGGAAGGGTGTACAAACTATCGAGCCTTTGTGATGAAGACACCAAGTCCGGGCCTGGGGGATGGGGCAATGCTGCCTCCCAGAGAGCTATTCTTCTTCCAGTTGTGTCTTAGGAATGTATAGGGTGAAGCAGGGGAACGTATTGGAATGAAATACTATATAATTCATTTGTCTTCTTTACTGAGGAAATCCCCTATAATTTATCAGTAGGAAAGGTTAAGTGAGGTTTGTAGTTCTTTTTATGTGCCCTTAAGAGGCAGGTTCTACTTTGCTACTGGAGGCTTTTTCATCATTCCCTGAATCACAGGTGGGGATCATGCTTTAAAAAAAGGAGAGGAATTCTAAGAAAAACAAACAAGCAAGATTTTTCACAACCAAAACTTCTTTTCCCAAATGCAAAGAGAATGCAAAAATGTGACCCAGAATGTGAATTTCTTTCTCTCTACCCTGTATAGTGAGCATGAACACACACATACATATGGTCTACACATGTGTATAGCCACACACATAATCCTACATACATGACCACACACAAATACACATATGTAGTCATGCACACGGACAGACAGACAGACACACCACGAGGATTTGCCAAGCACTGGGTTCTTCAGGCATCTCTACTTCTAAAATTCTATCCAGGCCTTCTAGTCTACTTAAGGTCAAATTCTGTTTCTGCCTCTTTGTATTCTTGGTCAAGTCACTTAACCTCTCTGTACTTCAGTTTCCTCGTATATGAGATGGCCATAATAACATGTCTGTTTCATAGACTGGCTGTGAGGAGTCAGTGAGTTATTGCATATATGGCACTTAAAAATGTGTCTGGTGCACAGTGGCTCTCCATAAATGTTAGTGATGATTGCTGCTGCGAGCTGGGTAATTAGTGCTATGATTGTGATCACATGTTATCATCAAAACCTCCCTTTTGTTGAACCCTGGGTGTGCCAGGTGGAATACTTGAATTATCTCCTTTAATACTCAAAATAGCTGCATGAGGTAGGCACTATTATTTTTCCCCCAGAGGAAGCTGAGGTTCAGTAACTTGCCAAAGGTCACCTATCTGGTGAATGGATAAACTGGGACATGAACCTAGGTCTGTTTTGTTTCAAGCCCCAGTTTTTTGCTGTATACAACATATGATCTCAGCCATGGGGGTACTTAGTACAGGAAAATTTTCCTCTGTTAGGTTATAAATGCCTGAGGGACTGTGCCTGTCTTATTCATTGCTGTTTCTCAGCACATAGCATGGGACCCAACTCCAGGAAATTGACTTCCCTTTGAAAGAAAAATGAGTTCATTCACCTTACAGCACTGCAGAAATTAAATAGGATAATGTCTGCGAAAGAGCCTGGCACATATCAGGGGCTCAATAAATGGCAACATGAGGATTTTTGTTGGATTAAAGAATAAAAGGATGACTCAGAGCCCCCAATCTTCAGGAACTGGGAGAACAGCAATACCTTCAGTGGAACAAGGCAGGCATATTAAGTTGCTTTAAAGGAACACAACAAAGTTGGTTTGAGGTACATAGAACATGAGGTGCCAGCCACCTCCCATGTCCAGATGGAATGATCTAGCAGGTGGTTGGGAATTGAGATGAAAGGGTCATGACAAAAGTAGTGACTCTCCTTAGAGTTGATGGGAGAGCCTTGGATGGTATACAGCCCCTAAAATGGCCTCAGTGATATATAGTGTATATATGCCTGTGTGTAATCCCCTCCTTTTGAGTGTTGATGAGACTTTGACTTGATTCTAGTGCACCGAATTGAGCAAAAGTGGTGGGATGTCACTCTGAGATTAGGTTATAAAGAATGTGCCTTCCATCTTGGGTGTGTTTCCTTGGACCACTCTCTCTCGGGAAAGCTGACTGCTGTGTTGTGATGCAGCCCTGTGGAGAAGCACATGCGTTAGCCTGGAAGTGGATTCTCTCCTGGTCATGCCTTGAGATGACTGCAGTCCTGGCTGATACCTTGATTGCAGCCTTCTGAGGGATCTTGAGCCAGAAACACCTGCTAGGCCACTCCTGGATTCCTGACTGTAAGATAATAGATGTTTGTTGTTTTCAGCTGCTAAGTTTTGGGGTCCTTGGTTATGCAGCAGTAGATAACTAATACATTCAGGAGTGGTTGAGACCCGGAGGGAGAAGAGGTAGAGAAACGAGAAGCCCCCAGAGCCTGGGGAAATGTGCCTGTTATAGGTGTAGGTAGAGGCAGAGGAATGAATGAAATGAAGAAGAGAGAATGAGAAGGTGAGAGAGAGAGAGAAGACTTACAGTGGGATGCTGGGGCCCAGAAGAAAGCAGGCCACACCATTAAGAGAGGGGAGGAGGAAGTGGATCAGTCATGTTATACACAGCAGATTTATCTGACTGAGGAATGTAGGTCCACAGAGTAAGCTAATCATTTTGCATCCTTCAAACTGATGTTCTTTAAATATTTGTTTAGTGTTAATTTGGAAGAGAGCTTGAGCATCATATGGGGCAAAGGCCTCTCCTCTATTGACCCAAACAATTAGCTCTGGCTCCAGGCTTGCTTTCTATATTCAGCAAAACATAAGCCCTGCAATTAGAGACCAACCCTCATAGGTGGGCAGCTGGAAAACATTTGTTGTTACTCAGGCACGCCTCCTGGGGAGATCTCCCAGCCCTTCCCCGAGTAACTGATCAAAGTTTGCTTGCCAACTACACACAGTACTAACTCCTGAGAGGAGTTCCGTTAAACACAGTTCTCTTCATTTGTTATATTTCCAGTGATGTTTTGGAGTCCCATATGGACAGGAGCCCTGGGCGGCTGCCTGGCTGCTGTGCCAATTAATCATGTCCAGGAGGAGGGAACGTGGGGAGAAGCCATTGGATTGGCTGTTGTCGATAACCCTTGGGCAGAGCTGTTTCAGTGGGGAGGCAGGGAAGGATGCTAGATTAAGCAAAGAGTAAATGTGTCCTGAAGCTGTGGAATCAGTGAGTGTGAAGAGGTGTTTTGAGAAGCTTGATAGATTGAGGAGAGATTAGGGTGAAGGAAAATGGCCCTCATTTCTCTTTAATTATAGGGAAGATCTGAAAATGTTGCTAAACAATGGAAAAGGGTTCATTAAACAGGGAGACTTCAACTGTGTAAAAGAGATGGGGCCACTGAGGGGTAAAGAATGTCAAGAAGAGACAGATGGGAGAAGGACAAAGAGTAGCTGAGAGGTTGAGCTTTGGAGCTGGACATATTAAGATCTGAATCCCGGCTCTACCTTTTTCTAGCTGTGCATCCTTGGGCAAATTGCTTAACCTTTCTGGGCCATTGCCTAGACTTTAAAATGGGGTTAATAATGCTTGCCTCACAGAGTTGTTCTAAGAGCCAAATAAATAGAATGCTATGGAATGTTCTCTCATGCCTGACTCCTTGTGATCCCATGAACTGCAGGCTGCCAGGCTCCTCTGTCCATGGAATTTTTCCAGGTAAGAATAGTGGAGTGGCTTGCCATGTCCTACCCCAGGGGATTTCCCCAACCCAGGGATGGAACCCACATTTCTTGTGTCTCCTGCATTGGCAAGTGGACTCTTTACCACTAGTGCCACCTGGGAAGTCCAGAGCTAAATAAGATAATGTTTTTAGAGTGCTTAGCAGAGTGCCTCGCACTTAGTAATATTTAGTAAATGTTGCTAAAATAAGGAACAGAGTCAGAGGTGAAACTAGGGGGAGAACTGTGACATTTAGGAATGGAGCAGAGAGTAAGTGCTGAATAAGTTTTATTCCTGGGAAGTTTAAGATGTTTTCTGGCCAGTGGAATCTGAGGAAAACTACTGAGGGTGGAAGCTTCTGGGAAAGACTTTTCTCCTTCATAAAAAAGAGAGTCAAGAAGGTAAAGTTCTCTTTTGAATATTTTTGGATGCTATTAGGTGAGTTGTGATGTCTAGAGCTGTGGCAGCCATTTTGCTACGTGTGTGTGTGTGCGCGTGTGTTTTTGTGTTGGGGGAGGGTTCAAGCCTGAGGATGTAGTCACTGAACAAACTATTTTAAATTCTGTATTGTTTAAGCTATTTTTTATTTTGGTATTCTGTTAATTGTAGTAAAATATATTGTAATTGAAAAGTGTCCCCTAAAGAGAAGGCTGCAGGGAACATGCTCAGGGAACTATAAATAGTTTGGCTGTGGGACAGGGTGGGAGGTGAGAAAGAGAATTCTGAGAAATACAAATGAAATACAGTCATGGAAGTGGGGAAGAGCTAAGTGTAAATGGAATATTCCCAAATATTTAAAAAATTCCTTAATGCTGAGATACAAAGTAAAAGCAGTGAAATAGTGAGTGACAAGGGCAGAGATACTTGCAAGGATCAGATCATGGAGGCTTTGAACACCATGCTGGATAGATATGTTGGTTCAGTGGGAAACCACTGAATAATTTCAAGCATTAGGGACTTTCTAAGTATTAAGATGGGAGAAGATCGGTCTTTTACCACTTATGTATTTCCTATTTCTAGACATGCTTGTATTCCTAATTCTCACTTTGGATAAAATCCTTAATTATCCTAGATGAATAAGCTGCTTTTCCCTCTCACTCTGTCTAGGTCACAGATTCCAGGATAAATGGGGAAACCCTGGTTTTATGATAAAGACAGACCAGAACATGTGTTAGTCTTCAGCACTGTGATATTTCTCATGTATTTTCATTTAGCAGCCTTGTCTCTTATTAAATCTAATTAGTTTCTCTGCTGCTAAGAGATCGAGTGAATCCTCAAGATGAAAATACGTAGTTGGAGTCAGATTTAGCAAAGGACCTTGTCCAGGGTTTTCTGTCATGCCTTTCAGAGGTTTTTAGCTTTTAGATTCAAGCTTGTTACCCCCTACTCATTGCCGGTTGTCTTCAGGATAACAGACTTTTTATAAGTTGAAGGATTTTAGAATATATGCAGTCTAGTCGCTTTGCAGTTGAGGAAACAGACCCAGTAAGAGGAAATGACTATTCAGTGTAACAGAGCAGATCTGTGGAAGTGAAGCACAGCCTTCTGACTCTCAAACTATTGCCCTCACGGCTTTAACAAGGTGAACACCAATGGTAGGCTTCTGAATGCCATCAATGCATGAAAATATTTACCAATTAACTTTCCACTTAAAAAATCAAGCCCCCTACAGATACTTCTTTTCACTCTTCACTAGTCTATCCCTACCAGAAGTCAGTGGCTCAGTCAACCTCTCCCTTAATTATCAGATATTGTAAACATTAACGGTGTTCAAGAAATATAATGCAAATAGGTTCATCTGTACCACTTTTTTCTAGATTCCTATTTGCAAAGCAGAAATAGAGACACAGACACATGGGCACCAAGGGAGAAAGAAAAGGGGTGGGATGAATTGGGAGATGGGAATACATACACTATTGATATATCTATAAAATAGATAACTAATGAAAACTGACTCAGTGGTATAGGCAACTCTACTCAATGTTCTGGCCAAAATGAGAAAGAAATACAAAAAAGGAAGGGATATATTATGTTGACTCAGACAGTAATGAATCTGCCTGCAATGCAGGAGACCCAGGTTTTATCCTTGGGTCAGGAAGATCCCTTGGAGAAGGGAATGGCTTCCCACTCTATTATTTTTGCCTGGGAAATCCCATGGACAGAGGAGCCTGGTGGGCTACAGTCCATGGGGTCAAAAAGTGTCAGATGTGACTGAGAAACTATTATTTTTTTTCATGTTTATATATGTATAGCTAGTTCACTTTGCTATACAGAAAATACTACATTTAAAGCAACTATAATCCAATAAAAAATTTTTAAAAAGAAATATAATGCAAACCGACTGAAAAGTGGACCTGCAAATCTTGCATAAGTTGTGGGATTTCATGAAGCTGATGACAATTATACTAGTGAACTGCTCACATCTCATGCACAGCCCTTGACAACTGAACACCTGGCAGAGTTAGGCAATTAAAGAAGAGAAAATTCTAGAAGTATGACCCTACAATGGGAGTTGCCAAGGGGAGGGATAAGGAAAACAGTGGACTAAGTGACTATCAGGAAAATTGATGAATCTGATTGTAATGAACTCGTCGGAAAAGTCAAATATGAGGTGAAGCACCTCTACAATATGTTGGGGTATAATTTGGTTAGAAGAGTTGTGCTCTGTATCAAACAAATCAATAATACATTCTTGGTTTTGAGAATTAGAGCATGTAATTATAGAGCAACTTGTTTATAACAAGTTTTAAATTGATGTATAAACTTGTTTTCACAATTTTTAGTTTGATTTTTGAAATAAAGTTCCAATCAAAAGCCTTTCTCCACTATTTTTATCAGGTAGGATTTTTTTTCAGCTGTAAGTAGCATAAACCTGACTATAGTGATTTAAACATCTGTTTCCAATAGCATGAAGTTGAGGGAAAATGGTTTTTGGCTCAGGTGCATTGGCTCAATAATCCCATAATAATGCCTCTGTAATTCTCTTGTATTTTCCCTCAAAGTTGCAAGATGGCTATTGCTGTTCCAGCCTTCCCATCTGTACTCAGTTCAAGAAGGGAGTGGGGAGAAGGCTGTGCTGATCTTGCCTGATTCTTTATTAAATCAGAAAATCAAAGCCTTTCCCAGAAGCTTCATTGAAGATGTCTGCTAAAGCCATAACTTCCCTAGCTTTAAAGTAATCTGGAAATTGAGTATTTGGATCTCCAGCCTTCAAACAGTGGGAGATGGCAAGGGATACAGGTATTGTGAATGACTAGTAGGCGAAGGACAGGGAAGCCTAGCATGCTGCAGTCCATGGAGTTGCAAAGAGTTGGACAGGACTGAGCAACTGAACAGCAAAGTACCTACTACAGTATTTCAAACAGTCTTTAAAAAAATTCAGGTATTAGTTTTCTATGATAGTAAGACTCATCTGCACCTGGAACTGTGCCTTCAAGGCCCAAGAAGCTCCCAGAGATCAGCAAATCTTGGGGCTTCTTTAGCTGGGTCTGAACCTGGAAATTGCTTTGGGCAATGTCACCTTGAGATGATTCTGGCTTTTAGAAAAATACAGCTACTATGTGCAAGCTTTTTACTTTTCCTGTGTGGTATTGCATTTGATTCTTGTAACAAGCCCTGTGAGGAACATAAAGGAGATATTGTTATAGTCACATGGCACAAATGAGGAAACTGAAACTCAGAGAGATCAAGCGGCTTGTCCAAGGTAACCCAGCTGGAAGGTAGCAAAGTTGAGATTTTGAATCTTGATTTGTCTGACTCCAGATATTTTGTGCTATCCATTGTGCTAAAATACTATGTATCAGTATTTTCCACAACATGGCCCATAGAAACAGTTGAAAAGTGAAAAAAGTGAAAATGTTAGTCGCTCAGTCATGTCCAACTCTGTGAACCCATGGACTGTAGCCTGCCAGGCTTCTCTGTCCATGGAATTCTCCAGGCAAGTATACTTCATTGAGTAGGGCCAGTCCCTCCTCCAGGGTATCTTCCCGACCCAGGGATAGAACCCAGATCTCCCACATTGCAGGCAGATTGTTTACTATCTGAGCCACCAGGGAAGCTAAAACAGGTGGAGGATAATGTGTTCAAACAAATTTGAGACCTTCTGTGAGAAAAAGAGTTGGACAAAGACTTCTCTGGTGTTGCATTGTAATTCTGCAAGAGAATTAAGAGACACATGCTTTCCGCAACTCTTTGACTATAGAACCTTTAAAAAGAAAACATGCCATAGAACTATCCACTCATTTGTTCATCTCTGAAGCATTGTTGAGCTATGAGTGTATGGCAGCCACTTTTCCAGCTCTTGGGAAGTGTTAGTGATCAAGATAGACCTGATCCCTACCAGTCAGCTTACATCTTCAAATTCTCTTTGGGAAAAACTGTGATACTTAGTAGGGTTCACCTCTCTCCAGAGAGGAGGTGTCCGAAAGGCAATAAATGATTAGATTCTAGTCCTGTTCTTGCATGCTAGCCTTGACCCAACTCAATTTGTTCCCTAAAGTCAGCCTGTTTGCTTTCCAGATATAAAAGGGAACATTCTCTTCCTTTCCTGGATTTCATGGGAGGAGAGATAGGTGAGCTAACAGAGGCAGAATATTATAGAAAGAAGATAAACATGAGGAAAGAATGGTTGACCAGATGTTTTGGTGATCCTTATGTCTCATAGGCTGGGAGACTATGAGGACAGGTGCCCTAAGATCCTCCACTCTCATTGTGGCATTCGCTGTTCTCCCTTCTCTCCTCATTGCTCTAACCTCTCCCCTGTGACTTCCCTGCTTTTCTCTTGTGCTTTTGAGTTACTTGTTTTCCCTGATAACAGCTGACCTCTCTGTTTTCAATCCATTTCTAGAGTGAGAAACTGGTTATAAAATATTAAATCCTTATAAATATTAATGCCTCATTACTGTCTCATTAATTCAGCCTTCTGGACTGAGAGGTCAGGAGTAGGCTGATGAGAGGATCCATCATGTTTACCTGTTACAACCACCGCCACCATCACCCTACCACCCCTACTACGATCACTGCCGCTGTTGCTACCACTGGCAACTTTAGAAGGTCTTCTAGCAATTGAGAAACTATCCGTTTGGGAGCCTCAGTGACTTTTTTCACTCTACTTTTTCTCTTCACCAATTACTTTCTAGGGCTCAGAAGGTGTATCCAGTAGGGTCATTAAACTTTAAAGAGTTGTTGCTGAAAGGGGCATCCTGAGACCCTAAGGCAAATTCTAATCTGGGTGGTGAAACATGCCATTTCTCTCTGCTACATCTTTGTCTTATTTCTCATCATTGTCAATATGGTCCGTATAACTCATAATAATAGTGGTATAGGGAACTGGTAAACTTAAAAGTTATTTCCAAGTTGAGAGACATTCCTACATTTCCAGCTGCTTTTATTTCTAAAGGTGGAAACTTTTCTTGAGTGGGTTATATAGATGCAAAGCAAATATGTACCCATTACTCCAGGGGAGGAACATAGCAGATATGTTTGGAGATAGATAAAAGCTTTTTCTCTTTATATTCCTTGTTGAATGGACCTTGTTGACTTATGGAGGGGGGTGGATTCTAGAGATGGATATGCTAATAAGTCAAAGGGTATATCAGTCAGCATAGGTAAGATAGGCTGCAATAATGAACAACTCTAAAATATTAAAACAACAAAGGCTTATTTCCTATTCACCTTATATATTCAGCTGGGTTATGCTTATGTATTCACTCACTGGGACCAAGGCTGATAAAAAAACATCCACCATTTCAATCATTGATAGTCTCTGTGGAAGAAGAAAACAGTTCTTTAGGTGTTGCATTGACAATTTAGTGTTCTGGTCTAGAAGTGGTACTCAGCTCTTCTTAATAACTCATTAGTCTGAACCATATATAGTTACTAGGTGGATAATAACTAGGAAACCATGAAGTTCAATTCTACTGTATGTCTGGAAGGTGGAGAGCCAGAAACATTGTGAATAGGATTAGTGACTCTTTCAAGGGGTATGAACATTTTTAAAGCTTTTGATACATGTTACCAAACTATCCTACAGATTGTGCCAGTTAAAATGATGTTAAAATTATATGGACTTGTTTTGATAAGTATACTGTACTCTGTTTCATGGATGCATTTTAAATCATCTCATTAGTTCCTTGACAGTGACTAATTTTATACACATATATACTGGCCCTTTATTTCTTTAGGATAAATTCATAGAAATTGGATTGCTGAATCAAAGTATATGAACTTTAAGTTTTTTGGTGCACACCATCATATTTTCCTCTCAAAAATGTTGTACCTTTTTATACCTGTACCTTCAAAATAGAGGAGTGCCTGTTTCATTGATTTGGAAAGAGTATTCATAACAATTGTCTTCTAAGTTCTTTGATTCCAATTTCCAAGTCCAGATACCCCTGACATTGACTGGTTAGAGGTTGATTTCAGATGTTTTGATTTGCATCAGGTGAGGAATAAATGGCACCCCACTCCAGTACTCTTGCCTGGAAAATCCCATGGACAGAGGAGCCTGGTAGGCTGCAGTCCATGGGGTCTCAAAGAGTCGGACACGACTGAGTGATTTCACTTTCACTTTCATGCATTGCAGAATGAAATGGCAACCCACTCCAGTGTTCTTGCCTGGAGAATCCCAGGGACAGGGGAGCCTGGTGGGCTGCCGTCTATGGGGTCGCACAGAGTCGGACACGACTGAAGCGACTTAGCAGCAGCAGCAGCAGAGGAATAAAAGAGATAAGAGAGTTTGCTTGCAAGTGTCATTTACAGGCTAAGCAGGCAGGGG
>NW_011495054.1:56619-57468 GCF_000754665.1 Bison bison bison | reverse complement strand
GAGTGTTGTAACTTGCTTTTGTCTTAACTTAGGGTGTCTGCTTGCTAGATTGACCTTGAAACCCAGTTTCATATCAGCCAAGCTAATGGATAAGGCTCACTAGATGATCGGAAAACCAATGGGGCACTTGTTTGACACACCACCTCAGCAGAGTGCTCAGTTTTCTCTATGACAGTGGCCAAGTCAGCCCAGCCTGCTGAAAACAGTGTAACTTCAGTTCAGTTCCGTCACTCAGTTGTGTCCAACTCTTTGCAACCCCATGGACTGCAGCACGCCAGGCTTCCCTGTCCATCACCAACTCCTGGAGCTTGCTCAAATTCATGTCCATCGAGTTTGTGATGCTACCTAACCATCTCATTCTCTGTTGTCTCCTTCTCCTCCTGCCTTCAATATTTCGCAGCATCGGGGGCTTTTCCAATGAGTCAGTTCTTCATATCAGTTGACCAAAGTATTGGATCTTCAACTTCTACATCTGTCCTTCCAATGAATATTCAAGACTGGTTTCTTTTAGGATGGGCTGGTTTGATCTCCTTGCAGTCCAAGAGACACTCAAGAGTATTCTCCAACACCACAGTTCAAAAGCATCAGTTATTCAGCGCTCAGCTTTCTTTATGGTCCAGCTCTCACATCCATACATGACTACTGGAAAATCCATAGTTTTGACTAGATGGAACTTTGTCAGCAAAGTAATGTCTCTGCTTTTTTATATGCTATCTAGGTTGGTCATAACTTTCCTTCTAAGGAGCAAGCATCTTAATTTCATGGCTGCAGTCACCATCTGCAGTGATTTTGGAGGCCAAGAAAATAAAGTTTGTCACTGTTTCCACTGTTTCCCCATCTATTTGCATG
>NW_011495054.1:53857-56519 GCF_000754665.1 Bison bison bison | reverse complement strand
GACAGGATGTCATGATCTTAGTTTTTTGAATGTTGAGTTTTAAGTCAGCTTTTTCACTCTTCTCTTTCACTTTCATCAAGAAGCTCTTTAGTTCCTCTTCACTTTCTGTGATAAGGGTGATGTCATCTGCATATCTGAGGTTATTGATATTTCTCCTGACAATCTTGATTCCAGCTTGTGCTTCATCCAGCCCAGCATTTTGCATGATGTACTCTGTATTTAAGGTAAATAAGCAGGGTGACAATATACAGATGTGATGTACTCCTTTCTCAATTTGGAACCAGTCTGTTGTTCCATGTCCCATTCTAACTGCATTCTTGACCTGCATACAGATTTCTCAGGAGGCAGATGAGGTGGTCTGGTATTCCCATCTCTTTCAGAATTTTCTACAGTTTGTTGTGATCTACACAGTGAAAGCCTTTGGCATAGTCAATAAAGCAGAAATAGATGTTTTTATGGAACTCTCTTGCTTTTTCTGGAGTCCAGCGGATGTTGGCAATTTGATCTCTGATTCCTCTGCCTTTTCTAAATCCAGCTTGAACATCTGGAAGTTCTCAGTTCACATATTGTTGAAGCCTCGCTTGGATAATTTTGAGCATTAATTTGCTAGCATGTGAGAAGAGTGCAATTGTGTAGTAGTTTTAACAATCTTTGGCATTGCCTTTCTTTGGGATTGGAATGACAATTGACCTTTTCTAGTCCTGTGGCCACTGCTGAGTTTTCCAAATTTGCTGGCATATTGAATGTGGCACTTTCACAGCATCATCTTTCAGTATTTGAAATAGCTCAGCTGGAATTCTATCAGCTCTACTAGTTTTGTTCGTAATGATGCTTCCTTGATTTTGCATTCCAGGATATCTGGCTCTAGGTGGGTGATCACACCATTGTGATTATCTGTGTCAGGATGATCCTTTTGTACCATTCTTCTGTGTATTCTTGCCACCTCTTCTTAATATCTTCTGCTTCTGTTAGGTCCATACCATTTCTGTCCTTTATTGTGCCCATCTTTGCATGAAATGTTCCCTTGGTATTTCTAATTTTCTTGAAGAGATCTCTAGTCTTTCCCATTCTGTTGTTTTCCTCTATTTCTTTGCATTCAGTACTGAGGAAGGCTTTCTTATCTCTCCTTGCTGTTCTTTGGAACTCTGCATTCAGATGGGTATATCTTTCCTTTTCTTCTTTGCCTTTAGTGTCTCTTCTTTTCTCAGACAACCATTTGGCCTTTTTGCATTTCTTTTTCTTGGGGATGGTCTTGACCACTGCCTCCTGTACAGTGTCACGCACCTCCATCCATAGTTCTTCAGGCACTCTGTTTATCAGATTTAATCTCTTAAATCTATTTGCCACTTCCACTGTATAATCGTAAGGGATTTGATTTAGGTCATACCTGAATGGTCTAGTGGTTTTCCCTACTTTCTTCAGTTTAAGTCTGAATTTTTCATTAAGGAGTTCATGATCTGAGCCACAGTTTGCTCTCAGTTGTGTTTTTATTGACTGTATAGAGTTTCTCTCTCTTCTGCTGCAAAGAATATATTCAATCTGATTTCAGGATTGACCATCTGGTGATGTCCATGTGTAGAGTCATCTCTTGTGATGTTGGAGGAGGGTGTTTGCTATGACCAGTGCATTCTCTTGGCAAAGCTCTTTTAGCCTTTGCCCTGCTTCATTTTGTCCTCCAAGGCCAAACTTGCCTGTGAATCCAGGTATCTCTTGACTTCGTACTTTAGCATTCCAGTCCCCTAGGATGAAAAGGACATCTTTTTGATGTTAGCTCTAGAAGGTCTTATAGGTCTTCATAGAACCATTCAACTTCAGCTTCTTTGGCATTAATCATTAGGTCATATACTTGGATCACTGTGATACTGAATGGTTTACCTTGCAAACAAACAGAGATCATCTGTCATTTTTGAGATTGTACCCAAGTACTTCATTTCAGACTTTTTTGTTGACTATGAGGGCTACTCCATTTCTTCTAAGGGATTCTTGCCCATCAGATCAGATCAGATCAGTCGCTCAGTTGTGTCCAACTCTTTGCAACCCCATGAATCGCAGCACGCCAGGCCTCCCTGTCCATCACCAACTCCCGGAATTCACTCAGACTCATGTCCATCGAGTCAGTGATGCCATCCAGCTACCTCATCCTCTGTCATCCCCTTCTGCTCTTGCCCCCAGTCCCTCCCAGCATCAGAGTCTTTTCCAATGAGTCAACTCTTTGCATCAGGTGGCCAAAGGACTGGAGTTTCAGCTTTAGCATCATTCCCTCCAAAGAAATCCCAGGGCTGATCTCCTTCAGAATGAACCGGTTGGATCTCCTTGCACTCCAAGGGACTCTCAAGAGTCTTCTCCAACACCACAGTTCAAAAGCATCAATTCTTCGGTGCTCAGCCTTCTTCACAGTCCAACTCTCACATCCACACATGACCACTGGAAAAACCATAGCCTTGACTAGCAAACCTTTGTTGGCAAAGTAATGTCTCTGCTTTTGAATATGCTATCTAGGTTGGTCATAACTTTCCTTCCAAGGAGTAAGCATCTTTTAATTTCATGGTTGCAGTCACCATCTGCAGTGATTTTGGAGTCCAGAAAAATAAAGTCTGACACTGTTTCCACTGTTTCCCCATCTATTTCCCATGAAGTGGTGGGACCGGATGCCATGATCTTC
>NW_011495054.1:46114-53757 GCF_000754665.1 Bison bison bison | reverse complement strand
ATGCCATGATCTTCGTTTTCTGAATGTTGAGCTTTAAGCCAACTTTTTCACTCTCCACTTTGACTTTCATCAAGAGGCTTTTGAGTTCCTCTTCACTTTCTGCCATAAGGGTGGTGTCATCTGCATATCTGAGGTTATTGATATTTCTCCCGGCAATCTTGATTCCAGCTTGTGTTTCTTCCAGTCCAGCATTTCTCATGATGTACTCTGCATATAAGTTAAATAAACAGGATGACAATATACAGCCTTTATGTACTCCTTTTCGTATTTGGAACCAGTCTGTTGTTCCATGTCCAGTTCTAACTGTTGGTTCCTGACCTGCATACAGATTTCTCAAGAGGCAGACCAGGTGGTCTGGTATTCCATCTCTTTCAGAATTTTCCACAGTTTATTGTGATCCACACAGTCAAAGGCTTTGGCATAGTCAATAAAGCAGAAATAGATGCTTTTCTGGAACTCCCTTGTTTTTCCATGATCCAGCAGATGTTGGCAATTTGATCTCTGGTTCCTCTGCCTTTTCTAAAACCAGCTTGAACATCTGGAAGTTCATGGTTCACATATTGCTGAAGCCTGGCTTGGAGAATTTTGAGCATTACTTTACTAGCATGTGAGATGAGTGCAATTGTGTGGTAGTTTGAGCATTCTTTGGCATTGCCTTTCTTTGGGATCAGAATGAAAACTGACCTTTTCCAGTCCTGTGGCCACTGCTGAGTTTTCCAAATTTGCTGGCAAATTGAGTGCAGCACTTTCCCAGCATCATCTTTCAGGATTTGGAATAGCTCAACTGGAATTCCATCACCTCCACTAGCTTTGTTCATAGTGATGCTTTCTAAGGCCCACTTGACTTCACATTCCAGGATGTCTGGCTCTAGGTCAGTGATCACACCATCGTGATTATCTGGGTCATGAAGATCTTTTTTGTATAGTTCTGTGTATTCTTGCCATCTCTTCTTAATATCTTCTGCTTCTGTTAGGTCCATACCATTTCTGTCCTTTATCGAGCCCAACTTTGTATGAAATGTTCCTTTGGTATCTCTGATTTTCTTGAAGAGATCTCTAGTCTTTCCCATTCTGTTGTTTTTCTCTATTTCTTTGCATTGATTCTTGCCCACAGTAGTAGATATAATGGTCATCTGAGTTAAAATCGCCCATTCCAGTGCATTTTAGTTCACTGATTCCTAAAATGTCGACATTCACTCTTGCCATCTCCTGTTTGACCACTTCCAATTTGCCTTGATTCATGGACCTAACATTCCAGGTTCCTATGCAATATTGTTCTTTATAGCATCAGACTTTACTTCCGTCACCAGTCACATCCACAGCTGGATGTTGTTTCCACTTTGGGTCTGTCTCTTCATTCTTTCTGGAGTTATTTCTCCACTCTTCTCCAGTAGCATGTTGGGCACCTACTGACCTGGGGAGTTAATTCTTCAGTGTCATATCTTTTTGCCTTTTCATCCTGTTCATGGGGTTTTCAAGGCAAGACTACTGAAGTGGTTTGCCATTCCCTTCTCCAGTGGACCACATTTTGTCAGAACTCTGTACCATGACCCATCCATTTTGGGTGGCCCTACATGGCATGTCTTATAGTTTCATTGTTAGACAAGGCTGTGGTCCATGTGATCAGTTTGGTTAGTTTTCTGTGATTGTGGTTTTAATTTCTGTCTGCCCTCTGATGAATAAGAATAAGAGGCTTATGGAAGCTTCCTGATGGGAGAGACTGACTGAGGGAGAAACTGGGTCTTGTTCTGATGAGTGGGGCCATGCTCAGTAAATCTTTAATCCAATTTTCTGTTGATGGGTGGGGCTGTGTTCCCTCCCAGTTGTTTGGCCTGAGGCCTCCACCGGAGACTCCTAGACACTCACAGGCAAGTCTAACTCAGTCTCTTGTGGGGACACTGGTCCTTTCTCCTGGCTCTTGGTGTGCACAAAGTTTTGTTTGTGCCCTCCAAGAGTCTGTTTCCCCAATCCTGTATAAGTTCTGTAATCAAATGCCAGTGGCCTCCAAAGTCAAATTTGCTGGGAGTTCCAATCGCTTTGCTGGATCCCCAGGTTGGGAAGTCTATTGTGGGTCCTAGAACTTTCTTAACAGTGAGAGAATTTCTTTGGTATAATTGTTTTGCAGTTTTGGGGTCATCTGCCTGGCAGTTCTATGGTGGAGCTAATGGCGACCTCCTGCAAATGCTGCATGACCCAGATCTGCTACAGCTAGAGCCCCTGTCCCCATAGCAGGCCATTGCTGACCCGTGCCTCCACTGGAGACACTCAAACGC
Organism: Bison bison bison; assembly: GCF_000754665.1. Taxonomy (NCBI): domain Eukaryota; kingdom Metazoa; phylum Chordata; class Mammalia; order Artiodactyla; family Bovidae; genus Bison; species Bison bison. The sequence goes on along the minus strand of NW_011495054.1, from coordinate 51,484 downwards.
AAGTCTGAGTCAGTCTATATGGGGGCCTCTGGGTTTGAATCTAAATGTGATTTTGCTCCTCCTACCATCTTGTTGGGGCTTCTCCTTTGCCCTTGGATGTGGGGTATCTTTTTTTTGTCAGGTTCCAACATTCTCCTGTAGATGGTTGTTCAGCAGCAAGTTGCAATTTTGGAGTTCTCACAGGAGAAGATGAGTGCACATCTTTTTACTCTGCCATCTTAATCTTTATCTGTAACAGCATAAGAGAAGAGGGCAACTGGCAAATTGAAGCTTTTAATGGAGTGACTGGGGAAGGACAGATGAAGGAGAGTGTGAGAAGAAGCACCTGTAGATGCATTTTCTAACAGTGCAGACGTAACTTTGGGGAAAGTTAAAGAGCTATATATATTGAGAAGGACAGGGTTTTGCTGCATGAGATGCTAGTATAATAAAAATACAGTGTTTGGCAGGAGGGGAGACACATAGGTCTGCCTTGAAGATTCATGAGACATTTTGGAAAAGATGGATTCTCAGATTATAATGTCATTATTTGTTTCTCTCTCATGTGTTTTCTGTTTCCACAGTAATGATATTTACTAAAGAGGGAAGAAGAAAAAGCACAGAAAATTTTAAGTAGAGGTGATGACAAGATATTCATTCTAAGCTTTAATATCGTCATTCATGTACTTGTGTGTATGCATAAATAGGCACACATATGTATACAGACGTCACTTATACCTCTCTCTAGCCCTGTATTAATTAGAATATTTTGACTGCATAGAATAAATCTAACTCAACGTGACTTAAATAATAAGGACATTTATTATCAGTAGGGAGACCATATGATGTATCATTCAAACCAGTAAACTTTTATTCAGGACAAATGCTAAATCAGAAAATACACTGGCACAAATGTCAACTGAAGCAGCTCCAGGAAAACCAGGATTTTATGGAAAGAATGTTTATGTCCCTCAGTGTCTAATCCCCAGTGTGATGGTATTTGGAGATGGGGCTTTTGAAATGTCACTAGGTCATGAGGGTGATGCCCTCATGAATGGAATTTGTACCCTTACAAGAAGAGGCCAGAGAGTTAGCTAGCCCTCTCTTTCTACCATGTGAGAATACAAGGGAGTATCTCAAGGTCTTCTGCAATCTGGAAGAGGGCTCTCACCAGCACCTGACCACTCTGATCTCTGACTCCCAGCCTCCATAATGTAAGAATAAAATGCTTATTGTTTAAACCACTCAGTCTATGACAAGTTGTTATATCAGCCTGTGCTAAGGCAAGGATGTGTGATCACCCTATATTATCCTACACATAAGGACATCTCTAGACAGGGCATATCTAGAGTTAACTCTGAGGATCAAAGACTTTGAGGCTCTCAAAGTCTCAGTGGCTAGCTTTTGTCCTTATACTTTTCTTTTTGAGTTCAGAGATGTCTGCAACAGCTTGAAGCATCAAGAGAAAATCATCATAAAAGACATTGAGTTTATTGTTTTTAAAATCTTTAATATTTTAATGATGTTGTGTGGTTTTCAGTATGCAGGCCTTATACATCTTTTCTTAAATGTATTTCTAAATATGTTTTTAATGATATTTTAAATGAGGCACTGACTTTGTTAGAACAAGAAAATGTATCTCCCAGAGCCCCCAGCAGACTTCCTATTGCTCAGAATTGTATCACATGCCTGTGCTTCAGCAAATCACTGACAAAGGCAATGAAATTACCATGATTGTTTTGGACCAGTTGAGATTTACTCCTCTCCTGGGGTTAAGAGGGACCATAGCCCCAATCCTAGCACTTGGCTGTTAGGAAAATAAATAAAATTGGAATTCTCTTGGTAAAAAGGATGCAGTGAATGGTTGCTGGGTAGGCAGTCAAAAGGGCTGCCACTCACTCACTCTGGCCAGAGCTCCCATGTAGGATTATTTGAGAGACAGACATAGACTTGGCTCCTGGTAAAGAATCCACCTGCCAATGCTGGAGATGCAAAAGACACAGGTTCCATCTCTGGGTTGGGAAGGTCCCCTGGAGGAGGAAATGACAACCCACTCCAGTATTCTTGCTGGGGAAAATCCCCTGGGCAGAGGAGCCTGGTGGGCTACAGTCTGTGGGGTCATAAAGAGTCAGACATGACTGAGCATGCACACACAACCAACAAACATAGATAATCAGTGGGATGATTACCCAGAATTCAGAGACTGAGAAGTCAATGGCAGTATCCAGTGAGGGGGGGTGGTGTGGGTGGAAACTAGGGCTCAGAGTGGCTAGGGATTTGATGTTAATCCCAGAGACACTAAACGTCCGAGAAAGGATTAGAATTCAGATCTGACTCCACTGCCCTTTATCGTGTGGTACTATGCTAATCTCAAAAGTCAAAACTATTTTCCTTGGTTGGGGGTGAAAAGTATAGGAAGTAAAAGACAAACATAATTTATAATTGGGTTGGGAAGACGAGATTCATTGAGTTGTGGTCCATGCATGGAACTCTGTCTTTTTGCTCTCCCATGTAAGACAGGATTTTGGAACACAAGTGCCACAAACTTATATTATAATTAATAATATATTATTAGAGACACAACTTGAATTGACTTTAATTTTTTTTAAGAATTGAAAAAAGAAATAAAAGGAAGAGACAAATCATCTTTTGAAAACTGTTGCTAGTGTTTTTTTTAAACCACAGTGGGGTTACTTTTACCACATTTCACTGTCAATTTCCATGCATTTAAAGTGTATCAACCTACCTTGTTGAAAACTGGTTCTCCACAAGTCACCAGTGGGTGGAATAGTGGGAAAGGAGGGGAAAGAAGTGGAGAAAACCTCAATTCCTTCAGAAATACCCTACCTTTGATGATAGCATATGTATGGGGGACCCACAGTCAGCTGTCACCTCCCTTCTTCCATGCCCTCCCTTCTCCCTATTCTTCTTCTTCCAATTAAGCCTACTCAGGACCCATTTCTAACAAGTGGCTGTGTGTGAGTGCTTCTTGATGATTTCATTTTCAACAAGTTATAAGTCAGGAAGCAGCTGGGAGCAGAGCAACTCAGATATGAGCAGTCTTGGCTAATTAGATTTCCGGCTGCCTTACTCCTTTACCCAACACCCTACCAGTCTGCCGTCCTGTCATGCCCTCTGTTGAATTTCATTCCACCGGTTGTCTTGGTTAATTTGCAGAAATCAGGCAGAAATACACCATCTTCTACATTTATTAAAGGTTTCTCTGCTGGGGCTGATAATGTCAGAAATCAGTAGCAAATTCTTCATGCTCCAGGGGTATCTCCACAGTGAACAACCTCCTTATGGTCAGAGAGTATGAACACTGCCAAAGAGGCATTTGTCAATAAGTAGAGACATTTTGGCTGATGTAATGACTGGAGGAGGGGCATGAACATCTACCTGAGGGGGTAAAAAAAATGCTAAACTTCTTGCAAAGTCAGTCCTCATAAAAAGTTATCCCCAGTATGTTAGTAGACACTTACTGATAAACCCTTCAAAATACAGAGAGGAGGAGGAATCCTTAGCTTAAACTTCTCCCCTTTAAGAGGCTTAAAATCTCTGATCTAGATATGGAGGTGGGAGAAAGGGGGTTTGACTCTCTGTCTAAAGGTGTTCTGGGCACTCCTGGCTCATTCTGTTTCTGTTTCATTGCTGGACCTCCAGAATCCCACACAATGCCAGGCTCATAGTAGATGCCCAATCTCTCAAGATTGATTTAAGTTGTTCATGCTGTCTTCTAACCACAGGATCATGCCTGATTTCAGTGAAATTTTAATTGAATGTCTACTGTATCATCAGTATCCAGTGAGGAAGACAGAAACCACACTAAGGTATTAAAAAAAAAAAAACTTTAGCAGCACCTCAAGGCATGTGAGACCTTAGGTCCCTGACCAGTGATGGAACCCTCACCCCCTGCATTGGAAGGCAGAGTCTTAACCTCCAGACTTCCTAAGGTATTTTAATGGGGGGAGTTTAATATAGGGAATTGGATGGATAGATTGTGGAAATGGCAAAAGTAGGAGAAAGATAGATGTAATAGCCAAGGGAATATGCTACTGTTCTATCGCTGGGGGATCAAAGGGAAGAACATATGGTTATCAAAGCCTAGAAGCAGAGAGGAGGGGCTCTTGGATCTGAGCTTATACCTCTGATGAGGGGATACCCCTCGTTTGTGCTAGGACCTGTGAAAGGGCACACATTGCCTGACTCTGGGAGTGCTGAAAGCAACTGGGCTAGAATCACTTGCCAAAGCAGAGTGGCAGGTGGTAGTGGTGATGGTGCTGGGGCTACAGGGTGATGGGCATTGGGTGCCAACCATAAGAAGGAGCAAGTCCCTAAGTCCCTTCTGCCTCCTTCAGCCTTGACATCTCCCGCTATTGACAATGGATAGAGATATAGCTGGCAAAGGAGAAGTGTAATTTTCAGACCTCATAGCAGCAACACAAAGCATGTTAATGAAGGGCAGTTTTAGAGCTGGGAGATGAGAGTTGACTAGGATTTCGTGTTAGGTCTTGGGAATCTAGAAGTGAGCAAGGCAGATGCAGTCCAGGCTCTCAGAACTTGCAGACCAGGGACATTATGAGAATAATTAAAAATGCAATTAATTACTGCTATAATACATATTTTAAAGTACAAGTACAGGGCATGGAGAAAGCACATAATAGGGGACATGAACTTGTTTGGGGCTAAGATTCTTCTCTTAAGAAGGAAGCACTTAAGATACAGCCTGAAGGATGAAGAGGATGACTTAACACAGCGAAAAGGAGAGGCAGAGGAACCATGTATATGTATTGATGAAGCAAAAAAAAAAAAAAAACAAAACAAAAACCTCAGCATATTATTTTAGCAAAATAGAAGTTTGATTAAATAAAACAAATGAGCCAACCATGTCCTTGTGGTATGTGGGGCCACATTTCCCAGGTTCAACATGGGTCAGGCTTCCACTCTAGTTTTATTAATAAAATTAATTCAATACCCATAGGAGTTAGGCAATCATCATCCACAGGAAATTGAACAACAGAGCCCTCTTTTATTGATGAGCAATAATTTGCAGGGTTGGCAACAATGCCCACCGATTCCTCTGTTGTAAGATGAAGTGAGATAGTATAGGTTAATTGTCTAGGCCAAGGTCTGGCATAGAGTAGGTTTTCAGAAAATGTGAGGTTCCTTCCCCCCTGGCAGTGACTCACATCTGAGTTCTAGTCCTAGTCTGAGTACTTCCTCATCTGCTTTGTCTCCTTTTTCATCAGTTGTCATTGAAGCCTGTAATGACCACAGTTGGATGTCTCTGTATTTCTAGGAATCTGGGGAGCACAGAACTGACCAAATCTTTGAGAAACCTGTAAGGTATTCACCTTGTATTTCTTTTTTTAATTAATTAATTAATTTAAG
>NW_011495054.1:38225-46014 GCF_000754665.1 Bison bison bison | reverse complement strand
TTTTTAATTAAAAAAATAATTTAAGATTTTTTTTGATGTAGATCATTTTCTTTAAAGTCTTTATTGATCCTATTACAATATTGCATCTATTTTTTTTTTTTAATGTTTTGTATTTTTGGCTGCGTGGCAGGATCTTGGCTCTCTGACCAGGGATCAGACCTGTACCTCCTGCTTTGGAAAATGAATTCTTAACCACTGGACCACCAGGGACATCCCTTCACCTTGTATTTCTAAGTTGTATAGTTGATGGAAACTGAAAATCCTTATCTATTCACTAACAACTGACTCTGTGCCAGGACCCTGCCCTCCAGGGGAACTAATAGTCTTCCTGGTCACCCTGAGGCTCTAAGATCTCGAGGAAAGAGAAGGAGTCTGATTTGCTCTCTGCTATCTCCCCAATTTCTAAAACAGAGCCTAGCACATAGTGAAAATGAAAGCCACTCAGTCTTGTCCGATTCTTTGTGACCCCATGGACTGTAGCCCGCCAGGCTCCTCTGTCCATGGGGATTCCCCAGGCAAGAATACTGGAGTGGGTTGCCATGCCCTCCCTCCCCCAGGGGATCTCCCAACCCATGGGTTGAAACCAGGTCTCCCACTTTGCAGGCGGGTTCTTTACCACCTGAGCCACAAGGGAAGACCAAGAATACTGGAGTGGGTAGCTTATCCCTTCACCAGGGGATCTTCCCAACCCAGGAATTGAGCCAGGGTCTCCTGCATTGCAGGCAGATTCTTTACCACCTGAGCTACCAGGGAAGCCCAACACAGAGTAGGGATTCACAAATATTTTTAATATAAGCAATGGGAGCCAAAGAAGGAAGAAGCAGAAAGGGGAAACACAAACACAAAACATCAGAAGAGTGGATCTCCAGAATTCCACTTCAACAGAAAATTCCTGGCAAGGGTCCATAGCTGAGCATCCTCTGTGACGCACTTCCTCCTGCCTGGCCTGGCTCCCAGAAGACAACTCTCTACCCAGACCAGTTTCTTCATCATTAGGCCAGGCAGAAAAACCAATCAAACCAAGTTTCTACTCCCAGGAGAGAGATTAGTGATCCCTCAGAAACTCAGACAGACATGGGTCCAAATTCTCCTTTTCCAACTTGTGAGTTTCACATCTCTGGAGAAGCCCTTGAGTTTTCCTCAATCTTTATTCCCCTGTACAAAGGGGAGGACTGCATATTTCTCAAGGGGACTTCCGTGAGGTTGAATGTGATCATGTGACTGTGGATGAGGCATGAGGCTCCCACCTTTGTTGGCTTCTTTGTTCCCTGAAATATTCAAGTTTAGCCTCCACTGCCCTAAGGGAAGATGAAGAAGAAGAAGAAAAAAAAAAAAGGATTCCAGTGACATCTGTAGCTTTGGAAGTCCAAAGGCTGAGGTATTTGGGAGAGTTTAGGAAGATTTCCTTTAGAAACCATTTATTTTCCAAACTCCTTTAACTCCAGACTGGAGGAAGCGAGGGGAGTTAAACACTTGTATGCACACGGGACTCTGCCTCTCTGGGGCAAAGTTCTGGAGAGGTTTTAGGGAGCAGGACCCCACTTTTAGTTTTGGATTCTATGAGTGTCTCATTGCCCTGGGGAGTCTAGCTCCAATTCCCCCTCTTAATGGCCATGTGACCTTACACAGGAGAGCTAAGCTTTGGACCTTAGTTTCTACATTTAGGATTGAGGGGGGATTCAAAACAGATCTTACCTTGTAGAGCTGTTGGTGGGAGTAAATGAAGCACACCCTGTAAACCTGAGAATGGTGCCCGAGAAGGGCTCAATAAGATGTTAGAAAAGAAAGCGGGACTTCCCTGGTGGTCCAGTGGTTAAGAATCTGCCTTCCAATGTATGGAGGACTCAAGTTCGATCCCTAGTTGGGAAACTAAAATCCCACATGCCATGGGGCAGCTAAGCCCCCAAGCTGAAACTACTGAGCCTGTGTACCTTAGAGTCCCTGGTCCACAGGAGAAGGCTGAGTGCTGCAACTAGAGAAAGCCCAGGCACTGCAAAAAAAAAAAAAGAGAGAGAGAGAGAGAGAAAGAAAAGAAAGAAAGAAAGCGAGAAAGCTAAGGGAGATGACAGGCTTCGTGGAGATGTCCACAGTGCCACTAGTGCCCTCCACTAGCTGGAGGGACCATACATGGTGGGGGGTCTAGCCAGGCATGTGAAGGACAGAGACTGTCTTTCCAGTGTTCCTGGAGTGTCACAGTTCCTGGCCCCTAAATGGGACTTGGAGTTCAGGAGGAGGGGAGGGAGAGGATGAGACAGTGGTTCTGCAAGGTTGCCTCTGGCCGGAGTACTGGTACCATAGTGAAGGACATGCTGACCACATGAGGTACATCCCATCCCTGAAGTCAGTTAGCATGGAGGCTGGCAGTGAGCTGGGGGGTTCCGTCTCAGTGGGTGTTAGTAGAGAACATGAACAGATGAAAGTAAAGACCTGACCAGGGACTTCCCTGGTGTTTCAGTGGCTAAGACTCTGTACTCCCAATGCAGGGAGCCTGGGTGTGATCCCTGATCCGGGAACAAGATCCCACATGCCACAACTAGGAGTTCACCTACCACAACTAAAAGATCCTGCATGCTGCAAGGAAGATCAAAGATCCAGTGTGCCACGGCTAAGACCGAGCACAACCAAATAAATAAATATTAAGGAAAAAACAAAGAGCTGGCCGCTCCTCTCCATATGGCACAGGGAGATTTGCATACCCCTGGGGGGTTGGCATCTTTTCCACTAAGAGGAAGGGAGGGAGAAAATCCAAAATCTGTCTTGGTTTAAGCTGAAATCAAGGAGAAAAATAAAAATCACTAAAATGATTGCATTTAGCTATAAGTGACAAGATTAAATGTTCTGCTTCAGAGAGTTTCAGGGGGCTCAAGACAGAAGTTCAGTTCAGTGAGAGGACATATAGGCTTCACTCCTGAGAAGGTGCTGGGGAAGTCATAGTCACTAAGTATTCAAAGGGCTTGGAACATGGTAAATGCTCCATAAATGGAAAATAAATACATAAATAATAATTGAAAAGATCTACTACATCTGCCCGTGGCAGTGGCCAGCCTTTCCAACTGATGGAAGGGACGGGAGCCAAGAATCAGCCCAGGTTCAGTTCTCTCCCTCCTTCCTCCTGACTATTCCCCTTACTGTGCAGACATCCTCCTGACCAAGCCTGGCAAGCAGAGCACAGAAAAGACAGTGGACTCTGAGGACATGCCATCCCATAAATACTTCCAGGGGTAAGAGAGATTTATGGTGTTATAAATGCCAGTGGCAAGCCCCGTTTGTGTTAATAGCCTTATTAGTTACATTGCTGTAAAATCCAGATCTCCACACTGTTTAACAGCTACAGTTCTGCTCAGCAGCATTAATTCAATAAATCAAGGCCCCCTTGACATAAATCTTAAATCCCCTGGAACGCAATTAGGAAGTCCCTCCTGGTGGGTCAGAGATGGACAGATGGAGTGAGGCCAGCGAGCTTCCAGCAGGAACAGTGAATCTCATGACGCAGGCTGTCTCCAGAGGCCATCAATTGGGTCATTTCCCATCTTTAATCCCAGTAGGCTCGATCTTGACCTTGAATGTGGAGAGTCTGACAGGGATTGCTGGTGATTCAGGGGAGGCGAACTCAGAGCCCCCATTAGCCGTTATGACACCTTTGTGCAAATTAGAGAAAGCCACCCCTGCCCCACTCCATCCCCTGCCAACCTGGATGCTGCCTCATTGTACGTGACCCGGTGGGAGACTGGGGTCTTTGTGCTGATAAGAAGTAGACCAGAGGACTGCAGGGTGGATTTCAACACAGCCCCTGCCCCTTCAGCATCCTTGGCTGGGAACACTTGTGCACCGAAGAGCCCATACAACCAAACGTGGCAGCCTGAGTGAAACTATAAAATTCAACCACAACAAAAGAAGTAAGAGCCTATAATTGAAAGACCTAGAGGTTAGAAAGTTAAAGACAAACAGAGTGAAATAATTTATCGTTAGGCATGTAAATGTAAAAACACTAAAGAAAAAAATCAGTGGGATGTTGGATCCAACATTTAGGATCATGGTTACCTTAAAGAGAAACACAGAAGATGGGACGTGTAGATGAAATTATTGCTAACATTTAGGTCCTTGGGACTTCCCTGGTAGTCTGGTGGCTAAGACTCCATCCTCCCAATGCAGCAAGGAAGACTGAAAATCCTGTTTGCTGCGACTAAGACCTGGTGCAGCCAAATAAATTATAAAAATAAAATAAATATTAGAAAAACATTTAGGTTCTTGATTTGGGCGATGAGTTCGTGGTGGTCATTGTATTATTTAAAAAACAATAAATAAAATGGTTATCATTAGCTAGTGATTAACCTGACTCTATGTACCTGGAAAGGGGAGACAAACACAAGAAAACAGAGACTAGGTCTGATATCCTGTTTCCTTCTCTCCCTCCCTTATTCCTAATAATGATCCATATATACTAAGCCCTGGGCTAGGCACCTTACATCCATCATCCTCTTTAGTCTTTATAAACACTGTGTGTCCTGGGGTCAAATCCTGACTCAACTACTTAGAAGCTGTGTGATCCTGGACAGGTTATTTAATGATGTTCTGCTTCAGTTTCCTCATCTGTGAAGTGTATGTGTGTATTTGCACACACTGAAAAACTCAAAACAAAACAAAATTAGAGTTTTGGTCATAAAAATAGGCAAAAAAGAATAAATGTGAATAGCAAATAGTAGCTACTTAAGGATTAAGTGAGATATTGCATTTGGACTTATGCTTTGCAGATAGTAAGTTATTCACTAAATGTTAGCTATCAGAAAATCATTATGCCCATTTTATAGATAAGGAGAGTAATGATGTTTGAAATGTTAAGTAATTTGCCCAAGACTGGACCATTGGCACCGACAGCCATTCCTTTCCTCCCTTTCTAGCCAATCCATTTTGCTTCCTCTCTTTCTATCTCTTACACAAATTACTTGATTTTGAATGTGAGCCAAAAAATGTGCTAGGTTTTGAGGGGCAGAAATGAAAGGATAATGTGTATAATCCTTATAGTTAAGGATCCTATGGTTGTGAGTTTACTCTAATTTTTTAAAAAAGAAAGCTGTGGTACATATACACAATGGAATATTACTCAGCCATCAAAAAGAATACATTTGAATCAGTTCTAAAGAGATGAATGAAACTGGAGCCTATTATACAGAGTGAAGTAAGCCAGAAAGAAAAACACCAATACAGTATACTAATGCATATATATGGAATTTAGAAAGATGGTAATGATAACCCTATATGCGAGATAGCAAAAGAGACACAGATGTATAGAACAGTCTTTCAGACTCTGTGGGAGAAGGCGAGGGTGGGATGATCTGAGAGAATAGCATTGAAACATGTATATTATCATATGTGAAACAGACTGCCGGTCCAGGTTCAATGTATGAGACAGGGCACTCAGGGCTGGTGCACTGGGATGACCCAGAGGGATGGGATAGGGAGGGAGGTGGGAGGGGGCTCAGGATGAGGAACACATGTACACCCATGGATGATTCATGTCAATGTATGGCAAAACCACTACAATATTGTAAAGTAAGTAGCCTCCAATTAAAATAAATAAAGTTTAAAAAAAAGATATGGGCACCCATAACTCCTTTCATAAAAACATCCAAATTCTCCAAAGAGCCAGTGGTTGGGTAAATTTGGGGGAGAGGAGAGGAGAAAGAGTATGGTAATGAGGTCTGGTCACTCTTCTCAAGTGGAAATTCACCCTTCCCTGGCAACCTGGGCTTCCCTGGTGGCTCATACAGTAAAGCGTCTGCCTGCAATGCAGGAGACCTGAGTTCAATTCCTGGGTTGGGAAGATCCCCTGGAGAAGGAAATGGCAATCCACTCCAGCACTCTTGCCTGGAAAATCCCATAGACAGAGGAGCCTGATAGGCTACAGTCCATGGGGTCACAAAGAGTCGGACACGACTGAGCGACTTCACTTCACTTCACTTCACTTGGCAACCTGGAGAGATGACTTCGTTTTATTAAGGGAAATGGTGCTTAGGGTGTCCTTATCTTGATTGATTGAATTATTAACATGTTTAATGAGCATCTACCACTTGCCAACAAAAGTCGGTCTAGTCAAGGCTATGGTTTTTCCAGTGGTCATGTATGGATGTGAGAGTTGAACTGTGAAGAAAGCGGAGTGCCGAAGAATTGATGCTTTTGAACTGTGGTGTTGGAGAAGACTCTTGAGAGTCCCTTGGACTGCAAGGAGATCCAATCAGTCCATTCTGAAGGATCAGCCCTGGGATTTCTTTGGAAGGAATGATGCTAAAGCTGAAACTCCAGTTCTTTGGCCACCTCATGCGAAGAGTTGACTCATTGGAAAAGACTGATGCTGGGAGGGATTGGGGGCAGGAGGAGAAGGGAACGACAGAGGATGAGATGGCTGGATGGCATCACTGACTCAATGGACGTGAGTCTGAGTGAACTCCGGAAGTTGGTGATGGACAGGGAGGCCTGGCGTGCTGTGATTCATGGGGTCGAAAAGAGTCGGACACGACTGAGCAACTGAACTGACTGAACTGACCACTTGACAGGTCCTGGAGAGACAGTGTTGAACAAGACATAGTTTAGTGCATTTCCTCAGGATGCTAATGTGTGTGTAGATAGGAAGATTGTTGTTTAGTCACGCAGTTGTGTCTGGCTCTTTGTGACCTCATGGACTATAACCAGACAGGCTCCTCTGTCCATGGGATTTCCCAGGCAAGAATACTGGAGTGGGTTGCCATTTCCTTCTCCAGGGGACCTTCCTGACATGGGGATCAAACCCTTCTCTCTTGTGTTTCCTGCTTTGGCAGGCAGATACTTTGCCACTGATACACCATAGAAGCCCGGATGGGAGGATAGAAGGGATTAAACAAGTAACCATAGAAAATGAAATAGATGCTGTGATAGAAGGCATCAGGAGGTGCTGCAGGAACTAAGGGGAGGGGCATTTTATCAATTATCCATTACTATATATCAAAGCATTCCAAAATACAATAGCTTAAGCAAATATTTTATTTTTCACAATTCTTTGGGTTAAGGATTTAGTAGGCTGGCTTGTTTCTTCCCCACATAGTATTGGCTGGGGCATCTGGGCAGGGACAGGAGTTGAGATGACCTCAGTCACATGTCTGACACCTCATGGGGATGACTTGACTCTCCTGGGGCTTGTTCATATGGCTGGGCTGCTTTCTTCTCATGATGTTGGTTCTCACATAGTTTAGGACCTTACTTCTCCATGCGGTGCTTCTCTCTCCTGGACTTGTTTACTCAGGGGCTGTTTCCCCTGATTGAAAACAGAAGAGGATTTGTAGTCTCTTAAGGTTTTGGATCTGACATCCCAGAATGTCACTTCTGATACCTTCTATTGGTTAAAGCTGGTCAACCTCCAGCCTGATTCAAGGAGTGGGGGAACAGAGTCCACTCTGTGATGAGGAAGGCAGAGTAGGTGCAAACAGAGATGGGGAGATTGTTGATGCTATCTTTGCCGATAATCTACTACAGTAAACTCATCCATCCTTAAGGTATGGTGGTCAGGGAAAGCTTCCTGGAATAGGCAACATCTAACTGGACACCTACAGTTTGAGTAGGAATAGGCTAGAGATTATGGAATATCTAATACAGAAGAACAGTGTGTGTGAAGACTCAAAGGCAAAGGGGAACATGGAACTTTCAGAGACCTCTAGGAAGTTCAGCAACGAGAGGAGTGGGGACTGGTAACAGTGAGGTTGAGGAGGAGGGCAGAGGCAATCAATAACGGTCCCTTAGACAGTGCTTTATCTGAAGGACA
>NW_011495054.1:37919-38049 GCF_000754665.1 Bison bison bison | reverse complement strand
AGTAGAGATGGAAATGGGTGGATGGGGGAGATTTTTAGGAGGTTAGTATGGTGGGATAGGGCCAAGGCATCCATTCAGTGCCCCTGAACTTGAACTAAAAGGAGTTACTTTCTCCCTTCCACCCAGTTCC
>NW_011495054.1:22055-37819 GCF_000754665.1 Bison bison bison | reverse complement strand
GGCAACCACCCACCCACCCACCCCACCTCATGGCTGGGTGGTTTCAATAATCAACTAATTAGTCTCCCTGTCTTCTGAGTCTCCCCTTCCAATCCATCTTGCACACTGTCGCTAGAATGAGTATTCTAAAACATAGCTTTACATCATGTCAGCTCTCTTTGGAAAACAACAGAACCAGTCATCACAGGAGAAAATGAAAAATCTCTCATATGGCAGTTTGAATATTCCTTGGAGTGGACTTCTAAAAGGTATCCCTTGCTGTTGTCCAATAGGATCCCACCTGCCAGATATAAAAATATTTCCAGTTGTGGGGGAATTTTTGGATGACAGTGGTAACAGTGACAATCATGTAGTGTGGCCATATCTATCAAGATTAATTAAATTTGCCTTTTAAGTTGGTGAGGTAGACCTGGAGATGGGTTTCCCAGATCCCCACTTCAGGGGAGGGTTTCCTTTTCTGCTGTGGGGAATGTGGTCAGCAGGTGACTTCCAGCTTTCAGCTGCCGAGAGCAACCTCACCCAGCCAAGGCCATGCCTTCTAGAGCAGTCAACATCCTGGCTGAATGAGATGGCTGGAAAGATGTGGCTGTCTTGGCTCAGCCATTCTCTGCTTGCTTGGCTGACTGCCCTGGACCCTCACTACAGTTTAGACTTTTTTATCTGCCCAATTCTCTTTCCTTCCCCCTCCCTTTCACATACTGGGGACAACTTTGTGTGTGTGTGCTTAGTCACTCAGTCATGTCCGACTCTTTGCAACTCCATTGACTGTAGCCCACCAGGCTCCCCTGTCCCTGGGGATTTTCCAGGCAAGAATAGTGAAGTGGGTTGCCATGCCCTCCTCCAGGGGATCTTCCTAACCCAGGGATCGAACACAGGCCTCCCACATTGCAGGCAGGTTCTTTACCATCTGAGCCACCAGGGAAGCCAGGGGACAACTTTATTGAAATATTATTCACCCATTTCAAGTGGACAGTTAACTTTCAGAGGTCAAGTTTTGAGTATATTCACAACTGTGAATTTTATAACCCTAAAAATAAACCCTGTACTCTTTGGCTTTTGTTCTTCATTTCCCCCAGAACTTCCAGCCCCAAGCAAGCACTAATATACTTTTCATCTCTAAAGACTCACCTGTTCTGGACATTTCAGATGAATGACATCATCTAATACATGGTCTTTTGTGTCTGGCTCATTTTACTTAGCATGATGTTTTCATTGTTCATCTGTGCTGTAACATGTGTCTGTAGTTCATTCCTTTTGATTGTCAAATACTATTCTACTGTATGGATATGACACATTTTATCCATCCATTCATTAGTTGATGGACATTTGAGTTGTTTCCACTTTTTTGGCTGTTATGGATAATGTGGCTATGACCATTTACGTACAAGTTTTCATGTTGACATATGTTTCTAGTAAACATTTTTCAACCCAAACTCCATCTCAGCATCTGCTCCAGAGAATATAACCTGTGACATTTGGCAATCTCTCCTTTAGGAATTTATCCTCCAGACAGACTAGTAAAATACAAAATGGCATGTACAGCATGATTTATAACACCATTGTTTGTACTGGCAAAATGTTGGAAACAATAGGATTACGAGATTAGCTCACCATGATCAGAGAAGTTAAGTAACCTGGTAAGTGGCACGGTGAGCGTTGGACCCAGGATTTGAACTTGGGTCTGTTGAGTCCATAGGAAGTTCTCTTTTTGCTCCCCTCCCTCCCTCCCACTGAATTCTATAGGGCTTTGTAAACACAGCCCACAAGCGGTCTGCCCTCGGTCTAAAAATAGCCCATACATGTGTTTAGTTTGGACTGTAAAAGTGTGCAGTGTTTAAAAATCACTAAGGAAGCCCAAGGGCTTCCCTGGTAGCTCAGCTGGTAAAGAATCTGCCTGTAATGTGGGAGACCCCCGTTTGATTCCTGGGTTGGGAAGATCCCCTGGAGAAGGGATAGGCTACCCATTCCAGTATTCTTGGGCTTTCCCGGTGGCTCACATGGTAAAGAATCTGCCTGTAATGTTGGAGACCTGGATTCAGTCCTTGGGTTGGTGAGATCTCTTGGAGGAGGGCATGAAACCCACTCCAGTATTCTTGCCTAGAGAATCCCCATGGCTAGAGAAGCCTGGCAGGCTCTAGTCCATGGGGTCGCCAAGAGTCGGATACAACTGAGCGACTAAGCACAGCAAGGAAGCCCAAAATAACATACATTGTGTGGCTTAAACACTAGACATTTATTTTCTCAGAGTTCTTGAGGTGAAAAGTCCAAGATCCAGGTTCTGGCAAGCTTTGGTTCCTGGTGAGGGCACTCTTCTTGGCTTGCAGAGGATTGCCTTCTTGCTGTGTCTCTTCCTCTTTATATAGGGGCATCAGCCCTGTTGGATTAGGATTCCATCTTTATGACTTCTTTCAACCTTTATCACTTTCTTTTAGGTGCAAATACAGTCACGTTGATGATTAGGGCTTCATTATATGAATAATTCTCTCCATAACAGATGGATTGTTTTTTTCAGTTCCTATAGTAAACCAATGTCTAGTTCCAGGTGAATTCTGCAGTCCAGCTAGTCCCTTGCTTATGGATTCTGTAAGACACTTGATATCCTTCCTTACAACAACCCCCCTTTGTGCTTAAGCTAGCTTCAGAGGGTTCCTATTACTTGTCACCAAGGGTGACAACAAGAACTATGAATGGCAGGTACTAATGCACAGTGGTTTTGAGCCTGGATCTGGGAGTCAGTGGGCTTTCTGCCACTCAATTATTCCCTATCCACAGGCAAGTGGCTTAGACTCCAGGAGACTCAGGTGCCTCATTTAAGATGTGGGGATGAAATAATACCTAGCAGGATGGACGGAGGAGCCTGGTGGGCTGCAGTCCATGGGGCCGCTAAGAGTCGGACACGACTGAGCGACTTCACTTTCGCTTTTCACTTTCATGCATTGGAGAAGGAAATGGCAATCCACTCCAGTGTTCTTGCCTGGAGAATCCCAGGGACAGGGGAGCCTGGTGGGCTTCTGTCTATGGGGTTGCACAGAGTCGGACACTACTGAAGCGACTTAGCAGCAGCAGCAGCAGGATGGATTATTGTAAGCACTTAAAGACATGATGTATATAAAGTCTCAGCAGAGTGCCTAGGACATAGTAAGTACTATACTTGATAGACTTTATAATCATGATCATTGTTGTTATCATTATTGGTCAGTGGACCAGCTCAGCTAGATAATTTCTAAGATTTCTCCCAGTTCTGATGTTCTCATCCCTGGGTTTTAACCTAATCTCAAAATGAAGTTTTGAGAGGTGTCTACCATGCTCCTGACATTGTATTTAACATTTTGTGCAAAGATGTTTTCTCCCAGATAGAGGAGTCTAGAGCTTTCATCAGGTTCTTAAAAGGGTCTGTGCCATGCTTTCCCTTTGAACAGTTATGAATCATTCCTCTAGGATATAATGATTCCAAATATTTTAGGGTGACCCTGAAGAAGTAGAAGCTGGTCCTCCTGAGGATTAGGTTAGTGCTAAGACAGATTTCAGTTCAAAACCTTCACGTAACTTCCAGAAAAGCTGAGCAAACTAAGGCTCACAATTGACTTTATCAAAGCAATTTAACATGGTTGTAGCTATCTCCCAGAAGCATGCAGACCCACAAGGATATAAAAATTTGATGGGAGGAGAAAGGACTCAGGTGTCCTCGGGAAAGTTCAGCTTAATATGTGAAAGAGCCCTGTGATGAATGGGTCGGATATGGTCCCTGCCCTCCTGGAACTGAAACTCATTACTCCATCATAAGAGGCTGATTTTGTTTTGATAATTTAAAACGTGAAGAGTGTTATGAGGGAACAGTGCCAGTTGAGGGGGGATTTGGGGAAGCTTGTGGTCCCTTGTGCCTAGTAGATGAGACAAGTCTGGTTCTTCCCACTAGCATCCTTCAGACATCCACATTAAGCAGATCAGTCACGATTTAATGGTGATTTGTCAGTATCAAGCCTTAGGGGCCTTTACTCAGGTCTAAATCAATTTCAGAAGCTGAAGAGCCAGATCTGAGTTTAGTGTGGATTTTACAGGTCAGTGAGGCTGAACAGCAGCTCTCTGGCTAGTGATAAATGTGTTGGGATCTCTCTGGCTCTGCCAAGGCCACTGTCAACTCTGCGTCTTCATTTCCTGAGAGTGTTGTGGAAAGGCTGGAAATAGTCATCAGGCTGGAACCCCATACCTCACCAGGGATTTTTAGGAGGACTTTCTGAAGGGCTAAGCATCTACTTCTGGCTCAGGTGCTGGGCAACCTGGGGCATCCCCTGTGCTGGCAAGTGGCTGAGGTAAGAGGAGATGACAGTGAGCTCCTAAGAGTAGAGACCACATATTACCATCCTCCTATGCCCAAGACAAGAATTGTGCCCAGCACAAATGAATATCTGTTGAATGATCATATTAACAAAGGAAAAGTACCCTTGCATAAAAAGCAGAGACCAAATGACTAGCTATAGTGTTTTTCCCATCCTTCATTTTTGGGGATGATATCTGGGGTTACCCATTTATCATTTATCATTTCCTGTCTCCCTGCCTCAGACTCAAATGCAGTATGTGCTAATCCCTGGATAAAGAACCAGAGAAGAGATGGTGGGGTTTTGTCCGAAAAGACCTCGATGGACTTGTCAGAGATGAGAGAGAATAGAGTTCTATGAGAAAGGGAGGCTTTGTGAGGCATGTGTGGTAGTGGAGGTTAGAGGTTTTGAGAGGAGAATTGGGAGTGAGAAATGTGCTGAAAAGGAAAGGGGGAGAGCTGACATGTGAGGCAAAGGGGTCATGAATTTGATACCTCTTTAATGGTGCCCAAAATATTTAAAAAAAAACAGACTAACATACTTTTGGTTGCTGGGCTGAGCAACCAAATTCTACAGTGCTCCAGACTTGGCCATGTGGGAACTTGTGTTTGATTAGGGTTACATGTGGACTCTCAAATCAGTTCTGATTTCTAACTGCTGGCTTTCATTATGCTGAAATCCCCATGTAGTTGTTGGTGGTCTCAGCCCTTTGGCATAGCAATACCACTAGCTAACCAGTGAAAAGTTAAAGTCACTCAGTTGTATCTGACCCTTTGCAACCCCATGGATTATAGTCCACCAGGCTCCAGTGTCCATGGGATTCTCCAAGCAAGAATACTGGAGTGGGTAGCCTTTCCCTTCTGCAGGGGATCTTTCCAGCCCAGTGACTGAACCCAAGTTTCCCAAATTGCAGGAAAATTCTTTACTGTCTGAGCCCCCAGCTAACCAGTAGCAAGAGCATACCAAGTCCCAGGCACTCTCTAGGCTTAATGTTCATGACCCTGTTTAAAGGTAGATATTTTTATTATGTCCATTTTACAGATGAAGAAACTGAGGAAGGAGAGGATAAACAGCTTGGCCAAGGTCACAGAGATAGTTGATGATAGAAGCGGGGTGTGCAGCAAAGTCATGTGATTCTAGAACCAAAGTCCTCACCCTCTGTTGTAAGCAGCTCTTGATTCTCACGGTGCCACAGAAGCTGAGTATTGTGTTGTGAAGAGAGAAGACAAGTTACTGTCTCTTAAGTTGAACTTTCATGTCACTCTGTCTGAGAGTCCCCTTTCTCCCAGGGCACACACACTCTCACACATACAGCCCGTTATCTGGGTTAGGCTATGTTCTACCTGTTGCCAGTTCCCTGGACCCGCTGTCTCCCTCTGCCCTGCAGACTTTGCGGTCAAGTCTTCCCTGTTCTGTCACGTTTTTATTTTTATGGTGACATTTCTCTCAGAACCTGAGCCATCCCTCCCTAAAACCAGGCTCCCATTCTCTACTCCTCCTTATCCATTTCTCTTTCAGATGGTGTTTGAATGTTTATAAATCCCACACTTGGGATTCAAGTTATTTCCCCACTCCCTGCTCAGTTTTGTATTTCAGTTGGATATAAATAAATACTGGGGGTGGTAGTATTACTCATCTCCACAGGTGGGAGTCTGCACATCCCAGCTCTGACCCTGCTGGGTTTCCCCATGAGATTTTAAATTAGTTATGTGTCACACTGTAAGCAGCCTACAAGTGCAGTTATTAATAATGCATGTAATTTTGTAAACAACGAGGATCAGTGGTAGATGTGTGGGGGAGAAATAGAGGCTCCACAGATGGAAGCTGTAGCACACACTTGTGTATCATACCCCATATCTAAACCCCCCTTCTTCCTTGATAACAGAACAACATTTTAAAAAATAGGCACTGGTATACCCAATCCTAGACTATGAGTTAATGGTGAGCTGAAGCCAGTCATGACAATCTTGTTCCTAACTTTGCCAGCTTCCCTTGAAGTTAGAAGTGACATGAATGAGATCCAGGAGACCTAAATACATCTGCTGTTAGTGCTTCTGGGAACAAGTGTGTCTCCCAACAAAAAGGAAAACATGCAGCTGGCACCAGCTCTCCTCCCCTTTTCTGTATGGAAAGTGGATGTGGTGCCTGCAGATGCAGCGGCCACCGTGCAAGGAGCATGGGGCTAAATGCAAATGTGCAAGGACGCCCGGTGGCCCTGTATCCCTGATGACCGAGCTAACAGCAGCCACCTACTTCTGGACATCTTGTTAAGAGATAAAAATACGTCTTTTATTATTTTTTCTTTGTATAAGCCTCTGTTCATTAGGTTTTCCATTACTCGCAGCCAAATGCATTCTGAGTTGATACAGAAGTGACTTCTTTTTCTTTCTTGTTGTCCCCTAACCAAATGCTCATTTTAGAAAAAATATATTAAAAACAACCAAGCAGAAAAATCCATAAATAATCACTATTGAATCCTTTTGAAACTTTTTTATGACTAAAAAATATTTAGTTAACATTCATTGAGTGTTTATGATAGGGTCAGTTTAAGTCTCTTACTTTCTGCATTTTATTCCCACAACAACCTGTGAGGTCCATAACATTACTATTCAGAAAAAATACACACTTACTCCCTCTAAATTTCCCTTTCCCTATTAAAGTGGACCATTGTTACTGACTTGTTCTTACGATTCCAGGGTTTTTTTCCCCTATGCAATTACATACACATTCAGAAGGTTTTGTATTTTGCATAACAATTAGATCATCCTAGGCATATAGTCCTTCAACTTGCTTTTTGGTTTTAATAATTTATCTCAGAGATTTTTTTCTGTGTCAGCTCAAACAGATCTATCTCAAAATTCTCAACAGCTGTGTAGTAAGTACGGCAGCTCTCTCTAGGAATCTGAGCTGTTCAAAGGCGTATCGGGTTGCTTAAGTGCTAATGATCTCCCAGTTTTCAAAGGAACCAAGTAGAATAAGATAACCACTAAGGCAAGGAGGTCAGCATCAGATGGTGGGTGGGACTAAGGTAGTCTTTAAGGGACATACTTACCCTGAGATCTTATGATTCTCTGGCTTGACAGGAAGGTTTTAGCAACAATCTGGATTTAGTGGCAAGAAAAAGATGGTTTTAATTTTTCAGGATAGTGTAGGATAATGGTTAAAAGCACAACTTGCTAGGTATGGAACCTTGAATAAGTCACTTCTCTGTGAGCCTCACTTAGTGCATAAGCAAAATAGGGTATCAGTTACACCTTGTTCAGTAGCTCTTGACCTTTATATAGAATCTCCTGGGAGCCTTTTTATCTGCACCCAGTGAATGGACCAGCTGAAAAAAATCTGGGATGGAGCCTGGACATCTGTAACTAGAAAAGAAGACCCTCCAGATGATCCTAGCACACAGACCCTGAGAACCATTGACCTGGCCGGGTCGTGGGCATCACCTGGAGGTCACACTTAATTTCATAGAAGACCTAAGACAAGTAGTGTCCATGTAGCAGATGAGAAAAGGGCTTAGAGAGGTGACTTGGCTCAAGAGGGAAAGTCGGGATTCCCACCCAACTTTGAAGTTTTTAATTTATTATACTAATTACTACCAACTATTGGAATTACATGGGGGAACTTTCACAAATACTCACGTTCAGGTCATATCCTAGAACAATGATGGGAGGTCCTGGAATGAATAATTTCTAAAGAGCTCTGGTGAGTTTAATGTGTAGTCAAGATTGACAATCTCTGGTAGAGACCATGAATGAATTTCCTGTCATAGAAGGGGTTCAGTGAATGAATATAACTATAGTATTAGTCACTCAGTCGTGTCTGACTCTTTGTGACCCCACGGACTGTAGCTCACCAGGCTTCTCTGTCCATGGGATTCTCTAGGCAAGATTACTGGAGTGGATTGCCATTCCCACTGTAAGTATTGCTAATATTTTTAGAGTAAATATAGAAATTGTAGTTGATCATATGAGCTTTGGAATCAACTAGATCTGGCTGGAGTCATTCTGAGATTACTCTGAGGCTTTTTGGCTGTATGGTCTGTGCAGGTCCTGCTCTCTGAGCGTCAGGTTCACAGTCTAGAAAGTGGGGATAAAAATATATGTGCCTCATGAAAAAAAATATATATGCCTCATGGAGTAGGAAATGGCCACCCACTCCAATATTCTTGCCTGGGAAAGTCCATGGATAGAAGAGCCTGGTGAGTTGCAGTCCATGGGGTCACATGACTGAGCACATATGCATGAAGGAGTCAGAGGGAGATGGGTTGGTAGCAATAAACAGGTAGAACTAAATATATATATATTTAGTTCTCAAATGGAGAAGGCAATGGCACCCCACTCCAGTACTCTTGCCTGGAAAATCCCATGGATGGAGGAGCCTGGTGGGCTGCAGTCCATGGGGTCGCTAGCAGTCCGACATGACTGAGCGACTTCACTTTCACTTTTCACTGTCATGCGTTGGAGAAGGAAATGGCAACCCACTCTAGTGTTCTTGCCTGAAGAATCCCAGGGACAGGGGAGCCTGGTGGGCTGCCATCTATGGGGTCGCACAGAGTCAGACACGACTGAACTGACTTAGCAGCAGCAGCAGTTCTCAAAATGTGTCTATAGTAATCATAAGAGAATATTTGAAATGCCCTGTGCACAGGGTCAGGAAAATGGTGAGCCCTAAAATGCTTTGAGCAGTGATTACTATAGTTAATCACAGAGTACAATTAATTCCAGAGTTCAGTGGGAATTCTGGTTTTACCTCTGAAGCCAAGTCAGTTCATTTCTCCAAGCCTCAGCTTTCTCGTCTGTGACATGGACACTACTTACCTTAGATGCCTCTTACGAAATGAAGTGATAATGTGTCTAATATTGCATAATACATATGTTTAGTGATTGACAATTGAAATGACTACATACACCCTGGAGAGGCTCACATATCTCTCTTGGTTCCTCCATCAAATACATCATTTTTTAAAAAAAATTTGAGATCACAGTCTGGCTATATTTAGCCAAAAGATGTGATTATTTGTCCTGAATAATATTTATAGAGGGCTTCCCTTGTGGCTCAGCTCGTAAAGAATCTGCTTGCAATGTGGAAGACCTGAGTTTGATTCCTGGGTTGGGAAGATCCCCTGGAGAAGGGAAAGGTTACCCACTCCAGTATTCTGGCCTAGAGAATTACAGTCCATGGGGTTGCAAAGAGTTGGACATATGACTGAGTGACTTTCACTTCACTTCAGTGTTTATAGAAGAAAAAAAAAAAGACTTTATTTTTAGAAGAGTCTCAGGTTCACAGCAAAATTGAGTGGAAAGGACAGAGAGTTCCCATACACACCTCCCACCCCCACCCATGGACAACCTTCCCCCTAACCAACATGTCACACCAGAGGGATATGCTTATTACAGTGAATGGATCGACATCATTGCACCAGAGGCCATAGTTTACTTTAGGGTTCACTGTTGGTGTTGTACAGTCTATGGTTTTGACAAATGTATAATGACATATGGGCTTCCCTGGTGGCTCAGACAATAAAGAATTTGCCTGCAGTGCAAGAGACCTGGGTTCAATCCCTGGGTTGGGAAGATCCTCTGGAGAAGGGAATGTTTACCCACTCTAGTACTACTGCCTGGAGAATTCCATGGGCAGAGGGCGATAGTCCCTGGGGTTGCAAAGAGTCGGACACAACTAAGCGTCTCACACACACACATACTGACATACGTTTTTAGTATCAGATTGAATAGTTTCCCTGCCTTAAAAGCCTGTGTTCTGCCCACTCATCCTTTATTCACCCAGATCCCTGACACCACTCATCTTTTCATTAAATGTTTATACGTATTTAAAATTTGTTGCTGTTTCTTTAAAAATCAGAAGCCTGCTTGTGAACACCTAGATGCCCCGTTTCTCTTGAAATATGCAGAGATCGGGCAATAATAGTGCTGAAATCCACAGGGCATACTTTCTAAAGCTCAGTAGTAGCATTTAGATGAATTGATCCTCAGTCAGATTCAATGCCCCTTTATATACAAAGAAAAAAAAGCATTTTATAACCCCTTTTTTACTATCCAGAAATGAAATTCACAGATAATAGAATCTATATATACACATAACTTCAAAAAATCAATATAATGTCCTAACAGCATTATAACAGAGAATAAAGTGAAAGTAGTCTATAATAAGACAGTGTATATTTCAATATGTAAATGCCTGGATATGACTCTACGATAAAACATAATGATATAGCCAGATAATTGCTTCTATATATAATCACTGTGACTGCTGCAACAACAGCAGCAAACTTACACAGATGTGTTGTGTCACCTACAGAAAAAAAAAAATATCATGCACAGCACTGCTGTCCCTGACCTGGTTTTCTGAAATGGCACACAACTTTTGGTAACGTTCTGAACAAAGCAAAGAACAACCTTTGCTCAATTTATCCAGTAGTTATATTCCTTTAAAATTCAATGTATTCCTAAACCATGCAGAAAATATATTTTTTGTTTCTATGTACAAAGGAATTGGAGCCAGGCTCAGTTGGTTCTGATGAATTTACTTTTCCAGGATATTGTCTGGACATTGGTATGAATGCATTGCACAGTCCCAGACCTAGCGATGATCTAACCCCTTACCAACATTTCCAGATTTCCCTCTAGGGGGCAGCACTACCCGCACTGAGAACCTGTGCTTCAGGGCAAGGGGAGCTCTTGGGTACCAGACCTTACATTTCCATTTGTCAAGTGTTTGAAGTAGGAGATTTGCTTGTTTGTTTGCTTGCTTGTTTTTGTTTTTAATGGAAAAAGCCATTTTTCTGGATGGGAAGAACTTCTTTTGTCCTCATGGAAACTGAGGGAGCAAGGATTTATCATCCCAAGCAAGGAAAGCCACAAAAATATAAGATCTGTCAAAAAGAGCAGTTATTTATTCGACATATGTTTGCTCATGATAGCAGCAATGGTTGTCTTTATTTTTTAATTTTTACTGAGATGTAATTGGCATACACTATCCCTGGTAGCTCAGTTGGTAAAGAATCCACCTGTGATGCAGGAGACCCAGGTTCGATCTCTGGGTAGGGAAGATCCCCTGGAGAAGGAAATGGCAACTCACTCCAGTATTCTTGCCTGCAAAACCCCTTGGACAGAGAGGCTACAGTCCATGGGGTCATCAAGAGTCAGACATGACTTAGCAACTAAACCACCACATTGTGTAAGTTTAAGGTGTCTGATGTGTTGATGTGATACATTTCCTTACTGTTTTTCTCATAGCATTTCTTGCCTTCTAAAATACTAGATAATACACTCATTTATTAGGATTATTGTGTGTCTTATTCCTAGTGTGTAAGTAAGACAGGATTCTTCCACTGCTTTGTTGATGCCTCATGTGGTGGCTCAAATGGTAAAGAATTTGCCTGCCAATGCAGGAGCCGCAGGAGAAGCAGATTCAATCCCTGGGTCAGGAAGATCCCCTGGAGGAGGAAATGGCAACCCACTCCAGTATTCTTGCTGGGAAATCCCATGGACAGAGGAGCCTGGCGGGCTATAATCCATGGGGTCACAGAGTCAGACATGACTGAAGCAACTGAGTATGTGCCTAAAATGGTGCCTGTCATGTGGTAGATGCTCCATAAGTATTTATGGGATGAATAAGTAAATTTCATATAATTCTTACACTCTCATCCTGGTGAAGCTATTATTATTCCCGTTGAACAATTGAGAAAACTGAAGTTCAGACATATGAAGACATGCCCACCTAGAAAATGTCTTCTCAGTCTCCAGGGCTCAACTCAAAAGCCACCTCCTCCTGGAAGCCTTCCCTGTCCTGCGATTGCATTCCTATAAGCAATTCTGTAGTTCTTTCTCTGTGCCTTCATTATTACAGCATTCCATCTCATTACATTATATTATAGGTTGTTTTCAGTCAATGACTCAGTCCTTTCGCTTATTCATTTGTCAACTTTATATTGAACAGGTAATGTTTTGTGCCATGCAATGTTCTATAACAGTGTTTCTCAAGACTGTTTTTGGGGAACTACCTGCTTCAGAATCAACAGGAGCCCTTGTTAAAATGCAGCATCCCAGGTCCACATATAAACTTCTAGGTTAGACTGTCTGAGACCAGGGTCCTGGGGATCTGCATAATGAAGGCGAAGACTTGCTCTTATAAAGGTGCAGAGTCAACCAAGGACACGGTCTCTGTCCTTAGGACATTCAGTCTGGTGGACCCTCTGCCTTTCTCATTAACCCACAACTACTCAAGGTCCATCATTCATTCAGGACCTTGGTCAGGGTCTGGCATAAAGCAGTGAATATTTGTGGGATGAATATATAAATGTACTCATTCCAAAATGTTCACTGAGCATCTTCTGTGTTCTGGGTACCATTCTAGACATGCAGCAGTGTAGATGCAGCAGTAAACCGATAGACAACATCCTTGTTCTCATGAAGCTTGCAACATGAACAAGCAAATAAACCAAGGCATCTCTGATTTGCTTTGTTGCATCAGTCTGAGCCTCTGCTCTGGCCTCAAGTCCTACTTGGCCTGACTCCCAGTGGTGTCCCTAGCTGCCTCCCATAACGTGCATCCCTTTGCTCCAGCCATACGAGTTGGCTTTCAGTCCCTCTTACTCACATGCTCCCCCTGCCACAGGGCCTTTACATATGCAATCCCTTCTACCTGAAATGACTTTCCCTCACTTTTTCTGTGGCTATTGACTATTATGTACTCTAGCTCGGTCATCACCTTCTCCAAGAAGCCTTCTCTGACTGCTTTCTCTGTCATTGCTTTCTATCACAGGCCCTCTGAGCATCAACATCACTGCTTTACATACATGTTACACATGTTATAGCCACAATAGTACATGTGCATAACTAATTTATGTTACTGAACTGGATTTATGTTTGCATCCTCTGAGCTCCATGAAGTCAGAGGTTGAGTCTGTTTTGTCAGTGACTTTATTCGGAGCACCTCCTCAGTGCCTGGCCTAGTAAATATGTGATGAATTAAGACATGAGTGATATAAACCTTGACACTTGGCTTCTTTGTACCTGCAACTCCCATGTATATGTGCGTGTGACAAATTAAACCATTGGAAGAATGACAGCAAGTCTGTAAAGACAAAAGACTTTGACCTCTTCCTTCGTCCCAAAGCTGAGGACACAATGACCGGGTACCCTATAGTAACAAGACAGTATGGGCTCAGACGGTAAAGTGTCTGTCTACAATGCGGGAGACCCGGGTTCAATCCCTGGTTTGGGAAGATCCCCTGGAGAAGGAAATGGCAACCCACTCCAGTACTATTGCCTGGAAAATCCCATGGACAGAGGAGCCTGGTAGGATACAGTCCATGGGGTCGCAAAGAGTTGGACATGACTAAGCAACTTCACTTTCACTTTCAGTATGAATGGTAAAGGGTCTAGCATTGGGATGAATATGACAGAGATTTCAATCTGTTTTCTGTATATTTATTAGGTGTGTGGTATCAGGCAAGCCATTTCTGCCCATGAGCCTCCATATCCTCATCTGAAAAATGGGTTGATGTACCTACTTCACAGGGTCATTTGGAAGACCAATACATGCTAATATATATGGAACACTAACCATGTGCTCAATTTACCCTTAAAATAACTCTATGAAGAAGGGACAATGAATGATATCACCCCCATTTTATTTATTTATTTTTAATTGAAGTATTAGTTCATTCAGTTCAGTTGCTTAGTCATCTCTGACTCTTTGCGACCCCATGAACTGCAGCACACCAGGCTTCCTTAACCTTCACCAACTCCTGAAGCTTGCTCAAACTCATGTGCATCGAGTCAGTGATGCCATCCAACCATCTCATCCTCTGTCATCCCCTTCTCCTCCTGCCTTCAATCTTTCCCAGCATCAGGGTCTTTTCAAATGAGTCAGCTCTTCACATCAGGTAGCCAAAGTACTGGAGTTTGAGATTCAGCATCAGTCCTCCCAATGAACACCCAGGACTGATCTCCTTTAGGATGGACTGGTTGGATCTCCTTGCAGTCCAAGGGACTCTCAAGAGTCTTCTCCAACACCCCAGTGCAAAAGCATCAATTCTTCAGTGCTCAGCTTTCTTTCGTTTTTAAAATTTTTTTAAATTATTTTTTTTATTGAAGAATCATTGCTTTACAGAATTTGTAGTTTTCTATCAAACCTCAACATGAATTAGCCATAGGTATACATATACCTCTACTTTTTGAACCTCCCTCCCATCTCAGCTTTCTTTATAGTATAAATCTCACATCCATACATGTCTACTGGAAAAACCATAGCTTTGACTGGCTGGACCTTTGTTGGCAAAGTAATGTCTCTGCTTTTAAATATGCTGTCTGGGTTGGTCATAGCTTTTCTTTCAAGGAACAAGGATCTTTTAATTTCATGGCTACAGTCACAATCTGCAGTGATTTTGGAGCCCCAAAAAATAGTCTCTCACTGTTTTCATTTTTTCCCCATCTATTTGCCATGAAGTGATGGGATCTGATGCCATGATCTTAGTTTCTGAATGTTGAGTTTTAAGCCAACTTTTTCACTCTCCTCTTTCACTTTCATCAAAAGGCTCTTTAATTCTTCTTTGCTTTCTCATAAGGGTGGTGTCGTCTGTGTATCTGAGGTTATTGATATTTCTCTTGGCAATCTTGATTCCAGCTTGTGCTTCTTCCAGCCCGGCATTTCGCATGATATACTCTGCACATAAGTTAAATAAGCAGGGTGACAATATACAGCCTTGACATACTCCTTTCCCAGTTTTGAACAGTCTGTTGTTCCATGTCCAGTTCTAACTGTTGCTTCTTGACCTGCATACAGATTTCTCAGGAGGCAGATGAGGTGATCTGGTATTCCCATCTCTTTAGGAATTTTCCACAGTTTGTTGTGATCCACACAGTGAAAGGCTTTGCTGTAGTCAATAAACCAGAAGTAGATGCTTTTCTGGAACTCTCTTGCATCCTCAATGATCCAACAAATGTTGGCAATTTGATCTCTGATTCCTCTGCTTTTTATAAATCCAGCTTGAACATCTGGAAGTTCATGGTTCACGTATTGTTGAAGCCTGGCTTGGAGAATTTTGAGCATTACTTTGCTAGCGTGTGAGATGAGTGCAAATGTGAGGTAGTTTGAGCGTTCTTTGGCATTGCCTTTCTTTGGGATTGGAATGAAAGCTGATTTTTTCCAGTCCTGTGGCCACTGCTGAGTTTTCCAAATTTGCTGGCATATTGAGTGCAGCACTTTCACAGCATCATCTTTTAGGATTTGAAATAGCTCAACTGGAATTCCATCACCTCCATTAGTTTTGTTCATAGTGATGCTTCCTAAGGCCTACTTGACTTTGCATTCCAGGATATCTGGCTCTAGGTGGGTGATCACACCATCGTGATTATCTGGGTCATGATGATCTTTTTTGTACAGTTCTGTGTATTCTTGCCACTTCTTCTTAATATCTTCTGCTTC
>NW_011495054.1:21498-21955 GCF_000754665.1 Bison bison bison | reverse complement strand
TCAGGGGACCACTGGGTGTGTTCGGGTTCAGCCAGTTCTGAGCAGGTCCACAGCACCCCCTGGTGATGCACTCGTGGAATGGTCACGGTGAGGAAAGTGAGGAAGGAAGGGCTGCCCTATATTCTTCCATTGGAAGGACTGATGCGGAAGCTGAAACTTCAGTACTTTGGCCACCTCATGCGAAGCATTGACTCATTGGAAAAGACCCTGATGCTGGGAGGGATTGGGGGCAGGAGGAGAAGGGAACGACAGAGGATGAGATGGCTGGATGGCATCACTGACTTGATGGACATGAGTCTGAGTGAACTCCGGGAGTTGGTGACGGACAGGGAGGCCTGGCGTGCTGCAATTCATGGGGTCGCAAAGATTCAGACACGAATGAGCGACTGAACTGAACACTACGAAGTCTGAACTGAACTAAGTGAGGTTGCTCAGTCGTGTCCGACTCTTTGTGACC
>NW_011495054.1:19930-21398 GCF_000754665.1 Bison bison bison | reverse complement strand
GTTCTGTGTATTCTTGCCACTTCTCTTAATATCTTCTGCTTCTGTTAGGTCCATACCATTTCTGTCCTATATTGTGCCCATCTTTGCATAAAATTTTCCCTTGGTATTTCTAATTTTCTTGAAGAGCTCTCTAGTCTTTTCCCCATTCTATTGTTTTCCTCTATTTCTTTTCATTGATCACTAAAGAAGGCTTTCTTATCTCTCCTTGCTATTCTTTGGAACTCTGCATTCAAATGTACATATGTTTCCTTTTCTCCTTTGCCTTTCACTTCTCTTTTTTTTTTCAGCTATTTGTATGGACTCCTCAGATAACCATTTTTCTTTTTTGCATTTCTTTTTCTTGGGGATGTTCTTGATCACTGCCTTCTGTACAATGTCATGAACCTCTGTCCATAGTTCTTTAGGCGCTCTATCAGATCTAAACCCTTGAATCTATTTGTCACTTCCACTGTATAATCATAAGGGATTTGATTTAGGTCATACCTGAATGGTCTAGTGGTTTTTCCCTAACTTTCTTCAATTTAAGTCTGAATTTAGCAATAAGGTGTTCATGATCTGAGCCTCAGATAGCTCCCAGTCTTGTTTTTGCTGACTGTATAGAGCTTCTCCATATTTGGCTGCAAAGAATATTATCAGTCTGATTTTGGTATTGACCATGGTGATATCCATTTGTAGAGTCTTCTCTCGTGTTGTTGGAAGAGGGTGTTTGCTGTGACCAGTATGTTCTCTTGGTAGTCTTTGCCCTGCTTCATTTTGTACTCCAAGGCCAAATTTGCCTATTACTCCAGATATGAATTGACCTTCTACTTTTGCATTCCAGTTACCTAGGATGAAAAGGACATCTTTTTGGGGTGTTAGTTCTAGAAGTTCTTTTAGGTTTTCATAGAACTGATCAACTTCAGCTTCTTCAGCATTACTGGTAGGAGCATAGACCTTGGATTACCATGATACTGAATGGTTTGCCTTGAAAACAAACAGAGATCATTCTGTCATTTTTGATATTGCATCCAAATACTGCATTTCAGACTCTTTTGTTGAATATGAGGGCTACTCCATTTCTTCTAAGGGATTCTTGTCCACAGTAGTAGATATAATGGTCATCTGAGTTAAAATTGCCCATTCCAGTCCATTTTAGTTCACTGATTCCTGAAATGTCAACGTTCACTCTTGCCATATCCTGTTTGACCGCTTCCAATTTGCCTTGATTCATGGACCTAACATTCCAGGTTCCTATGAAATATTGTTCTTTATAGCATCAGACTTTACTTCCGTCGCCACTCACATCCACATTGTTTTTAATTGTTTTAAAAACAATAGGAGGGGGAGGAGCCAAGATGGCGGAGGAGTAGGACGGGGATAACACTTTCTCCCCCACAAATTCATCAAAAGAGCATTTAAACGTCGAGTAAATTCCACAAAACAACTTCTGAATGCCGGCAGAGGACATCAGGCACCCAGAAAAGCCTCC
>NW_011495054.1:18597-19830 GCF_000754665.1 Bison bison bison | reverse complement strand
GTAAGAATCTGGCCTGAATACCCTGAACACTATCTGAGCGAAATAATTTGGGCTAGCAAACCAGACTGTGGGATATCTACCACGCGAAAAGCCAGCCCCAACCTAAGACACCGCCAGGCCCGCGCACGGAACAAAGAACTGAACAGAGATAGCTGGCTGCAGACCTTCCCCCTCCGGTGACAGGCAGCCAGAGCCGGAAGGGGGCAATCACAGCCCCAGAGAGACATTATCTATAAAACTGTAAGCAGGCTTCTTTGCTAACTAAAACTTCTTGGGGGTCTGGACGGTTAACATCTGCCTGAGAAGGTGCGCCGGTTTTACATCCAGATAACCGAGTGGCGGGGAGGCGATAAGTCGCAGCATTGGCGCTCGCCAAACACCTCATCACTTGAGCTGCTCGGACCTGGGAAGAGCACAAAACTCAGGCCGAACTGAGTCTGCGCCTCTGAGGACTGCCCGAGTGCCTGAACCTGAGCGGCTTGGACCTGGGAGGTACATGCAGCTCAGGGCCAGCCTCGGATTGTTCCCGGCGGAACAACCTAGAGCCCGAGCAGTGTGGGCAGGGAGGTTACACGCGCCGTGAGCGGGGGCAGACCCAGTGTGGCTGAGGCACTGCGAGCGCACGCCAGTGTTATTTGTTTGCAGCATCCCTCCCTCCCTCCCCACAGCGCGACTGAACAAAGAGAAGAAATACAGCTCCACCCATCAGAACACCGACACAAGCTTCCCTAACCAGGAAACCTTGACAAACCACCTGTACAAACCCACACACAGCGAGGAAAAGCCACAATAAAGAGAACTCCACAAACTGCCAGAATACAGAAAGGACACCCCAAACTCAGCAATTTAAACAAGATGAAGAGACAGAGGAATAGCCAGCAGATAAAGGAACAGGATAAATGCCCACCAAACCAAACAGAAGAGGAAGAGATAGGGAATCTACCTGATAAAGAATTCCGAATAATGATAGTGAAATTGATCCAAAATCTTGAAATTAAAATGGAATCACAGATAAATAGCGTGGAGACAAGGATTGAGAAGATGCAAGAAAGGTTTAACAAGGACCTAGAAGAAATAAAAAAGAGTCAATATATAATGAATAATGCAATAAATGAAATTAAAAACACTCCGGAGGCAACAAATAGTAGAATAACAGAGGCAGAAGATAGGATTAGTGAATTAGAAGATAGAATGGTAGAAATAAATGAATCAGAGAGAATAAAAGAAAATGAA
>NW_011495054.1:17783-18497 GCF_000754665.1 Bison bison bison | reverse complement strand
TGCCGGCAGAGGACATCAGGCACCCAGAAAAGCAATCAACTCTTCGAAAGGAGGTAGGAAAAAATATAAAAGACAAAAAAAGAGACAAAAGAGGGAGGGACGGAGTTCCGTCCCGGGAAGGGAGTCTTAAAAAGTAGAGAAGTTTCCAAACACCAGGAAACCTTCTCACTGCCGAATCTGTGCCGAGCTTTGGAAGCACAGAGGGCAACATAATGGGGAGAAGAAATAAATAAACAATTAAAACTCGAAGACTGCGAGTCCTACGGTAACTCCCCCAGCGGAGAAGCAGCGCAGACGCCTGCACGCGCCATTAGCAAGCGGGGGCTGGGCAGGGAGGCGCAGCGCGGGCTGCATCACTTAGAGTAAGAATCTGGCCTGAATACCCTGAACACTATCTGAGCGAAATAATTTGGGCTAGCAAACCAGACTGTGGGATATCTACCACGCGAAAAGCCAGCCCCAACCTAAGACACCGCCAGGCCCGCGCACGGAACAAAGAACTGAACAGAGATAGCTGGCTGCAGACCTTCCCCCTCCGGTGACAGGCAGCCAGAGCCGGAAGGGGGCAATCACAGCCCCAGAGAGACATTATCTATAAAAACTGTAAGCAGGCTTCTTTGCTAACTAAAACTTCTTGGGGGTCTGGACGGTTAACATCTGCCTGAGAAGGTGCGCCGGTTTTACATCCAGATAACCGAGTGGCGGGGAGCGATA
>NW_011495054.1:15442-17683 GCF_000754665.1 Bison bison bison | reverse complement strand
CCCGCCCCCAAGAACCTGGATCAGGCCTCAGCCTCCAGGCTCAGCCTCGGTGCTTAGCACCCCTTTAAGGGTAAGGAGTGGAGAAGGCAATGGCACCCCTCTCCAGCACTCTTGCCTGGAGAATCCCAGGGACAGGGGAGCCTGGTGGGTTGCCGTCTATGGGGTCGCACAGAGTCGGACACGACTGAAGCGACTTAGTAGCAGCAGCAGCAGCAAGGGTAAGGAGAAGAGGGGACCACCGAGGAGGACTAGGAGCGAGGGAACATCACTCAGGGCAGAAGTGAAGGGACGTCCCCGCCCTCTGGGGTATGCAGTGAGCTAACTCAGGAAGCTCCAGGATGGCATGAACGCTGAGTTCCTGGGTTCAGATTCTCAGGAGCAGAAAGTCAGTTCAGTTCAGTTCAGTCGCTCAGTCGTGTCCGACTCTTTGTGACCCCATGAACCACAGCATGCCAGACTTCCCTGTCCATCACCAACTCCCGGAGTTCACTCAGACTCACATCCATCGAGTCGGCGATGCCATCCAGCCATCTCATCCTCTGTCGTCCCCTTCTCCTCCTGCCCCCAATCCCTCCCAGCATCAGGGTCTTTTCCAATGAGTCAGCTCTTTGCATGAAGAGGCCAAAGTACTGGAATTTCAGCTTTAGCATCATTCCTTCCAAAGAACACCCAGGACTGATTTCCTTTAGAATGGACTGGTTGGATTTCCTTGCAGTCCAAGGGACTCTCAAGAGTCTTCTTCAACACCACAGTGCAAAAGCATCAATTCTTCGGTGCTCAGCTTTCTTCCAGAGAATGCAATGGCACCCCACTCCAGTACTCTTGCCTGGAGAATCCCATGGACGCAGGAGCCTGGTGGGCTGCAGTCCAAAGGATCGCTAAGAATCGGACACGACTGAGCGACTTCACTTTCACTCTTCACTTTCATGCATTGGAGAAGCAATGGCAACCCACTCCAGTGTTCTTGCCTTGAGAATCCTAGGGACGGGGGAGCCTGATGGGCTGCTGTGTATGGGGTCGCACAGAGTCAGACACGACTGAAGCGACTTAGCAGCAGCAGTAGCAGCAGCTTTCTTCACAGTCTAACTCTCACATCCATACATGACCACTGGAAAAACCATAGCCTTAACTAGACGGACCTTTGTTGGCAAAGTAATGTCTCTGTTTTTGAATATGCTATCTAGGTTGGTCTTTCCTTTCCAAGGAGTAAGCGTCTTTTAATTTTATGGCTGCAATCACCATCTGCAGTGATTTGGGAGCCCCTTTATTTTAAAGTCTGACACTGTTTCCACTGTTTCCCCATCTATAACCATAAAGTGATGGGATCAGATGCCATGGTCTTCATTTTCTGAATGTTGAGCTTAAAGCCAACTTTTTCACTCTTCTCTTTCACTTTCATCAAGAGGCTTTTGAGTTCCTCTTCACTTTCTGCCATAAGGGTGGTGTCATCTACATATCTGAGGTTATTGATATTTCTCCCAGCAATCTTGATTCCAGCTTGTGCTTCTTCCAGCCCAGCGTTTCTCATGATGTACTCTGCATAGAAGTTAAATAAGCCGGGTGACATATACAGCCTTGATGTACTCTTTTTCCTATTTGGAACCAGTCTGTTGTTCCATGTCCAGTTCTAACTGTTGCTTCCTGACCTGCATATAGGTTTCTCAAGAGGGGCGGCGGTGAGGAGATACTCCTCGTCCAAGGTAAGAGTAACCCAATAAGACGGTAAGTGTTGCGAGAGGGCATCAGAGGGCAGACACACTGAAACCATAATCACAGAAAACTAGTCAATCTAATCACATGGACCACAGCCAGGTCTAACTCAATGAAACTAAACCATGCCCTTTGGGGCCACCCAAGACGGGCAGGTCATGGTGGAGAGGTCTGACAGAATGTGGTCCATTGGAGAAGGGAATGGCCAACCACTTCAGTATTCTTGCCTTGAGAACCCCAGGAACAGTATGAAAAGGCAAAATGATAGGATACTGAAAGAGGAACTCCCCAGGTCGGTAGGTGCCCAATATGCTACTGGAGATCAGTGGAGAAATAACTCCAGAAAGAATGAAGGGATGGAGCCAAAGCAAAAACAATACCCAGTTGTGGATGTGACTGGTGACAGATGCAAGGTCCGATGGTGTAAAGAGCAATATTGCATAGGAACCTGGACTGTTAGGTCCAAGAATCAAGGCAAATCGGAAGTGGTCAAACAGGGGATGGCAAGAGTGAACGTCAACATTCTAGGAA
>NW_011495054.1:10774-14260 GCF_000754665.1 Bison bison bison | reverse complement strand
ACTGCTTTACTTTCCGCATCCTGGTACTTCCTGGTGAAAATGAGGACGTGGGTGTCAGAGAAGGATGAAACCTCAAGCCAGTGTTGTCAACACGGCTGGGACACCCCTGAGGAACTGGTGTCGTCTCTCGGGTCGCCGTGTCCAGTTCAGGGAAATGGGGGAAATGATCATTCAGACGAGGCTGACAGTGAGGGTGGGTGGGGGGAGGGTGCGTCCACAGCGAGTGGCCAGCGATGCCCACAGCAAGCCCACAGGGAGGCCTGCTCAGCTGCCGGAGGATCAGGGAACAGGAATTTACACCAGATCCAAAGGATATATTTAGGAGTCAACTGTGGGCCAGTTCTTTCTGAGCCTCTGAGGCACTAGGGAAACCCAGAGGAAGCCTTGCCTGCGGGCCCCAGATTGTTCCTTCTCCCCAAAGTAAAAGTGTGATCCTGACACTCCTCCAGCCCTTCCTGCTCCACACCCACCTCCTTCACACACACACACACACACACACACCTCGCTATCACACACACACATTCACACACACACCCTGCTAACACACACACACAAACACACCCCTCCATCACACACACAGACACACACCCCTTCATTACACACACACGCACACACATGCACACACACCTCCATCACACACACACATATACGTCTCCATCACACAAGCACACACATGTGCACACACACAGACACACCCTGCCATGACACACACACACAGAGATACACACACCCCGCTATCACACACACATATACACACACACCCCTCCATCTCACACACACAGACACACACCCCTCCACCACACACACTCAGGACCAGGTGCCAGGGCACTAAGGACAGACGCTGGGGCACGTGATGACACCTCCCTCTTTCTTACAGAGACAGGATCTCGCAAAAAGCTCTTCTCCCGGAGAGGGGCCCTGGAGACGGTGGGTCCTGGGGAAGTGACATCACGGGCTGGGCCATCGCCACACTCTGCACCTCCCTCATTCATTGGGGTGCCCTCAGAGCTCCCCCACTGTGTCCAGGGCCTGCCTCCCCTTCCTCACAGGGGCCACTGTGCCCACAGCCTCCCCTTAACCCACCCCAGCTGAGCTGACCTCAGAGTCAGGATCCTCACAGCTGGAGTGCTGGCCACTCAGCCCTTCCTGCTGCTGTTCTGAGCCCAGATCTGCACTCAGGGCTCCAGCCTCCCCATCCGGGGTCTCCTCCTCCAGGGCGAGGACACAAGTCCTTCCAACCCCCAAGTGGGACCAAACCCACGTAGAGCAGCTCAGAGCAGGCCCGGGGATGGGGGCTCTTTCAAGAGCCAAGGTTTCAGTCCTATTGTGGTGTTGTGGTTGCTGGTTACCCAAATCACAGACACAAACTCTTTCAAGTCCCCTCTTTGATGGGTGAGTTTAGCGAATCGGGGTGAGGCAGAGAGACTCAGAGTTTGCCCCCCAGGAGGGACCAGGAGGAAGCATCTCCCGGAATCCACAGTGACCTGTGAGCAGGGACCCAGCCCAGGCCAGAGAGGACACCCTGCTGAGTGCCCATCACACACAGAGACCCATTCAGCCAGACCTAGGAGTTGGTGGGGGCGGGGCTCACACAGCAGGCGCTGCCCACAGTGCAGACCCTGGGGAGACCCACAGCGCCCCTTATAATCCCCACAGCCTCCATCTCTTGGTGGAAGTGGTGCTGGCCCGGGGCTGATGCCGGCTCACGGTCAGCCCAGGAACATACAGAGCCATGCCCTGTGCTATGAGCACAGGCAGTGATAGACACTGAGTGTCCAGCTTCTCAGGGAGCAACACTTTCCAAAAGTAAATATACATACATACGTACATACATACATGTATACGCACATTTATAAATCTACCAATATGATCATCAATAAAATTCATAGACATTTAATATGGCATTTTAAAATATTAAAACTATGTCAGATTGATTGATTGAAGACCAAAATTAAAAAGCCTGGAAGTCTGGGAAAAGACTTTCAGAGAGCAGGAGCTGTCTGGGTCAGTATCAGACTTGCAGGCTTTCAAAGCTCCTTTTCCACGATGAGGTTCAGTGCGATGACTGGGAGCACATGGTGTATAATCAGATCAGCACGTGTTCTGTGGATCAAACGATTGCACACATGTAAAGAAATGTTTAGGGATTACTTTATTCTGCATCATCAAGTTAATGAAATTGAGTATGTCTCTTAAAACTCTTAGAACAAGAAGGGTCATGCTGGCTGTGCTGGGGTCTCTGAGTCTCAATGTTGTTGATAAAATGGGCACCTGAGCCCCCCCCCCATTATGGGCTGAGGGGTCCTCTTGGAGACCTGGACACACCCAGGGAGAGACTGCAAGAGGCACGGGGCCGTGAACAACGGGACAGGAGATGGATCTGCAGCCTCCTTCCCCACAGGGGTGCTGACCACTTCCGCCCTCTCCTGCCTCTGAAGGCTGACCCTCCGAGCACATGGGCAGGGTTCAGTAGCACTTCCCCATGGGCTCCCATCACTGTGCAGCCATAACTACCACTGCCCTGGTACAGCAAGCAGTGATAGTCAGCCTCGTCCTCGGGCTGGGCCCCCGTGATGGTGAGGGTGGCTTTGTTCCCAGAGATGGAGGCAGAGAAGCGATCAGGGACCCCAGAGGCGCGGGTGTTTGTGTTGTAGATAACATTTCTGGGAGCCTGGCCTGGGGTCTGCTGGTACCAGCTGGGTTCGTTGTAAGTAGTGACTGACCCAGAGCTCAGTCCACAGGTGAGGGTGACCGTCCCTCCTGGAGACACCGACAGTGACGGTTCCTGGATCACAGTCTGAGCTTCTACCCCTAAGAGAGACAGAAGAGAAAAAGCGGTTGTTATGGAGATGAGGTGCCCTGAGACTCTGCTTGGAGGTGCCCCAAGGCTGCAGAGTCCCGGCCCCTGACCTGAGCCATAAGCGAGCAGCCCGAGCAGTTCAGCATCCAGGCCATGGTGGGGACCCTCCCAGGACATGGCTTCCTGAGCCTCCTGGGCTGCAGGTGGGGTCCTGGGCCTTTTCATACCTCCATCCCGTCAGGAGGAGGAGGTGCCTTATGCAAATCACTTCCTCCTCTCCCTGCCCAGGTCACCTGAGGACCCTGGGGTGGGGGGGACTTGAAGGAGGCAGATGCTGGACCTCACGCAGAGCACAGACAGCACGGGGAGGAGCCCCTGAGAGATGGGGCGACGTCTTTCAGCAAAAGGGCCCCCGTGACCTGGTGACCTCGGCCCTCTATCTCCTCCCCGGAGTGTCTGAGGCTGAAGGAGGAGTTTGCAAGTCTGTCTCTCTTGCCGCAATAATCCAGCCTTTCCCACACCTGAGCCCGTCTTTAGAATACTCTCTGTCTTCTCAGGGAACCCTGAGTCCCGTCTGTGCGGTGCTGTCCATCCTCCTCCTCCAGCCCTGAGCCAAGCAGGAAATCCCGGGGCCTGTGTCTGCTGTGAAGGGTGAGCGGTCGCCCTGGAACACAGTCTTGTAAAGT
>NW_011495054.1:5593-10141 GCF_000754665.1 Bison bison bison | reverse complement strand
TTCTTTGACATAAAAATGTAGATACTATTCTTATTTTGTATTCATGTTAGATTTGCTGCTAAAGTAGCTCTTTAATAAAATCCACATGATTTTTGTCAGAGGTGTTTGAGAACCTCAACTCATAGAGGTGCAAAATACATATTCCTACTTAATTCTTTTCTTATTAAAGGAACATATTGATGACAGTTTGGCGGAGCTTGTAATTCCATATATTTCATGTTAAAGTGTTAACATAAAGTATTAATATAACGGGAAGGAACGAGTAAGGGAGCCACAAAAACTGACACAACATCACTTTCCGTTGTTCAATTCAAAATGTTGAAATTGCCAAATAACACAACAGGGAACATTTTTAAATGACACAGATGGTGACAGAGGGTCCTTGCCTGCATCCCTCTTCCATGGGGAACACCCGGGCGTTCTGTGGGCAATGGGGCAGCCTCTGCAGGGGTCTCTCATCCCCTTTCCAGGTATCCCCGGAGGTCGAGGTTCCTGAAGGAAGTTCATTTTTGTTGTATGACCGTCCCTCTGTCCTTGTTTGGGTGGCAGGCCTGGGCACTGACCCCACGACAGAGCAGCAGGAACTGAGAGGCAAGCCTGTGGCTCTGAGCTGAGAGCTGCCGTGTCCCCTGGGGGCCCCGGTGCAGGACGTCACCCTCCAGTGAGGACCCTTTTGCCCAAGTGGGCAAGAGCCAACAGAGGAGGTGCCAGCCTGCCTGGCCAGGACCCTGCGCTCTCCGAACAGACCCACAGCGCCCCCCGCTGGACTCAGACCTCCTCCTGCACTTCATGCCACAGCCTCCTGGAAGGGCTTTCTCACACTTGTAGCTGGGTCTTCCTGATGTCACCGCCCAGGGCAGTAGAATGAGTCCCCTTCGTCTAATATGGGCCTGGTCATTGATTTTTCCAGGTACCTAATGACCTCAGACCCCTGAATAGTATGCTGATAAACTAATGAATTTCAGGATTCCCTGATGTCTGAGTTTGCTCTGCTTAGCTCGTGGGTTCACTACCAGAACACAACCACCCAAACCTGAGTTTCCAGGGTTCAAACTCCCAGCATGCCCGTGGGTGGTGCCTGGTCAGAATTCTGAGTTTCCTTCCCAGCTTGACAGGTACTCAAGGTTGAATTTGCAGGGCCTCCCGGGATCTTCCCAGCTGACTACATGGCTCTGTTCTTATTTCTCTCTTTGCAAAGAGAAGAGGAGGCTCTCAGGTACAATGAATCTCTTCTGATCACTTCCAGGGGTTCTCATTCACCCTTGATCATGGTCCTCACAGTACTTCTCTTTGACTCAGATATTTAAAGATGATTTTAGTCTGATTTTGTAATCTTTCCATATTAAATGTTTGGTATAAAGATTATGCCTATAAAAGGGTTCGCATCCTTGTCTGGGCTCCTGTTTCATCTCTGGTTGAGAAACCCTTTTGACTGTTACCTGATCTTCATTGGACATGGTGAAGTCTAACCTAACCTTCGATTGTTAGAATCCATAGATTTAATGGAGGTGGGTTTATAAGGTCTGTGTCCAAAATAGTGACATTTATCCAATATCATCCCAAACATGGAAGCACGGAGGGAAAAGGGGAAGAGATCATGAGGCAAAAGAGGAGGATATGGGCAAGTGTGGAGTCTGAGAGCCACGTCCTAATGGGGAGGGTATCCCTATATGTGGAAAGGAGGGCTCTTCAGGCATCAATCCACAGAGAAAGGGAGGCACCCAGCTTCCCTAAGGGTCAGGGTTCAGGGCTGAGCCTCTGACCAGGAGAGGGTCATGTGGGGCATGGGAGAGGCCCCCTGGGGCTCCAGGGCACAGATGCTGAACTTCTGCTTCCTCGACATCCTGCCCACTACCTGTGAGGGACCCTGTGTATCTGGACACATGGGCATTCTGCTTGTGTTTGGAGACCAGACAGAAAAAGAACAATTTCATGGACCCCATAATGATGGACCTGGATGAGGAGGTATGACGGCCTGGATTTAATAGCACAAGCGACAGCAGAGACCTGAACCAGCACTGGTGACGTCACAGGCAGGGTCAGGGCAGTGATGGGTCGACACGGGAGTACAGGCCAAGCTTTCATCAGACATCCCCATCACACGGGATTCCCTGTGGCTGTGGTTAGTGATGAGCTGTGTGACACTGATGACCAGCCTCCTCACCAGGCTGGGGTCCAGAGTGATCAAGGACCGGGTGTGGACCCACCAGGAGGCAGAGAACAGGGCCTAACCCCTCAGTGTCCCTCACCTCTGTCATCGGTCACAAAGGCAGGGACTTTGCCTGGAATCCCTTGTCATCACTGCCATGGTGATCCCCGCTTCCCCACTGACCCTTCTACAGGCCGTATGTCCCTTGTATCTGGACTCATCGGGGGCGTCACAAGCAGAGGGACATGGGCACATCTTGGGGAGCCCCTGCTCCGGACAGTCCACAGACCACCCAGCCCTGAAGTAGGAAATGCTCCAATGGGGTGGAGATGAGAGGAGGGGAGGGCAGGACAGAGCCAGCACCTGTGGGTCAAGAGAACCACTCCCGGGCTTCCCTGCCTCCTGCGACGTATCACCGGTGCCCCTCACTCCTCACGCTCTCTGCTCTGCCCCTTCAGGAGCAGGGTTCACACCCTGGGGGACGATCTGCCTAATGGGATGGTCCACGGCCTCTGCTGAAGGTGCATCTGGGAAGGACTCCTGCTCCTGATCTCCAGTGAGGGAGCTCAGCTCCACGGCTCCCTTGATCACATGGATGACCAGGGTGCACTTCAGTGGTATCAGAAATTGTTTTCATTTTCTGAGACTTCAGCAAAACTGACTGTACAATTGGGAGTAAACTTATTGTGAACCAGAACATACCTCAGGAATTAATGGATTCTGGGGTATTATTTAACATTTGACGGTTCTCTAAGGACAAGCCCCTGACAGGCTGAGTTTCCCATCTACCTGTGTCTCTGTGAGAAGCCCTGTTGCACCAGCCTGCATGGTCAGAGTCAGCCTCGTCCTCAGGCTGCAGCCCAGAGACGAGCAGGAGCCCCGCATTGGCCGAGGCATCTTTGGATCCAGAAAACCTGCGGGGACCCTGCAGCCTGGTTCTTACCGGAGTCTGAGTGGTAGGACCAGAGGACTGAGGAGGGCTCGCTGGCTTCTGCTGGTTCCAGTAACAGCAGAGCAGCCAACACTGATGTCACTGCTCGGGGAGCAGGGAGCCACAGAGTCAGCTGTGGTCTGTGAGGGGACAGGGGTCTCCCCACAGACAGGGCATGAAACCAATGCCAGTCACAAGAGTCCACAGTTCAGGGCTGCTGATCCAATGCTGACACCCACAGCAGCACCAGGGGATCAGCTGTTCTGTGGTGAGAGAAGTCATCAATACACCGGGGTTGACTCAATAGACTTACAACTTAGCTTAACAGTACAACTATGAAATTCTGATTCTCCAAAATACCAAATGAAAATAACAGAAAGACTCATGACTCCTGAGCGGATCTGAAAATGAGCACGTGTCTGACAAGATGGTGTGATTGTTGTGGAGTATTCTAAACTCCCTTTCCCTAAATGACCTCACGAGGAGTGGAAGGACTGAGAAGAGCAGCTGAGGAGGTTTGGGGTGAAAACCTCTGCAGTAAGTTGTGAAGTACGGCCACAACATTCTTATTCTCACCTTGTGAAACGAAGTATGACTTTATGTGCATTTCTGAGCTGCTGCTACAGTGTCCGCTTCCCACAACGTGCGGTAATTGTGTTCCTTGCTCAGTCGCTGTGTCTGAGGCCTGATTCCACCAAACAAAGATCCGCACTGCTTGATTTGGAGCCTATTAGCAAGGTTCCTCTGACACAGTGGAAAATATGTCATTTTGTGTGTATGAAAATTGAGGGTAAGGCAAATTTAAGGCTTAAGGGAAAAGGGAGAATTAGAAGGAATAATCCCACATCACTAGACCATTCAGGTATGACCTTAATCAAATCCCTTATGATTATACAGTGGAAGTGAGAAATAGATTTAAGGGACTAGATCTGACAGATAGAGTGCCTGATGAACTATGGAATGAGGTTCGTGACATTGTACAGGAGACAGGGATCAAGACCATCCCCATGGAAAAGAAATGCAAAAAAGCAAAATGGCTGTCTGGGGACACCTTACAAATAGCTGTGAAAAGAAGAGAAGCAAAAAGCAAAGGAGAAAAGGAAAGATATAAGCATCTGAATGCAGAGTTCCAAAGAATAGCAAGAAGAGATAAGAAAGCCGTCCTCAGCGATCAGTGCAAAAAATAGAGGAAAACAACAGAATGAGAAAGACTAGAGATCTCTTCAAGAAAATTAGAGATACCAAGGGGACAGTTCATGCAAAGATGGGCTCGATAAAGGACAGAAATGGTATGGACCTAACAGAAGCAGAAGATATTAAGAAGAGGTGGCAAGAATACACAGAAGAACTGTACAAAAAAGATCTTCATGACCAAGATAATCATGATGGTGTGATCACTCATCTAGAGCCAGACATCCTGGAATGTGAAGTCAAGTGGGCCTTAGGAAGCATCACTACGAACAAAGCT
>NW_011495054.1:4071-4511 GCF_000754665.1 Bison bison bison | reverse complement strand
GCCAAAGCCTTTGACCGTGTGGATCACAATAAACTGTGGAAAATTCTGAAAGAGATGGGAATACCAGACCACCTGACCTGCCTCTTGAGAAACCTATATGCAGGTCAGGAAGGAACAGTTAGAACTGGACATGGAACAACAGACTGGTTCCAAATAGGAAAAGGAGTACGTCAAGGCTATGTATTATCACCCTGCTTATTTAACTTATATGCAGAGTATATCATGAGAAACACTGGACTGGAAGAACCACAAGCTGGAATCAAGATTGCTGGGAGAAATATCAGTAACCTGAGATATGCAGATGACACCACCCTTATGGCAGAAAGTGAAGAGGAACTAAAAAGCCTCTTGATGAAAGTGAAAGTGGCGAGTGAAAAAGTTGGCTTAAATCTCAACATTCAGAAAACAAAGATCACGGCATCTGGTCCCATCATTTCATG
>NW_011495054.1:2055-3971 GCF_000754665.1 Bison bison bison | reverse complement strand
AGAGTCGGACACAACTGAGTGACTGAACTGACTGACTGAAGCAAAGTTACTCTGATACAGTGGGAATTGTGCAATTTTGTGTCCATTAAATTTGAATATTAGGAAGATTTAAGGCTTATGAGAAAAGGGAGAATTGGAGGGAATAATTTCAGAGTGACTCTTCTCAGATATTTCAGGGTTGCCTGACAGGTGGGTTTGCTCCTTCCAAGGTCTGGGGTCATTACCTTCCACCTTTCCCTTGAGGCACATGAAAGGTGTAAGGTTCTCAGAGTATAACA
This sequence comes from Bison bison bison, assembly GCF_000754665.1. Taxonomy (NCBI): domain Eukaryota; kingdom Metazoa; phylum Chordata; class Mammalia; order Artiodactyla; family Bovidae; genus Bison; species Bison bison. The sequence continues at coordinate 3,693 of NW_011495054.1, read as the reverse complement.
CACCTCAGACCTCACACCCATTCTCTCTGGTTCTCTTTCAGTTTGACTGCTGTTGTGGTGGCTGTTCCAGCTTTTCCCATCAGATCTCCTCAGCCCACATGGCAGAGCCTTTTGATGTCTGTATTTGCTATGGAATAGATTCCAGGGGGTGGGAATCTACAATCTAGGTCCAAGGGAACAGATAAGTATGCAGCTTTTCCCCAGAGAACCAGGGAGTGGAGGTCTGCGGGCCTTTGGGGAGTAATCTGGGAAAAGTGACCAGTGGTGGGGTGGCTGTGTGACCAGGAAGGGTTAATTCTGATCCACGCTGGAGCTCTTTCTATGGATTTAACCCTTGTCTCTGTCACATTTGTTATCATCGTCATACATAGCGGCCTGCTTCAGAGAACCCTACTCCTTCTTCCTGAGCCTTAAACCAAGTACCTTTGGGGAGCTCACAGGGAGATGGTCTGACCCTGCCCACCTGTGAATGACTGTAAGAAAGATGGAAATAACATATCCCCCTGCCTGAGGTTGCCATTCTAAGCAATCATTGCAAGAGTTCATGGTCTTTTTCACTTTGTGTCCTCACTTACCCCATCTCTCATCCCTAAAAGCAGCTAGCATCCAGGCCCAAAGAGCATGGTCATTTTGAGACGTTAGTCTGCCAACTCCTCTGTCAGCTGACTTTCCGAATAAAGTTGTATTCCTTTCCTCTCGGATTCATTGGCCTGTCGTGAGGTGAGCAGAGTGAGCTTAGACTTGGTAACAGCCGCAAACATGTAGATCAATCTGGCCAGACTGAGGTCACCTTCACATTATGAGGTTGTCCCACCTGTGATCTCGGATCTCCTTTCACTTTTTTACAACTGTGTGATTTTCTCAACAATGTTTTCTTGTTTTCAGTTTATAAGCCTCTCACATACTGCGCTAATCATATTCCTAAGCATTTTATATTTTAATACTATCGTGAATTGAATTTTTGAAAGTATCCTTCTTGCTTCTTCACTTTTAGTAACTGGAAAACAACAGGTTTTCTAGCATTACTTCTCGTAACCCTGTGGGAGAGCCTAGATAGAACACATCCTGTTATGATGAGTGCTTGTTTTCCTGTTTGTGGGGCCGGTGACGAGCAATGGGCAGGTGGGAATGTGAGGTGGTGTCTGCAGCCCATAGGCTGTAAGATGACCACACCAAGGGTGACCTAGGGCATGTGACCATCTGCAGAACCGGAATGGCCCCAGGCTGCGTCCACTACTTATGGGGGAAGGAAAGCCATGGAACACGTCTTGGTTTTGTTTTTGTTTTTGTTTTTCTTCATTTTAAGAAAAAAGTCATCAGTGTATCAAGACCATAGTATGAGATTTGTAAAAGCACCAACTATTCTCATATTGGTGTCTGGTGACAATAATTTGTGGAAACTCCACAAATCAGGAGCAAAATGAATTTAATCTCCATAACAATAATTCATCATTTGGCAAGTGTTAGACAAAGATATTGAACAGGAAGAATCAGTGGTGGGTCTTAGCAGTGAGGGCCATGGAGACGCAGTAGTTCCAGAGCACCCAAATGTAAGGTGCACCTCAGATTCTCCCGTGTTGGTGCAGCAGTAACCTAAGAAACCTCCCCTGTGAAGAAAACGCACAGGCGTTCATGTTG
>NW_011495054.1:0-1955 GCF_000754665.1 Bison bison bison | reverse complement strand
TGCACAGAAATAATCCGCCTCGTCCTCGGCCTGGAGCGAGCTGATGGTCAGAGTCGCTGTGTTCCCAGACCTGGAGCTGGAGAATCGGTTGGGGACCCCTGAGGCTCGACTGGTCGCACCATAGATGAGCATTCTGGGGGCCGATCCTGGGATCATTTGGTATCAGCTCACATAATTGCCATACCCAACGTTGCTGCTGCTTCCAGAGCAGGTGATGGAGACCCTCTGGCCCAGGGACCCAGACATGGAGGGCAGTTGAGTCAGCACAGCTTGGGCCCAGGATCTTGGAAGGGGGAGAGACAGAGATGGTGACTCAGGAGTCCAGACATGAGAGCAGGGAGCAGGGCCTGTGTGTCTTCCCAGGGCCCCACCCCTGTGCCCCCATCCAGTAACCTGTGCAGAGAGCGACCAGGGTGAGGAGCAGAGGGGACCAGGCCATGGTGGATACGGTCAGGGCGTCCTGCCTTCTGTGGCCCCACAGCTGAGCAGAACATCCCCACACCGCTCCTTCCCCTCTTCATACCCTGAGAGGGGGAGGGGCCTTTCATGCAAATGAACCCCCCCCCAACCCCCACAATGCTCTGATCACCTCTGGGACCTGGCTCAGCTTCTTGTGCCTGAGGGAGGCCAGTGTATGATTAGGGACGGGGTTTCCTGGGGCTTCAGTGTGGGATGTAAAAGCTGGAAATCCAGATGTTAAGGCACCAGAAAGTACCAGGGGGCCTGTCTCTGCTCTCACCGCCCCCTGCTCCCCTCACCAACACTCAGGAAAGGCCTTAGAGCGCCCGCCCCCTGGTGTCCTGGCCCAAGCACACATCCTGACCTGGTGATAGAGCTCTTGACTCAACTTTCCCCAAAGTGGTTTTGTAATTACAGCTTCAGGATGTGTTTGGATAGAAAACAGCAGCCAACTGAAGCTTACCCTGTAGTGCATGTGAGTGTTACACAGTGGATGTGTGATTCTGAGATTTTCAATGAACCAAAATGTGATCATGGAGTAGTAAAAATCCAAGGTCCTCACTTAAAATAGATGCCTAAATTTAACTGAAGAAAATGTTGTTGTTAAGTCACTAAGCTGTGTCCAACTCTGGCTCTGGTTTAATTCTGCATTCCCATGGTACTATTTCTAAAACATAATTTTCCTTGTAGCCTCTGTTCTTTAAAAAAGATAATTTTAAAGACTTCTGACATGTATGGCATCTCCACTGGGGGATTTTATGTCGTAGCAGGACATTCTGTCTGTGAAACAGGGCAGGCTGAGATATCAGAGCCATCACTCGGTCTCAGATCTGAGATGAGACACAGGACATGACAAGGCAGATCAGCTGTTGTCAGGAATCTCAGACGGAACCATAGACATGGTCAGACAGAGCAGCAGTCACAGCCCCGGGGGCAGAGCCCCAGGACAGGGTCTGCTTTCCCAGCCCAGGGCCCCAGCAGCTTCTCCCGGGCTCCCTGTGCATAAAATCAGTCCCACAGCAGCTGAGCACAGACACTTCTCATCCAGGAATCATTTCCTAGGTCTCAGGACCAGGGCTCTCTCCCTTCCTGATTCCTCACTCAATGGGCACACAGGATAGAGTGTGAGGTTTCAGTGGATAAATCAGCTACTAGAGGGATTCAAGATCCCCTGGGAAACAAGGTGAACCTGGGGAGGAACAGGGAGGGGACGAGTAGGGGTCACACCTGAGAGCCAGAGACCTGAGGCTTCTTCGGAAGGAAGGGTTAGAGAGGTTCAAGGAGGGGCCGAGGAAGTGAGTGTTTCAGGAAGATCTGGAAACAGGTCCATGATCTTCTGACAGAGTGAGCTGGGTCATGACCATGGAGATCAAGTGTAGGCCTGTAGAAAGAGAGAGGCCCAGGATTGGGAGGAAAGTCATGAATGAGGGGAGTGAGAAGTCAGGCTCTGAGCAAAGAGATGAGGAGGAGCAGGGGCTGGCTGAGGAGAGCTGGAG
>NW_011495053.1:2461162-2462424 GCF_000754665.1 Bison bison bison | reverse complement strand
TTTCATTTATTGCATTATTCATTATATATTGACTCTTTTTTATTTCTTCTAGGTCCTTGTTAAACCTTTCTTGCATCTTCTCAATCCTTGTCTCCAGGCTATTTATCTGTGATTCCATTTTAGTTTCAAGATTTTGGATCAATTTCACTATCATTATTTGGAATTCTTTATCAGGTAGATTCCCTATCTCTTCCTCTTTTGTTTGGTTTGGTGGGCATTTATCCTGTTCCTTTATCTGGTGAGTATTCCTCTGTCTCTTCATCTTGTTTAAATTGCTGAGTTTGGGGTGTCCTTTCTGTATTCTGGCAGTTTGTGGAGTTCTCTTTATTATGGTGTTTCCTCACTGTGTGTGGGTTTGTACAGGTGACTTGTCAAGGTTTCCTGGCTAGGGAAGCTTGTGTCAGTGTTCTGGTGGGTGGAGGTGTATTTCTTCTCTCTCCTTTCGAAGAGTTGGGTTGCTTTTCTGGGTGCCTGATGTCCTCTGCCGGCATTCAGAAGTTGTTTTTTGGAATTTACTCGACGTTTAAATGCTCTTTTGATGAATTTGTGGGGGAGAAAGTGTTCTCCCCGTCCTACTCCTCCGCCATCTTGGCTCCTCTCCTGTCTCTGCTTTTTAATATGCTATCTAGATTGGTCATAACTTTCCTTCCAAACAATGGAGTATTACTCAGCAATAAAAAAGAACACATTTGAGTCAGTTCTAATGAGGTGGATGAAACGGGAGCCTATTATACAGAGTGAAGTAAGTCAGAAAGAGAAACACCAATACAGTATATTAATGAATATATATATATATATATAATTTAGAAAGAAAGTAATAATGATCTATATGCAAGACAGCAAAAGAGACACAGATATAAAGAGCAGACTTTTGGACTATATGGGAGAAGGTGAGGGTAGGATGATTTGAGAGGCTAGCATTGGAACATGTATATTACCATATGTAAAATAGATGACCAGTGCAATTTCAATTCATGAAGCAGGACACTCAAAGCTGGTGCCCTGGGACAACCCAGAGGGATGGGGTGGGAAGGGATATTCAGGATGGGAGGGACACCTGTGCACCACTGGCTGATTCATGTCTATGTATTGCAAAAACCATCGCAATACTGTAAAGTAATTAGCCTCCAATTAAAATAAATTAATTAATTAAAAAAAAGATATTGGAGTGGGTTGCCATGCCCTTCTCCAGGGGACCTTCCCAACACTGGGATCGACCCTGCATCTCTCATGTCTTCTGCATTGGCAGGGGGGGGTTTTTT
>NW_011495053.1:2460859-2461062 GCF_000754665.1 Bison bison bison | reverse complement strand
AACCCTCATGCTGTGTTAACCATTCTCCAATTTGCTTTTTCTTTACCAATATTAGACTTGTTAAAACATATGCATCTAGTTTGTTATTATTTACTGTCACATATCATTTAATATTGAAAAGCAGAGACATTACTTTGCCAACAAAGGTCAGTCTAGTCAAGGCTATGGTTTTTCCTGTGGTCATGTATGGATGTGAGAGTTGG
>NW_011495053.1:2454801-2460731 GCF_000754665.1 Bison bison bison | reverse complement strand
GGACAGGGAGGCCTGGCGTGCTGCGATTCATGGGATCGCAAAGAGTTGGACATGACTGAGCGACTGAACTGAACTGAACTGATCATTTAATATTATGAACATTCCAGAATTTATCTATTATTAATTGATGGACTTTGTAAGGTTTCTTTGTAAGTTTCTACAACTCTTAATGTATCTACAGGAATTTTTCTTGTATGTATGTATGTGAGCTAGCTTCATTGGATTATATGCCTTGCAGTGGAATTGGCTGGGCTGTAGTGGGATTACATGTGCATATGAACTAGATATTTCCACCTCTGTGTTAAAATGCCTGAACCAACTCCCAGCCCTGTGGGCAGGCCGTGTGTTTACACTCCCTTAAATTTACTCAGTTTTAAAATGTGTGTCAAACTTTTCACTGTGGTTTACTGTGCATTTCCTCAATTACTCATAATTTGATAGTAATTTGACCATGTTTCTATTGGCTATTTAGATTTCATCCTTTGTTCATTTTTATTGTGTTCTTTGTTTAAAAATATTTATAGGAATTTTAATGTTCTCCTTACTAATCTTTTTTGTCAGTCATGTGCATTATAAATATCTTCTCTCTGCTTTACATTGTTTTGATTATGATTTGATATGTTTATATGTATTCTATAACAGATTTCTTTTTCCTTTGAATGTAGGTAGATTCTTCCTTTATGATTTGCTGTTTTGCATTTGTGTCTTGTTTAAGTGTTCCAGTTCTACCTAAATGTCATAAATATATTTTTTCTTATATTCTGTTTTGGAGGGTGTCAAAGATATTTAGGTCTTAATAATATAGGTATCATGTGTATGGTATGAAAAGAAAATCTGTATTAGAAAATACAGTGGTAGTTACTTTAACAAATAAACTCCCAAATCTCAGTGGTCTAACCCAATAAAAGTTTACTTCTTTCAGCTAGGGCTTTGCTGGTGGCTCAGTGGTCAAGAATCCACGTGCAATATTGGAGGCCTGGGTTCAATCCCTGGGTTGGGAAGATCTGGAGAAGGGAATGGCTACCCACTCTACTATTCTTGCCTGGAGAATGCCATGGAGCCTGGCGGGCTACAATCCATGGAGTCACAAAGAGCCAGACATGACTGAGTGACTAACTCTCTTTCACCTAAGTTGAAAACGGGTGTTTCTGATTGGCAGGAGTCCCTCCTCTAAGACTTGCCTCAGAAACCTGGGCTCCTTCCACACTGTTAAGTGAGTGAAAGTCACTCATTTGTGTCCAACTCTTTGAGACCCCATGAACTGTAGCCTGCCAGGCTCCTCTGTCCATGGAATTCTCCAGGCAAGAATACAGTGGCTCTGCTATTTGACAGTGGGCTTCAAGGCTGCCAGAGGAGTGGGGAAGCCACAGTGATAGCACAGGAGTCTTCTGTGGGTCAGGCCTGGGGGTGTGTTGATCCTGCCCACCTTCCATCATCCAGAGCTCAGGTACAAGGTCATATCTATATTCAAGAGAGGCTAAGAAAGCCCATTTAGCCACGTGCCCATGAAGAAGAGAAATCCCTACCCCCCTGCAATGATAGGCAAATGCTCTACCACTTTTTAAAATAACCTCACTTAATTATAATAGCACCTCTATTATATACCACATTCCTATCTGTATATGGGGTTACTTTTTGACTTTTGTTTCATTTGTCTGTTTGCCTGTTCTTAAACCTTACTGTCCTTATTAATAAAAATTTATGATTAGTTTTGACAGCTAGAAGAATAATTCTCAGTTTACTTTTATTCAGAGTGCATGTGTTGCATACCCAGAGAATTATAAAAATGTGAATTCCAAAGTGGTAATAATATACTTGTCTTCGTGGGTATTTTTTTTATTTTTTGAGTCTTTGCATGATCTGTGTACATTTTTATTTGCACCATCTGTTTCACATGTCTTTGCCCCAGGCTGGAAGTGTTTCACCTGTAGGATGAATTTCCTCTGTGAATCTGATAGCCAACAACTAGACCACTATTTGTTCAGTTTCAAAAGGTGTCAAAGTCACCTCTAGTAACGCTTTGTTATTATCTTTAAAAGTAAATGGAACATCTTAAAACCCTAGGAAGGCATCACTTTTAGACAGTCCAGAGGCCCCAGCTTCTTAGACTCCTTAATAATAAGTAGATTAACAGCAAGGGCAAAACAAAGATTATGCCATGTCTTGAAATAGACATGATTACAGATACATTCACAGGGATTTGCAGTAAGGCTTTTAAATACAAAAATCTTAATCTTTCCTAATTTATTTCCTTTGCATGTGAGAATAGATAAGGAAAACACTCTCCTTAAGAAGAGTATTTTGTTTACAAGTGGTTTAAGATACACTGAATGTGGAAAAGAGCGGATGTTCTCAGCATCAGGAGAAGATGGGATGGTGTTTCCAAACTCTTGTTTTACTGTTTGTTTGTTTTTTCCCCAACTTTCTGGCTATACTCCATGGCATGTGAGTTCCCCCACCAGGGATCAAACCCATAGCCCCAGCACTGGAAGGCAAAGTCTTAACCACTGGACCATCAGGGAAGCCCTGGGACTTCCTGTTTTGACAGGATAATGGCTCATGGGTGTGGAAAAGAAGGAAGGTGACCGGTAGGCGGCTACAGAGGACTGAATGTCCTGCACTGCCCACATCTTTCCCTGTCTGGTGTTCTCTCTCCTTGCATTCTCACCAGAAGTGTCAGGAGCTAAAGCGGAGAATAAAGACTGAGTTCCTGCACCGCACGTGTGTTTATAACTCTCTCCTATGACTGCTTCCTAAGCTTCTCACTTCCTTAAGCTTCCACAGGTTCTGCTTTCTTGCTCTGTCACCTCCCAAAGGGTCCTGCCTTTAGAACTTTGTTTAGCTCGCTGGCAGTTGAAGCCGTGAAGACAGGCGGGCAGGTTGACTAGCGAACGTGAGGGAGGTTCCACACACAGGCGAGCCTACAGGGCAGTTTTTGTGAGCGGTGGAGGCTGCGGCTGATTCTCTAGTTGGTAAGGTTGTGCTGCCTTGATATATCTCACCTCACTTTCTGTAAGCAAACACTGCTGAATACTGAGTACGCCGCCCTCCACTTGCTTACATATTCATTAGTTGATACAAACGCACATTTTAAAATAATTGAACAACTATTCAGGAAGTACCTACTATAAGCCAAGTTATGCGAAGTGCTGGGGTTCAGTGTTGAATGTTAAACAGTGTAGATATGGTCTCTGCTCTGATGGAGCTTAAGGTTTAATGAGGGAGGGAAACAGTAACACACACACACACAAATACACTGATAAGGTTGTGAAGAAAAACAGCAAGGTACAGTAGATGAAGTGGTGGGGGCAGAGGTCTCCTTCTTAGGAAAAGGACTGTGTCTGGAGTGGAGGACAGAGCCCTGAGCAAAGGTGTGGGTTTCACCAGGGTTCTCAGGAGGGATGAGGACCATGGAACAGTCTAGAAACTGAGAGAGCCGACCATAGTTTTAGGGTAGAGACTGTGTGGGAACTGGTGCCAGTGAGGTCAGAGATGTAATAAGAATTTTAAGATGCAGAAATTTAGAGAATGTTAGAAACCTGAGATTCCTATATCTCCTTTAGAGCAGCTGTAATGAGATCAGATTAGGGGACACAGTGGCAGGTTTGGTTAAACTGAAGTCGCATGAAGGAGTTGGATGTGACGTGACTCCAGAAGGTGGCACTGACCGTAGAGAAGATGGACAGGTGTTAATGGAGAGGATCTGGGACGGGAAGTGGGAGAGGGTGACTCAGAGAAGAAATGCTTGACAGTGGAGCAGAGTTAAAATGAAGCTAAAAATCAAAGCTTTACGAATGAATGCTATTTACTGCAAAGCTGCCCAATAAAAGAGTAATGACCTTCTTGTTGAAGTTGGGAAATAGAAAGCAATTCTTTTTCTTATTGAGATTTCATGTAAGTGGAAAAAGGTTGCACAGACTATAAGGAAATATCAGGACACTGCAGTCAATTCTGATACTTTCAACAACAAAATTCTATTCTCTGCTGCCGTTTCTATTTTGGGATCTAATTAATTATAAACATAGATACCAGATTGAACTCACATGTAGGCAGCTTAAGAAATAAAATATGACAGGAAGAATAGGACACTGCAATTATAATCTACCTTTCAAAGCACTTTGAGGATGAAAGTCAAGTGATTTCTGTCCCAGGAGGGTTTGAAAAATTATTTGGAAGCAAACCTTAAAAACTTTCCATCTAAAATAAGGATACATTCAGAACATTTATTTACATAATTTAAAATATACAAAACAATATTTTATAGTTTTGTAAGTATATAAAGAATTTGTATCTTTAAGGAAAATAATACTTGAAAGCATGAAAAAATACCAAATTGAGTTTAAGGGTTACTTCTTGGGAGTGAGAAAAATGCAGGGAGCTAGGTATATGGCAGTGATTGGCTCCAGCTACACTTCTTTAAGTTAAAACCTAATAAAGATATCAAACATATAGATCAAATGTTAATAACTAGATCTAAGATTCTAAGACCCTAAGATTGGTGTCTATTATTTTGCATATTTTCTGGACGGTTGAAGTATCTTATTATTAAATGTTTAAAAATTTAAAAAATGAATTTTTGTGTTTATCATAGTGCGGTGATAGGAACGATCACATGGCTTGGAGAGGCCATAAATTCTGTTTTCAAACTTCTTGTGGACAAACTTTTTAATCATCACATTTTGATATTTGTTTTTTTCTTCTCTTTGAAAAGACATATTGAACATACAAATGATTGAAATATTTGCCACTTTAAATAGTAAATTATGATAGAGTAATTTCATGAAGATGATCACTGGTATTAAGTTATAAGACTTGCATTTTTTGGCTATTTTACTTTCTTTTGTTTTGATGAGGAGAAGAGTACTAAGGCATGTTGTGTGGTTGGAAAAGTACTGGATTTTTAAGCCAGAAAACTGGATCTCATTTGTCCTCTTATACAAAGTAAGTAGGGCTTTCCAGGTGGTTCAGAGGTGAAAAAATCCTCCTGCCAATGCAGGAAATGTGGGTTTGATCCCTGGGTTGAGAAGATCCCCTGGAAGAGGAAATGGCAACCTACTGTGGTATTCTGGCCTGGCAAATCTCATGGACAGAGTAGCCAGGTGGGCTGCAGTCCCTGGGGTCACAGAGAGTGGGACACGACTGAGGGACTGCAACACAACAACAAAGTATAGTAATTTGACCAAATCGAATGACTTCTGTTGGCTTTATTTTCTTTAGCTGTAAGGAAAAAAAGATTGGAAATTAATGTGTTTATGTTGTTGATGTTATTCAATTGCTAAGTCATGTCCGACTTGTCAGTGATGCTTTATGTTACAGTCCAGCTTTTACGTCCCAGGGTTATGTTCCTATTTTGCTTATGGTGATACCAGTTTATCTCATGGTAACAATACTATATGCAGGTCAGGAAGCAACAGTTAGAACTGGACATGGAACAACAAACTGGTTCCAAATAGGAAAAGGAGTACGTCAAGGCTGTATATTGTCACCCTGCTTATTTAACTTCTATGCAGAGTACATCATGAGAAACGCTGGGCTGGAAGAAGCACAAGCTGGAATCAAGATTGCCGGGAGAAATATCAATAACCTCAGATATGCAGATGACACCACCCTTATGGCAGAAAGTGAAGAGGAACTAAAGAGCCTCTTGATGAAAGTGAAAGTGGAGAGTGAAAAACTTGGCTTAAAGCTCAACATTCAGAAAACGAAGATCATGGCATCTGGTCCCATCACTTCATGGGAAATAGATGGGGAAACAGTGGAAACAGTGTCAGACTTTATTTTTTGGGGCTCCAAAATCACTGCAGATGGTGACTGCAGCCATGAAATTAAAAGATGCTTACTCCTTGGAAGGAAAGTTATGACCAACCTAGATAGCATATTGAAAAGCAGAGATATTACTTTGCCAACAAAGGTCCGTCTAGTCAAGGCCT
>NW_011495053.1:2436384-2454607 GCF_000754665.1 Bison bison bison | reverse complement strand
CAGACCTCATGCGAAGAGTTGACTCATAGGAAAAGACCCTGATGCTGGGAGGGATTGGGGGCAGAAGGAGAAGGGGACGACAGAGGATGAGATGGCTGGATGGCATCACTGACTTGATGGACGTGAGTCTCAGTGAACTCCAGGAGTTGGTGATGGACAGGGAGGCCTGGCGTGCTGCGATTCATGGGGTTGCAAAGAGTCGGACATGACTGAGCGACTGAACTGAACTGAACAATACTGTACCACATGACCATACTTCATAAATTTTTAAAATATATAAATACATTATAATAATTTATTTTAATATATAAAACAAATGCTTTTTATTGACAAAAATGTAGACATGTAAGTGAACAAATAATAAATGTGTCATTTGACCAGAGTTCAGATCAAGAATTGGAAGATTGCGAGTGCACTGTCTGACTCCACCTTCTGGTCACCGTCCTGCCACTCAGGCGATTTTTACCCCAAATTCCAGCAACATAGATGAGCTTTATATATATTACAACTTTACATAAACCAACAGCTCAGTGTGTCCCTGATGTTTTTGCTCACCAATTTATTAGAGGAATCATCCATATATTTTGTAGTTGTGAACTGCTGTTATTTGTTAAGACATAATGAGGACTGGCAACCTGTTTTTTTCCAAGGTGCAGTTGTAAATGTTTACAATCACTTACAATACAAGTGATTGTAAATATTTTCAGCCTTTTGGGCTCTTTTGCTTTAAATGGAGAACCCAGAGAAATATTACAATTTTATCTATCCATCTAATAATTACTAAAAAGGGAATGCTCAAAGTAATTTATTAGGGTGCAAGAAGAATATATTAGACATTAATTGATATTTACTTACCTCTATATGCTTACTTTTGTTTTTATGATTTTTATGTATTATCTGGAAAAGAACAACAAAATAAATATCTTTTTTCCAAGTTTGTCCCAAAAAGAGAAAACACAATGTTACAAATGTAAAGAAAATGTAACTACAGATTTGGGGATTTAAAATGTTGTAGGAACATTTTATGACAATATATTGTATTTTTTCATATTATAATTATGCTAATTACATAATTACTGGTCATTTACAATTATTATTTGCTGTATATATTACATATGATTTTCAGCATAGATCAAAGACTGGTTATTATTATCCCTTTAAAATTAAATCTTAGAGAGGTTAAGTGACCTACTTCCATTGACAGTATAGCAAAATCACGAATCAAACTCAGGCTGTCAAATTCCAGTACTACTTTGCAATAGTGTCTTTTAAAAGAAATAAATTGTAAACTGATAATGAAAAAAATGATGCTCTTTCTGGTCAAACTGACTCCTTTTACTGAAGAGACTCACCATTCTGTGATCCTAAGTGTGTAAAAACCAAGTCAATAGGTCCTGATACAGATTGATTTGTGTTCATTACAGATTTCCTTGGGGGCATCGCTCTGTGTTGTTTCTATAAACTCTTGTTAGTATTAAGGGAAGATTTAATTGGTTGTTTCTCTGTCTAAGTTAAAAGTGCAAGCTAATATTGAATATGAGATTGAGGTTTGTTTTCCCAAAGGAGAAAGAGAGAGAGATTGCCTCAAATGAAATATTATTGACCCATTTTTTCCCTTTCCTTAGTAATCCATGTATCGAAGTGAATGGCGACTAGTGTTTTATCTTTATGCAGAAAAGCATAGAAAGTCAGAACTATATTGAATTAGATGAAATGAGTTTACAGTTTTTTATTCCTATATCAAAATGAGTAAAGGGCATTTCCCAGGCAAGAATATTGGAGTGGGTAGGCATTAGCTTCTCCAGGGGATCTTCCTGACCCAAGGATCGAACCTACATCTCCTGCATTGCAGGTGGATTCTTTACCATCTGAGCCACCAGGAAAGCCCTTTAAAATAAGACACGATTTTAAATACGTGTATTCCACTGACTTTCACATGTGGCGTAAAGAAAATAGTCTTATTTCTTCATAGTTGCATGTACGTGAATTGTTGTGGTAAATACAATAAGCAAGAAATTGTTGAAGTGGATATTTATTCCCTGATCCTAAAGTCCTAGTCTCCCTGTGCTCGGTGCTCACTTGTGTCCAGCTCTTCGTGACTCCATTGGCTGTAGCGCGCCAGGAGCCTCTGTCCATGCGATTTCTCAGGCAAGAATACAGAAGTGGGTTGCTGTTTCCTCCTTCAGGGGATCTTCCTGACCCAGGGAATGAACCCGAGTCTCCTGTGTCTCCTGCATTGGCAGGTGAATTCTCTAGTCTCTTTTGGAATTCTAAATGGTGGTTAGAATTATTTGGGAATTATATTGACACTATTAGAACCACCACACAAAAATCCCTGAAGAGGTTTTCTGTTAAGAACATCTATCTCAATATTGACTTGGTTCAGGGTTAAATTTTGAGGTAATCCAGAAAATGGAGATTTAGAATCTTTGTTCTTTGATACAATGGCAATGATGAGAGATTGTGTGAGTTCCTATGGACTTCCTGACAGCAGACTTATTTTTCAGCTTTATCTTTGTACTCTAAGTAGTTGGTGAGTGCATGGCAATTAGCAGAGTGTCAATATATATTTGTTGGAAAAATGTACAAAAATTCACAGAAAGATAATTGTATCATTACATTGAAAACTTCAAACATGGTGATTATATGGTGCAATTTAGAAAGCTGAGCTTTGTTAAGCATAATTTGTGTCTTGGGTGGTTTGTTGGTTTTGCAAGCAATTATTTTCCAGAAACCCCAAGGTGTACAATTGTTAGAACTGAGAGCCAAGAGATAGAACTTTCTCAGTTCTCAGATGCTGTATTAATGCACATATTCTGCACAACATGTATTAGAAACCCCTTTTAGCTCTTCTATGCAACTCAAAGTTTTACATAAAAAAAAGTTGACTTCTTGGGAATGAAAATTTATTTTGTTAATTTTCAATGGAAATATTTATACAATTATTTCATGACGTGTAAGATATGCTAATTCTTATTTTTAAAGTTTAGCTTGTACATTGATATAGTTTAAAAGTCAAGAGTGTTAAAAGCCTTACTGTAAAACCTGCAGTCATTCACTTTCCCTCCCTCAGCCCCAACTAGACAATATATTTCAATTATTTTTGTTCCTGTATTTGTTAGGTCTTTATTGCTAAATACTGTGCTTTATTGCTAAATACTGTGCTTTATTGCTTTCACAGATTTCCATTTTAGATATTATTTATTGGTTTCCTTCTCTGACGGGTAAAGATTTAGCTCATTACACAGCCCCTTCCATCACAATTTTTCTCTTTACATGCTTTTAATATGCCTGCATTGCATTTTTGGAAGCAATAGCCAAACTTTTATTAATGTTCCTGGTCAAATGAAGTAGTGAGCTCATGCTCACTTTTAATTTTTCCTCAAGGAAATATTTGCCTCAATTTTGGTACAGGATTTTTATGTTCCCATCAATAATATACATATATATATATATATATATATTTGGAGTGGTTCAACATATCTGCCAAATGTCTGTCCAGAATATTTTCCAACTACTCCAGTGTATGAAATATTTTACCATTTTCCTCCAGGAAACATCTTTTTAGAGATTTCCTGTTTCTGCTGGTCCATGTGCCCTCTAGCACACCACACCACCCTCACCCTGGGCTCAAGCTTCCCATCACCTCTCTCCCTGTAGGGTGTATTCTTGCTCTCATTTCCTGAATCCTTTTTCTTGGCTCATTACCTCATTTGACGACATCTTTATTGAGAGCCTGGTGGGTCTTTGTCTCCTTAAGACAGAGACTTTGGGTACTTTTTTTCTACTACTTCACAGATTTTTTTAAAGCTAATTCCTTAGCCTCCTGCTTTGCATTGCTTCAGAAACTGGCAAACATCTTGAGACTAACTGTATTGATACACACAAGCCTCTAGTTTTGATATTCCAGCCCCTTATGGACACCAAACTCTCTACCATTTTTTCTGGCCCCAGCTGTGGCTTCTGCCTAAACCAAACTTATTTCTCAGTGGCTTGGCAAATGCCCCCCAGGGAAAGGTGTCTGCAGGTGTTCAGCTGACTTTCTAACATTTCTTCCTTCCCTGGACTTTGGGTCCCTTCGGTCCTGTGTATTCGGAAGCTCTCTGACACTTTTAACATCTGATTGTCTCTTTCCTGAGTGTTTTAAATATTGGATGGGAACCCGACTCTTGAGTAGTTTAAGTAAATCCAGACCAAAAGCAATTTAGGACAGCAAAGGAATTCCAGAAATTTCTTTCCTTTTTGTATGCAGTCTAGGTATATAAGGTCAAGGCAGTCTGCCCAGTTGGTTAAATCACAGTGCTATTGAGGTAGAGATCCCTTAATGAGTAACTTAGCTTCTAACAGGAAAAAAACATTTTCCTTTAAGAAATTGCATGCCAAAAGCTGGAGAGCTATATTCCACATCTGAGGCAGCAAGGCTGGAGGTGTAATTAGCAAAACCGAAACTGATGTCAACGTGAGGAACCAAGGGGAAATCTATGGTTAGTGAAAATGAGTGGGTGGTACTTTCTCAGATAAGTACCTGAGTGCTGATTCTTCAATGTCAACATGGACTATTGTTCAGTAGTTCAGTCGTGTCCGACTCTTTGCAACCCATGGACTGCAGCTTGCCAGGCTTCCCTGTCCTTCACCATCTCCTGGAGCTTGCTGAAACTCATGTCCATTGAGTTGGTGATGCCATCCAACCATCTCATCCTCTATCATCCCCTTCTCCTCCTCCTCCTTCAATCTTTCCTCCTATCAGGATCTTTTCTAATTAGTTGGTTCTTTGCATTGAGGTGGCCAAAGAATTGGAGCTTCAGCTTCAGCATCAGTCCTTCAAATTAATATTCAGGATTGATTTCCTTTAAGACTGACTGGTTTGATCTCCTTGCAGTCCAAGGGACTCTCAAGAGTCTTCTCCAAAACCACAGTTCAAAAACATCAATTCTTCGGCACTCAGCCTTCTTTATGGTTCAACCCTCACATCCATACATGACTACTGGAAAAACCATAGCTTTGATTCTATGCACCTTTGTTGGAGAAGTAATGTCTCTACTTTTTAATATGCTGTCTACGTTTGTCTTAGCTTTCCTTTCAAGAAGCAAGTGTCTTTTAATTTCATGGCTGCAGTCACCATCTGCAGTGATTTTGGAGAATATAATGTCTATCATTGTTTTCATTGTTTCCCCATCTATTTGACATGAAGTGATGGGACTGAATGCCCAAATCTTAATTTTCTTAATGTTTAGTTTTAAGTCAGCTTTTTCACTTTCCCCTTTTACCTTCATCAAGAGTTTCTTTAGTTCGTCTTCATTTTCTGTCGTAAGGGTGGTGTTATCTACATATCTGAGGTTATTGATATTTCTCCTAGGAATCTTGATTCCAGCTTGTGCTTCATTCAGCCCAGCAGTTCAGTGATGTACTCTGGATAATTCTTAAAGAGATGGGAATACCAGACCACCTGATCTGCCTCCTGAGAAATCTGTATGCAAGTCAGGAAGCAACAGGTAGAACTGGGCATGGAACAACAGACTGGTTCCAAATCAGGAAAAGAGTATTTCAAGGCTCTATATTGTCACCCTGCCTATTTAACTTATATGCAGAGTACATCATGAGAAATGCTGGGCTGGAGGACGCACAAGCTGGAATCAAGATTGCCAGGAGAAATATCAATAACCTCAGATATAACTATGATACCACCCTTATGGCAGAAAGTGAAGAAGTACTAAACAGCCTCTTGATGAAAGTGAAAGAGGAGAGTGAAAAAGTTGGCTTAAAACTCAACATTCAGAAAACTAAGATTATGGCATCCAATCCCATCACTTCATGGGAAATAGATGGGGAAACAATAGAAATAGTGCAGACTATTTTTGGGGGGCTCCAAAATCACTGCATGTGGTGGGTGCAGCCATGAAATTAAAAGACACTTGCTCATTGGAAGAAAAGTTATGACCAACCTAGACAGCATATAAAAAGCAGAGACATTACTTTGCCAACAAAGGTCCATCTAGTCAAGGCTATGGTTTTTCCAGTGGACATGTATGGATATGAGAGTTGGACTGTAAAGAAAGCTGAGAGCCAAAGAATTGATGGCTTTGAACTGTGGTGTTGGAGAAGAGTCTTAGTCCCTTGGACTGCAAGGAGATCCAACCAGTCCATCCTAAAGGTAATAGTCCTGAATGTACACTGGAAGGACTGATGTTGAAGCTGAAACTCCAATACTTTGGCTACCTGATGCGAAGAGCTGACTCATTTGAAAAGACCCTGATGCTGGGAAAGATTGAAGGCGGGAAGAGAAGGGGACAACAGGATGAGATGGTTGGATGGTATCACCGATTCAATGGACATGATTTTGAGTAATCTCTGGGAGTTGGTAATGGACAGGGAGGCCTGGTGTACTGCAGTCCATGGGGTTGCAGAGTTGGACACGACTGAGCAACTGAACTGTACTGAAGTGAACTGAACTGGCATATAAGTTAAATAAAGAGAGCTGACAATATACAGCCTTGACATACTCCTTTCCCAATTTTGAACCAGTCTGTGTTTCATGTCTGATTCTAATTGTTGCTTCTTGACTGGCATACAGATTTCTCAAGAGGCAGGTACAATGGTCTGGTATTCCTATCTCTCTAAGAACTGTCCACAGTTGGCTGTGATCCACACAGTCAAAGGCTTTATTTAGCATAGTCAACAAAGCAGGAGTTTTCTGGAATTCTCTAGCTTTTTTTTTTTTTTTTTTTATGATGCAACAGATGTTGGCATTGTGATCTCTGGTTCCTCTGCTTTTTCTAAATCCAGCTTGTGTATCTGGAAGTTTTTTGTTCACATACTCTTGAAACCTAGCCTGATGGATTTTGAGCATTACTTTGCTAGCATGTAAAATGAGTGCAATTGTGCAGTAGTTTGAGCATTCTTTGGTATTGCCCTTCTTTGGCATTGAAATGAAAAGGAGTTTTTCCAGTCCTGTGGCCACTGCTGAGTTTTCCAAATTTGCTGGCATATTGAATGCAGCCTTTTAACAGCATCATCTCTTAGGATTTGAAATAGCTCAGCTGGAATTCATCACCTCCACTAGCTTTGTTCATAGTTATTATTCCTAAGGCCCACTTGACTTCACACTTCAGGATGTCTGGTTCTAGGTGAGTGTTCACACCATCGTGGTTATCTGGGTCAGTAAGATCTGTGTATTCTTGCACCCGCTTCTTAATATCTTCTGCTTCTGTTAGGTCCATATCAGTTCTGTCCTTTATTTTTCCCATTTATTTTCATGAACTATTCCCTTGATATCTCTTAATTTTCTTGAAGAGATCCCTAGTCTTTCCCCTTTCTATTGTTTTCCTTATTTCTTTAAATTGTTCACTTTAGAAGGTTTTCTTATCTCTTTTTGCTATTCTTTGAAACTATGCATTCACATGGGTATATCTTTCCTTTTCTCCTTTGCCTTTTGCTTTTCTTTTCTCAGCTATTTGTAAGGCCTTGTCAGACAATCATTTTGCCTTTTTGCATTTTTCCCCCCCTTAGGGATGTCTTTGATTACAGCTTCCTGTACAGTGTCATGAACCTCTGTCCATAGTTCTTCAGGCACTCTGTCTATCACATCTAATCCCTTGAATCTGTTTGTCACTTCCATTGTATAATCGTAAAGGATTTGATTTAGGTTGTACCCGAATGGCCTAGTGGTTTTCCCTACTTTCTTCAATTTGTGTCTGAATTTTGCAATAAAGATTTCATGATCTGAGCCATAGTCAGATCCAGGTCTTGTTTTTGCTGACTGTATAGAGCTTCTCCATCTATGGCTACAAAGAGTGTAATCAATCTGATTTTGGTATTGGCCATGTGGAGATGTCCATGCATAGAATCGTCTCTTCTGTTATTGAGAGTGTTTGCTATGACCAGTGTATTCTCTTAGCAAAACTCTGTTAGCCTTTTCCCTGCTTCATTCTGTACTCCAAGGCCATACTTGACTGTTACTCAGGTATCTCTTGACTTCCTACTTTTGCATTCCAGTCCCCTATGATCAAAAGGACATCTTTTTGGATGTTAGTTCTAGGGCCTCTTTTAGGTCTTCATAGAACTGTTCAGCTTCTTCGGCATTAGTGGTTGGCACATAGACTTGGATTACTGTGATATTGAATGGTTTGCCTTGGAAATGAACAGAGATCATCCTATCATTTTTGAGATTGCACCCAAGTACTACATTTCAGACTCTTTTGCTGACTATGATGGCTACTCCATTTCTTCTAAGATATTCTTACCCACAGTAGTAGATATAATGGACATCTGAATTAAATTCACCCATTCCAGTAAATTTTAGTTCACTGATTCCTAAAATGTTGATGTACACTCTTGCCATTTCCTGTTTGACCACTTCCAATTTACCTTGATTCTTGCACCTAACATTCCAGGTTCCTGTGCAATATTTTTCTTTACAGCATCGGACTTTACTTCCATCACCAGACACATTCACAACTGGGCATTGTTTCTGCTTTGGCTCAACCTCTTCATTCCTTCTGGAGCTATTTCTCTATTCTCTAATAGCATATTGGGCACTACCAACCTGGGGAGTTCATCGTTCAGTGTCATACACTTTTGCCTTTTTATACTGTTCATGGGGTTCTCAAGGCAAGGATGCTGAAGTGGTTCACCATTCCCTTCTCCAGTGGACCATGTTTTGTCAGAACTCTCCACCATGCCTCTCCATCTTGGGTGGCCCTACACAGCTTGGCTTATGGTTTCATTGAGTCAGACAAGCCTGTAATCCATGTGATCGGTTTGGTTAGTTTTCTATGATTATGGTTTTCAGTCAGTCTGCCTTCTGATGGATGAGGGTAAAGGGCTTGTGGAAGCTTCCTGATGGGAACGACTGGCTGTGGGGAAAACTGGGTCTTGTTCTGGTGGGCAAGGCCTTGCTCAGTAAATCTTTAAGAACTATTTACACTCCAAACAATACGAATCTTGACAGTACCTAGTGCCTCAAGCATTTCTACTTTATACACATTTGAGCTGCATGGGGCTTGGGGTGTGCTGGACTAGGATGCTGAACCTCACCCAGGTGCTCGTATGTTTGGCTTTGATTTGATCCTATGAGTTTGCCTTCAAGGAGAGCTGTTGAATAGACTTTGGCTTTAATGTATTTTTATAACTGCTTATTCTCTGATTTCTCAGTACTTCTCTAAATACTATAATTAGCAAATCCTTTTTTGGTTGATGGTACTAGATAAAATAAACTTCTCTTCTTTATCTGTGATTTAGGCTGAAAATTTTAAAGTTCATTCATAATTTTTCATTAACCTTTCTGTGCACCTTTATTAGGACAATACAGAAGACCTAAACAGACATTTCTCCAAAGAAGACATACAGATGGCCAAAAAACAGATGAAAAAATGCTCAGTATTGCAAATTATTTGTGCTTGTGCTCAATTGCTTCAGTCATGTCTGACTCTTTGTGATCCTTTGGACTGTAGCCCTCAAGGCTCCTCTGTCCATGGAATTTCCCAGGCAAGAATACTGGAGTGGGTTTCCATGCCCTCCTCCAGGGATTGAACCCACATCTCCTGCATCTCCTGTACTGCAGGCAGTTCTTTGACACTGAGCCATGGGGAAAGCCCATCGCTAATTATTAGAGAATGGAACACACATACACCCCTGGCTGATTCATGTCAATGTATGGCAAAAACCACTACAATATTGTAAAGTAATTCATCTCCAATTAAAATAAATAAATTAAAAAAAAAACCACCACATTTGCTACCCCATGGACTACCCACCTGGCTCCTCTGTCCATGGGATTCTCCAGGCAAGAATACTGTAGTGGGTTACCATTCCCTTCTCCAGGAGATCTTCCCGATCCAGAGATCAAACCTGGGTCTCCCTCTCCCACATTACCATCTGAGCTATCAGGGAAGCCTAATAAAATGTCTGCAAATAGTTAAAGCTAGAGATGGTGTGGAGACAGAGGAAAGCCTCATACATTATTGGCGGAAATGTAAATTGGTGCAGCCTCTGTGGAAAGCAACATGGAGGTACTTAAAAAACTAAAAATAGAGCTGCTGTAAGATCCAGTGATCCCACTCCTGAGTATATATCTGGAAACTTTGAAAACTATAATTTGAAAAGATACATGCATCTCAGTGTTCACTGCAACACTGTTTATAATAGCCATGAGACAGAAACAACCTAAATGTCCATCAACGAATGGATAAAGAAGGGGTGGTGTGAGTATGTGTGTGTATATACGCATGCACATCCATACACAGTGGAATACTATTCAGCCATAAAAAGAAGGAAGTATTGTCATTTGCAGCAACATGGATGGACCTAGAGAATATTATCCTTAGTGAAGTGAGTCAGACAAAGACAAATATGATATCGTTATTACTTATATGTGAAATCTAAAAATGACACAAATGAATCTATATATAAAATAGAAACAGACTCACAGACATAGAAAACAAACTTGTAGTTACCAAAAAGGAGAGGGAGGGAGAGAGGGACAAATTAGGGAATTGGGATTAACAGATACAAACAACTATACAGAAAATAGATATGCAACCAGGATTTACTGTTTAGTACTGGGAATTATACTCAATATCTTAGAATAGCCTATAATGGAATACAATTTAAAAAAGATAACTGAGTCGTTTTGCTGTACACCTGATACTAACACAATATTGTAAATCAACTACATTTTAAAAATCTGCTAGCTATCAGTTCAGTTCAGTTCACTTCAGTTGCTCAGTCAGGTCCAACTCTTTGCGACCCAATTAACTGCAGCACGCCAGGCCTCCCTGTCCATCACCAACTGCCGGAGTCTACCCAAACCCACGTCCATTATGTTGGTGATGCCATCCAACCATTTCATGCCCTGTTGTCCCCTTCTTCTCCTGCCCTCGATCTTTCCCAACATCAGGGTCTTTTCAAATGAGTCAGCTCTTCACATCAGGTGGCCAAAGTATTGGAGTTTCAGCTTCAACATCAGTCCTTCCAGTGAACACCCAGGACTGATCTGCTTTAGGTTGGATCTCCTTGCAGTCCAAGGGACTCTCAAGAGTCTTCTCCAACACCACAGTTCAAAAGCATCAATTCTTCGATGCTCAGCTTTCTTCACAGTCCAACTCTCACATCCATATGTGACCACCGAAAAACCATAGCCTTGACTAGATGGACCTTTGTTGGCAAAGTAATGTCTCTGCTTTTCAATATGCTATCGAGGTTGGTCATAACTTTCCTTCCAAGGAGTAAGCATCTTTTAATTTCATGGCTGCAATCACCATCCGCACTGATTTTGGAGTCCAGAAAAATAAAGTCTGCCACTGTTTCCACTGTTTCCCCATCTATTTGCCATGAAGTGATGGGACCGGATGCCATGATCTTAGTTTTCTGAATGTTGAGTTTTAAGCCAACTCTTTCACTGTCCTCTTTCACTTTCATCAAGAGGCTCTTTAGTTCTTATTCACTTTCTGCCATAAAGGTGGTGTCATCTGCATCTTCTATCTATAAACACATGCATATTGAAAGGGGAGAGGATAAAGTTGCTGTCAACCATATAGCTGTAATCCCTGGGTTAAGTGGAACTTCCCCAGAAAGTAAAACTCCCTGTATTTTCATAGTGAAGGAAGGAAGTGAGTCCTGTACAGTGAGTCAAAGTCTGGTGTTGGACCATGGTAACAGGTGATTTCCCCCAGAGGCTGTGGCTCTAGTACCACGGAGGCCTGGCTTGACCGCCTGAGAGCTGGGCCTGGCCTCTGAACACAGTCTGACCATGAACTTCCCAAAGACCATAAGACTAGCTGACTGCTTCCTAATGTCCCTGGTACAGGTGGGCACAACTGACTGACTTTCCAGGATAAATCAGAGAAACATCTGAAGAACATCGGGGAGCAAGCAGCATTTTCTTATATATTTCCCATTGTGCACTGGGACTTTGAAAGAAGTACAGGGCATTGGAATTGATTTTTATATATTTAATGTGGCTAGAGTTAATGGCTTATAGATTTTTATAACATTAGGCACAGTGAGAGGTGTCGGCCTTGAGCCGGTTTCCAAGGACTTGGAAATAATGCTTTTTTATTTATTTTTCAGTCAGATTGAGAAAGCTCTCTGTAAGTTATTTTGGTTTACATATATACATGAAATCTTGAAAGATGAGGATTTCAGATAAGCATCATAAGATTTTTTTTTTTTTTTTAATTTTTAGGCCACTGATGCTGGTGTGCTCGGGATCCCGGTGATAGAGATGTTAATGAAACATTCTATGCGTGTCCAACAGAAGTGCCTGTTTTCCAAGCTGATAGAGTATATTTGCATAGAAGAGGTTAGTTTGTGTTTATTCCAGGGTATTTTATTCTGGGTCGTTTGTGTAACCACCTCCAGTTTCTCATCTTTTGGGTTTGGCTTCCCGGGTGGTTCAGTGGTAAAGAATTCACTTGCCAAGCAGGAGACTCAGATTCAATCCCTGGCTTGGGAAGATCCCCTGGAGAGGGAAATGGCAACCCACTCCAGTATTCTTGCCTGGAGAATCCCATGACAGAAGAGCCTGGTGGGCTACAGTCCATGGGGTTGCAAGAGTTGGGTATGATTTAATGACTGAGCACGCACTCATGCACACCTCTGTCTGGTGTCTAAAAGTGCAGTTTTTTCCAACTCCTTCCCATCCAAATTCTGGAAAACAAAAGGAGTTAAGATTTTACTTTCTGATGCATGGTTCAGGATCTTGAAACACTAAGTATAAGTTTAGGATTATGGGAAAGAACAGGTTATTTGGAGAAATGCATATCTAAGCCAAAGGTCTTAAAACTGAAAATATAGCAATCAGAGGTTACGGAAACATTGAGCAGAATGGTGAAAGAAAAAAACAAAACAAAACAAAACAACTCTCTAATAAAGGAAATGGTAACAACAGAAGAAAGACCCTAGTAATTTCCAGGAACCCTTTTCCAGGATAGGCACTGTTTGTTAATTAAGACTTCAGAAGTATTCAAACCTGAGTCCAGAGTGTGGAAAGGCAAAAAGAATGGAAAGTCTCAGAAATATGATAATGAAGGAAGTGCTTTGTTTCTTATTTTAGAATGCATGCATGGTCAGTTGCTCAGTCGTATTTGACTTTGTGACCCCATGGACTACATCCTACCAGGCTCCTCTGTCCAAGGAATTCTCCAGGCAAGAACACTGGGGTGGGTTGTCATTCCCTTCTCCAGGAGATCTTCCCAATCCAAGGATTGAACCCTCATCTTTTAAGTCTCCTGTATTGCAGGCAAATTCTTGCCCACTGAGCCAGCTGGGAATCCCCAATATAGAGATACAATTTAAATACAAAATACAGACAAATATTAAGGGTATAACTCTATGAACTTACACACACTTAAGCAGTATCCAGACCAAGATAGGGATCATTTTCATCACCCTAAGGTTTCCCGATGCCTCCTCCCATTCACTATTGGGCTATCTTGTTAATCACTTTTCTTATTTCTTTCCTTATATTTCTTACTAGAAAATAGTTTGGCCAACTCTGAACTTCATGTGGGTGGGATTATATAGACTTTGTCCAGTGGCTGGACACACACCTATCTTTCATGTTCAAATTCACTTCAGATCAGCCACTCAGTCATGTCTGACTCTTTGCAACCCCATGGACTGCAGCACGCCAGGCTTCATCTACCAGAGCTTACTCAAACTCATGTCAATTGAGTCGGTGATGCCATCCAACCATTTCATCTTCTGTCATCCCCTGTCATACTCTGTTGTCCCCTTCTCCTCCCGCCTTTAATCTTTCCCAGTATCAGGGTCTTTTCAAATGAGTCAATTCTTCCCATCAGGTGGCCAAAGTATTGGCCAAAGTATTCGCCTTCCAATGAATATTCAGGACTTAATTCCTTTACGATTGGCTGGTTTGATCTCCTTGAAGTCCAAGGGACTCTCAAGAGCCTTCTCCAACACTACAGTTCAAAAGGATCAATTCTTCAGTGCTCTTTATAGTCCAACTATAGTCCTTTTTTTATAGTCCAACTCTCACATCTATACATGACTATTGGAAAAACCATACCTTTGACTATACAGACCTTTGTCAGCAAAGTAATGTCTCTGCTTTTTAATATGCTGTCTAGGTTGGCCATAGCTTTTCTTCCAAGGAACAAGCATCTTTTAATTTCATGGTTGCAGTCACTATCTGCAGTGATTTTGGAGCCCAAGAAAATAAAGTCTGTCACTGTTTCCATTGTTTCCCCATCTATTTGCCATGAATTGATGGGACTGTATGCCATAATCTTAGTTTTCTGAAAGTTGAGTTTTAAGTCAGCTTTTCACTCTGTCTTTCACTTTCATCAAGAGTCTCTTTAGTTCCTCTTCACTTTCTGCCATATGGTTGGTGTCATCGTTATATCTGAGGTTATTGATATTTCTCCCAGTAATCTTGATTCCAGCTTGTGCTCATCCAGCCCAGCATTTCGCATGATGTACTCTGTCTAGAGGTTAATTAAGCAGGGTGACAATGTACAGCCTTGATGTACTCCTTTCCTAGTTTGGAACCAGAATGGTTTTCCATATCTGGTTGAAACTGTTGCTTCTTGACCTTCATACAGATTTTTCAGAAGGCAGGTAAGGTGGTCTAGTATTCCCATCTCTTTAAGAACTTTCCACAGTTTATTGTGATCCACACAGGCAGATGTTTTAGCATAATAAATGAAGCAGAAGTAGATATTTTCCTGGAAGTCTCTTGCTTTTTCGATGATCCAGCGGATATTGGCAATTTGATATCTGGTTCCTCTGTCTTTTCTAACTATACCTTGAACTTCTGAAAGTTCTTGGTTCACTGTTGATACTGTTGAAGCCTATCTTGGAGAATTGTAAGCATTAATTTGCTAGTGTGTGAGATAAGTACAACTGTGCAATAGTTTGAACATTCTTTGGCATTGCCTTTCTTTGAGATTGGAATGAAAACTGACCTTTTCCAGTCCTGTGGCCACTGCTGAGCTTTCCAAATTTGCTGGCATATTGAGTGTAGCATTTTAACAGCATCATCTTTAGGATTTGAAATAGCTCAGCTGGAATTCCATCACCTCCACTCGCTTTTTTTGCAGTGATGCTTCCTGAGGCTCACTTGACGTCTCACTCCAGGGTGTCTGTCTCTAGGTGAGTGATCACACCATTGTGATTATCTGGGTCATGAAGATCTTTTTTTTTTGATATAGTTCTTCTGTGTATTCTTGCCACCTCTTCTTAATATCTTCTGCTTCTGTTAGGTCCATATCGCTTCTGTCTTTATTGTGCCCATGTTTGCATGAAATGTTCTCTTAATATCTCTAACTTTCTTGAAGAGATCTCTAGTCTTTCCCCTTTCTATTGTTTTCCTTATTTATTTGCATTGATGGTTGAGGAAGGCTTTCTTATATCTCCTTGCTATTCTTTGGAACTCTGCATTCAGATGTGTATATCTTTCCTTTTCTCTTTTGCCTTTGCTTCTCTTTTCTCAGCTGTTTGTAAGGCCTCTTCAGACAACCATTTTGCCTTTTTGCATTTCTTGGGGATGGTTTTGATCACCACCTCTTGTACAATGTTACAAATCTCTGTCCATAGTTCTTCAGGCACTCTGTCTATCAGATCTAATCCCTTGAATCTATTTGTTACTTCCAGTGTATAATCGTAAGGGATTTGATTTAGGTCATACCTTAATGGTCTAGTGGTTTTCCCTACTTTCTTCAATTTAAGTCTGAATTTTGTAATAAGGAGTTCATGATTTGAGCCACAGTCAACACCATGTCTTGTTTTTGCTGACTCTATAGACCTTCTATGTCTTCTGTTGCAAAGAATTTAATCAATCTGATTTTGGTATTGACCATCTAGTGATGTCCATTTTGTTGCTGGAAGAGGGTGTTTGCTATGACCAGCTCATTCTCTTGGAAGAACTCTGTTAGGCTTTGCCCTGCTTCATTTTGTACTCCAAGTTCAAGCTTGCCTATTGCTCCAGGTATCTCTTGAGTGCCTGTACTTTGACTTCACGTTAGTATCTTTGGCTCATGTTCAAAGACGCTGTTTTCTAGGCTATATACCTACCAGTAGAATTGCTAGGTCGTAGGTGGACATGTAGTTGACTATTTGTCTTTACGTGTGATTTCCCCAATCCCATTGTCTGTCTTTACTTTCCAGAATTGAAGAGAGGGAATGCTACAGTTAGCGGTTATCATGTGCATGAACTTCCTTGTGGTTCTATAGCATGTTTATGTGTGTGGTATGGACATACACGTCTGTATCCATAATATACAGAATCCTATATGTTCTATAAGATGTAGTCTTTTGTAGCTAACATTTCTCACATAACTTTGCATTGTCCTAGCAGGTCCTCCTTTGTTATACATGTAACTCTTGTTCATGTATATTCATCGCTGTGTTGTATTCAGGGAAATCCAAGAAAGGGGATAGTCATGGCATTTAATGTATTTTGCTGTCTATGGGGTCACACAGAATCAGACATGACTGAAGTGACTTAGCAGCAGCAGCATGTTAAAAAAGTTCTAAGTAAATATGACATCATTCTGTTAAATACATCTGTGACTTTTATTCAATTACTGAATGTACTTTTTTGTATCTTTTAACTATTTAATAATTATAAATTATTTTAAAATGTAGATGTGGCCTCATGTCCCCCCTAAAGACAGACATCTGTCCCTGGAACAAGAACAATGATGAGGAAACATATAACTTGCAGCTCATAAAGGTGAACTGTAGTGACAGCTGACTGAAAGAGTGACTTCCAGGTCTTCTATCTTGGCTCTGGTGGTCAGAACCAGGTAAAACATCATTTTTCTTCTCATGGACCCCTCTGCTATACTTATATGCTCAGTAGATGCTTATACTTGGAGATATGATACTGTGAGGGAGAAATATTGTAGGATTTAGAATCCCCAATATATGTATATGTAAAATATATGCTAAATAAAAAACACACAAGCAAGAACAGTGAGACCAATTCAGTAAGATGATGTTTTTTTACAGGCATTAAAAAGAGTTCCACACGTAGATTCAGAATAAAAGTTGGGGGAGAAGTACAGAGAAGTCCTAAGTGAGTCCGAAGGTTTGTTCAGATGTGGAAGGGATCGCTGCGGGATCCTGAGATGAGTCTTTGGGGATTCCGGCAAGCTAAACTATGTCAGAAATTGGAAGGAAGCGAATCTTCTGTCAGAACCAGGAAAACCAGTTCATCCCAGGAGCCCAGCCTGTAGCAGAGGTATCTGTACCCACTCTGGTGGTCTGTCTTGTTCGTCTCAGTTCGCGGAATTGGGTGGACTGTGTTGCTGCACTTTACCCTAAATAGGGCCAGGGTCAGCCGTGGGTCACCACTGAGTGAATCTTCATTATAATCCTAACTTATCACCACAATGGTGATGATAAAGACTTGCTTTGGGCATAAAGAGCTTAAAAACATCACTTTGCCTTTAGTGATAAAAATGATTGATGGTTATAACCCCCAAAGAGAAACTTTTTGAAATCGTGGTGGTTATTTCAAAAGATAACAACTGGATTTTTTTTTAAATTAATTTATTTTTTAAATTTTATTTTATTTTTAAACTTTACAATATTGTATTAGTTTTGCCAAATATCGAAATGAATCCGCCACAGGTATATCCGCGTTCCCCATCCTGAACCCTCCACCTTCCTCCCTCCCCTCCCCTCCCCTCCCTCTGGGTCGTCCCAGTGCACCAGCCCCAAGCATCCAGTACAGTGCATCGAACCTGGACTGGCAACTCGTTTCATACATGATATTATACATGTTTCAATGCTATTTTCCCAAATCTCCCCACCCTCTCCCTCTCCCACAGAGTCCATAAGACTGATCTATACATCGGTGTCTCTTTTGCTGTCTCGTACACAGGGTTATTGTTACCATCTTTCTAAATTCCATATATATGCATTAGTATACTGTATTGGTGTTTTTCTTTCTTGCTTACTTCACTCTGTATAATAAGCACAACAAAGGAAACTATTAGCAAGGTGAAAAGGCAGCCTTCAGAATGGGAGAAAATAATAGCAAATGAAGCAACTGACAAACAACTAATCTCAAAAATATACAAGCAACTCCTACAGCTCAACTCCAGAAAAATAAATGACCCAATTGAAAAATGGGCCAAAGAACTAAATAGACATTTCTCCAAAGAAGACATACAGATGGCTAACAAACACATGAAAAGATGCTCAACATCACTCATTATCAGAGAAATGCAAATCAAAACCACTATGAGGTACCATT
>NW_011495053.1:2428435-2436284 GCF_000754665.1 Bison bison bison | reverse complement strand
ATGAGGTACCATTTCACACCAGTCAGAATGGCTGCAATCCAAAAGTCTACAAATAATAAATGTTGGAGAGGGTGTGGAGGAAAGGGAACCCTCTTACACTGTTGGTGGGAATGCAAACTAGTACAGCCACTATGGAGAACAGTGTGGAGATTCCTTAAAAAACTGGAAATAGAACTGCCTTATGATCCAGCAATCCCACTGCTGGGCATACACACTGAGGAAACCAGAAGGGAAAGAGACACGTGTACCCCAGTGTTCATCACAGCACTGTTTATAATAGCCAGGACATGGAAGCAACCTAGATGCCCCTCAGCAGAAGAATGGATAAGAAAGCTGTGGTACATATACACAATGGAGTATTACTCAGCCATTAAAAAGAATACATTTGAATCAGTTCTAATGAGATGGATAACAACTGGATTTTTTTTTAAGTGCCAGAAAATTTGTTGGTGGAAGAATTTTCTTGACTTTCTTTTGTTAATCAAAATCATTCATGAAGAGTTATGGGAACATAAGGATACTAAGACAATAAATTGAAAGTGAAATGAAAAATTCATTCAGGTGAGAGAAGGAGTTGTTAAAATCTATAGGGATATGATATATATGTATATAAATATAATTAAATTTTTTGCTTAAACTCCTATTCATTAGAAAAAGAGAGTGACTCTAGTGTTTTCCAGATGAATTCAAGTGTTTAATGCTGTTACCTTGTTTGCTCTGTGTCAATAGACAAGATTAGAATAGATTGGAATGTATCCTAAGACAAAGAGGAATCTTGTTTCTTGAAACAATTTTCAAGTGTATGAGTGTACATGAGTGTATGTACATGGACGTGTACTAAATCTTAATGCAAAATGTATTCTTTGTTGGTCTAATTGAAGTATTGTTTATGTACAGTAAAGCACATAAACACTAGAGGTATAGCTAATGATATTTACATATATGCCCACACTTAAGCAATCAACCCAGAAAAACTTAATGAAAATTTCCCTTTTCATAAAATGTTCCCTGTTACTGTTTTACAAGTTTATTGATCTTCCCATTCTTCTCTATCTTTCTTGGAACAATTTGCTGGTCTTGATCTTTCATATCTTCCATTGTGGGTGTGAGTTTTTATTTCTTAAAATAAGTATAAAGTAGTAGCCAGCATACTTATTAATACTAGCTGAAGCTTTTAATTATGATATAATTCATATACCATAAAATTCACCCACTTAAAGTATGTAACATAATGGTTTTTAGTATATTCACAGTATTTTGCAACGATGACCATTATCTGATTCCAGAACATTTTCATCACCGTAAAAGGAAACATCTTCATTAGCAGCCCTATATCTCCTCACCCAAGCCCTGACAGTTACCTATCTACTTCCTGTTTTGATGGATTTGCCTATCCTGGACATTTCAAAGTAAAACTGTGTAATATGCGGCCTTTCCTGTCTGACTTACCTCACTTAGCTTGATGTTTTCAAGGCCTGTGCAAGTCGCAGCATTCTTTTTTTATGGCCAAATGCCGTTCCATTGTATGCATATGCTTTTTTTTTTTTTGGCTTATCTGTTTGTCATGACCTTTGGGTTGTTTCTACTTTTGGATTATTGTGAATAATGCTCCTATGAACATCTGTGCACAGGTTTGTGGGGGAGATGTGTTTTTAGTTCTCTTGGTTCTATACCTTAGAGCAGAATTGCTAGATCATATGATAATTCTGTAAGTAAATTTTGAGCAATCACTAAACTATTTCCCAAAGTGACTGCACCATTTTGCCAAGAAGTAACCTGTTACTGGATTTTGGTTCACAGTTCCTTTTCTGCATAAACTAATAAGGTGGAACATATCTTCACATGATACATTGTTTTCAAGCATTTTGTTGATTTCCAGAGTTCTAATAGAGTTGATATTGACAACTTGGCCAGTGTTTGCTTTAGGGAGGAAACGATCGATTTTTTGGAGGTTTTGACTACTCCACTATTTCCAGTAATATCTTTCTTTTCTCTTACCTCCTGCCTTTTATAATGTTGAAACTAGCTCACACAAGAGAACAGTAGTTGTCACTTACTGGACTCTGCCCTCCTGTTCTTACTGATTGGCTTCAGGAGAGAAGTACCTTCACCAGTCAGCCTGGCTAGGAATTCTGATGCTTGCTCAGACCTTGTCTATGGGGATTCCTATTTAACACCTCTTGTTCCTTCTTGCGGAGAAGGCAATGGCACCCCACTCCAGTACTTTTGCCTAGAAAATCCCATGGACGGAGGAGCCTGGTAGGCTGCAGTCCATGGGGTTGCTAGAGTCGGACACGACTGAACGACTTCACTTTCACTTTTCCCTTTCATGCACTGGAGAAGGAAATGGCAACCCACTCCAGTGTTCCTGCCTGGAGAATCCCAGGGACGGGGGAGCCTGGTGGGCTACCGTCTATGGGGTTGCACAGAGTCAGACACGACTGAAGTGACTTAGCAGCAGTAGCAGTAGCAGTTCCTTCTTGGGATGGGGGTTTGGAGATGGCATGCCTTCTCCAGATCCCACAGAGTCAGCTGGGTGCTGAGAGTGTCTTTGTTTTCCCTGTGGTGGTCCCTGGATGCCCAAGTTTGTACCCCTTCTCCCAGTACCTCAGGGTTGTGCCAGCTTTTTGCACATGCTGGAGAGACACATGCAAAGTCTGCACTCACTGACCCTGGGGGCTTGTCTGGGGAGCCAGTCATGGGAAGAGGTGAGGTGCTTGGAGCACTGGGGACCCACAACGGGGTACCTGGTGGGCCAGTTGAGGGGCTCTGCTCTGCCAGGCACAGAGGGCTTAGAGGCTTGGAAATTTGGGGTTTATTCTAAAGATAATGGGAAGCTGCTGGGAGATTATGGGGAATGATGGGGAATGACTGACTCACATGTAAGATATGTGTGGCAAATGGATAGTGAGGAGACGGCATGGGCAAGGGTGGCACTGGGCTTCCCTGGTGGCTCAGATGGTAAGGAATCTGCCTTCAATGCAGGAGATGCAGGTTCGATCCCTGGGTGGGGAAGATCCTCTGGAGAAGGTAATGGCTACCCACTCCAGTATTCTTGCCTGGAGAAATCCATGGACAAAGGAGCCTGGCTGGCTACAGTCCATGGACTCCAAAGAGTTGGATGTGACTGAGTGACTTCACTTTCACTTTCCACTTTCATGCATTGGAGAAGGAAATGGCAACACACTCCAGTGTTCTTGCCTGGAGAATCCTAGGGATGGGGGAGCCTGGTGGGCTGCTGTCTCTGGAGTCGCACAGAGTCAGACATGACTGAAGCGACTTAGCAGCAGCAGCAGCAGAGTGACTAACACACACACTCGTGAACACACACACACACACACACACACACACACACGGGTGGCAGTATCAGGCAATGCTAATCAAGATCCTGAGAAGTATCAGGAGCCCTGTGATTGTCTAGGGAAGAGGCAGAGATAACGTCAGCCTGGACCAGCGTGAAGCCCGTGGACATAAAAAAAGAGTAAGGCAACTAAAAACATTTCTTGGGAATAACACGACCAGGACTTACTGAAGACTTTGAAAAAGGAAGAATCAAGGGAAAAATCTAGGTTTGTGTTTTCAGCAACTTAAATCCACTTTGGTGGCTGATGCTGCCATTGACTGAGATGGACAAAATCGGGCAGGCAGGAGTTTGAGAACAAACAAATGTTTTGTTTACTCTCTCACCAATGAGGGCTTGGATTGAACTGGAAATGCTTTTGGGCTCTGATATGAAACAGGGCTTCATTCACCATGCTCACGTTTGGTCCTGGACGTAAGGTTGGTTTTCCTCCCCTGCCAGAGGACGCCAGAGCCCTGAAAATCTATTCAGCCACAACCACGTAAAATGTGAGGTATCGACGTTCACTTTATGGAACTCTGTTCCTAGTCACTGAAATAGTGTCTGTATTCACACACCATGTAGCTATTTCCATGGATGCAATTTTTCCTTTAGTTTTCTCTCCTTATTAAATCTTATTCTTCTCCCGAGAACTATTTTGGTTAAGCTCTTTGACCTCAACTCGAGAAGACCAGCTGTACAAGCACGTGAACCAAAAGGTACTCAGGAGGCCAGAGCCAAGCAAGTGTAGTTGGGGAGGATCCGGTTACAACACACAGGGCGGGGAGGGACTTAATGGGATGCCAGTTGGCTGGCCCTGCTCTAAATCTTTATCACCAAACCTGCAGGTAAAAGGCAAATCTGTTTTCCTAAAAATGCACAGTCCAGAGTTATTAATGCTCCAGATTGTATTGCTGCCTCTGTGCAGCTGGCATCTTAATTGGCTGTGCTATTTCTGTAGCAGCTGCTGGAAATTCTGCTCTTTCTCCGGCCTCTCGGCCACCTTCACGTTCGCAGCACACCAGACGCATTTTGGGTTTGTAGTTGGCCCAAGATGTTGATGGCTGCATTGTTCATTCCCAATGAAGCCTAGCTCCAGGGGCCACTCAGGAGACCAGGGGGAAATGAACTGCCCAAGGGGAAGGGTTTTGAGAAAAACTGGAGAAAGCTGCAGTGGAAGCCTAGGAGGGTCTCCGCAGGTTTATTTAAGCCTGGAGGTTGCCAAATAAGAGGGCTTCACAGGTGGCTCAGGGGTAAAGAATCTGCCTGCCAATGCAGGAGATGCGGGTTCAATCCCTGGGTTGGGAAGGAAGATCCCCTGAGAAGGAAATGGCAACCCACTCCAGTATCCTTGCTGGGGAAAACCCATGGACAGAGGAGCCGGGCAGGCTACAGTCCATGGGGTCCCAAAGAATCCTACAGGAATGAGCAGGCATGCACACTTTGCCAAATAGGACATGGGTCTCACAGGAGCTCATTGTTCTGAGTCAGCAAGCAGGCTCTGTGTTAGGAGAGCTGGGGCTCGTGTGTGATCAGGTGAGGCCGCTCTGCAATCGCCTGGGCAGTGAGGCCCACACAGACCCAGGTGACGGTGATGCTCGGTGATTGTCTGTGCCTCCTCAGGCCTGGAATCCTCACTGGCTCAGCAAGGAGGGAGAAGCTGGACTGGGCTGGGTGCAGCTCTGGGGTGCTTGCTGACTTCTTCTCCTGCTCTGCCTTTGTGAAGTCCCTCGAAGCCTGTGTTAGGAGATGAGAACTGTGTTCTGAAACTGCTCCTTCACTTATCATGCTTACTGTACTTGTTACATGAACTTGGGAAGCTTGTTTCTCCAGTGGGCCCAGTTCCCTTTCATCTGATGATGTCAGGGGAGACTTTTTCAAAAGTCCATCTGGTCCTTCTGCTCAGTTCCCTTGACTTCTTGGAATTTTTCTGGACTGACTTGGAGAGTCAGTGCCCCACACGAGTTTGCATGCAGATGAAAATTCAGTGCGAGTGAGAGGGCCACACCGCGTCTCTGTTTCTGGCTTCAAAGGTAAGAATTGTGCTCACCAGTCTGTCTGCAAAATGGCCCAGTCGGGCGGTACAGCTGAGGACCCCATGCCCTGAGATTCCTGGTTCATTGGGGTGATCATGACTTGACATCAGTTTTCAGCAACCCTTAATCTTCCCATTAGTGCCCATCAAGAACTTTATTTTTAAAGATTAACCCCTTTGTTCTGCACTCCCTTAGAGGTCAATCAAGTGCATCCTAATGCCTGAACGTGTCCTGGAAATTTGGATTACTTTCTTTTTCTTAGTAGTTGTTTATTTTTATCAAAATGCACTTAAGTTTCTTATTCTCTGTGAAATGGATTTTCCCTGCTACATTTTAAGGGAGTCTTTCTCCATTTGTGAAGGAAGCAACTATATCTTTAATCTATAATTTAATCACAAACCAGAGTTTACCATTTAAAATTATGCAGACTGATTTGGGTATTTTAGGAAAATTTTACCAATTGCAAAGAGCCAGTCATTTTATGTCAGAGAATAAATTAGAGACTAGGATCTAAGACTCTTGAAATGCAGGAAAAAGTGGACTAGACCATGAGTATGTCATGAGGAATCAATTTCCTTGATGATTCCTGGAAATGTCCTTAGGACACTGCATGGCTCTTAGGAAACAGCTAACAGACGTAAGTGCCCGTGGACTAACACTGTTTACTCTGCTTTACTTGGAAAGTGAATTAAAATCTTTGGATAGGGTTGAGCACATGAAAGCTAAGTTTGTTGAAATACTGGATTAAAATAATAATAAAAATTATTATTGGCAACTAAAAATGGAAACTCCTGAGCTACACAAAACAAGAGGGGAGACGGCTAAGCTCACAGACTCCTAGCCTCCTCGCTAACGGCTGTGCTACTGTAGGGACTTACCTGCCCTCTCTGTGCCTTGCTGGTCTGGTCTCGTTTTAAAATGGGGCATCTAGTTATAGAACTTTTCTCAGGGTGGGGCGTTGTGCAGATTAACTAAACTCTTAGAAAAAGTACTAAAAATGGTACCTGGTATATATCAAACAATCAGCAGGCTACCACCGAGTTTTGGCAGGAATGGATATTCAATATTTTCCAGATTAACAAATCCGTGGGTACTAAACTGGAATGTGAGGCCTGTGAATTCACTCATTACTTTGTGAGGAACAGTCTTTAAGAATCCACCACAGCGTTCCACTTACTCAGGTGTCAGACCTCCATCCATTTTGTAATTACAAAATGTCGTGGTCAGCCTGCGTGCACGTGACGCCATCTCTGGGGTCACCGGAAGTGCTTCCACGATCACAGGCTTTTCTCCTGCGGGTGTAGTGGGCGGGCTTCGCCCTCTCCTCCACGCATGCGCTGATGGCTGGGCGTCTGTTCCGTGCTGGGTGCTCCGGATTCCCATGTGAAGGCTGGTCTTGGACGCGAAAGAAATAAGTTCATGTGTTGAGGGAAAACTGATAATACGGGGATGTGTTTTATAAAGTTTAGAAAGATTTATAACCTAAAAGGAATGAAAAAAAAATAATCGACCTTTGAAGGAACAAGTATTTGGTATATGAGGAAACCCCACCTGTGGAAGACTGCATTCCTTAGTTAGCTATGTGTTAATGAACGATTATTCAGGGAGAAGGATGAAAGCCATATTTATTACTAATAGAGAAAAATGAGCCATAATCTAACAAGTCCAGTGAGTTACTTAGGCTCTTTCATGCCTGCAGCTTCATGAGATGGCAACAATCTACACTGAACATTTTCACAATAAAACGCAAGCATCAGCCCAGTATAACTACTTGGTGCTATCCATGTTTCCTGCCCTTTTCCAAGGCTGGGAGGTACCATCTCTGCCAGGAAGCCTTTCTGATTGCAGTTAACTGTGTTAGTTCTCTCTGCTCGAAGCCTCAAGGCATTCCCATGTATTTCTCTTATATTCTCATGTTGGTTTTTTTTGAGGTGGTGGTTTGTGAAACTCCCGTCCTGTCTACCAAATGAAAATGTCTTAATGGTCAGGGATTTTGTTCTTCCGACGTGTGAATGACACGATGCCCAGTTGCAGACTGTATCTGGCAGACAGAAGTCAATCCATAGTGGTGGTTCATTTGCTAAGTCATGTCAGACTCTTTGCTATTCCATGGACTGTACCTGCCAGGCTCCTCTGTCCATGGGATTCTCCAGGCAAGAATACTGGAGTGGCTTTCCATTTCCTTCTCCAAAGTTAATCCATAGCTGTGTGTAATACTAGTGGATGTTCAGCATGAAATCAAGGATGAGAATTAAGATTAGCCATGTGAGAAGAAAAACCACTAGTGATTTGCATTAAAGAAATGAATCCCATGAGGAAAAATATAAGGTAGATACAGTTTCTGATAATCAGGAGTTTGGCTGTGACCAGTATGGCATTCCTTTGAAATGCTGGGTAGGATACCTTCAGGTGGAGCAGACAGGTGACATTTTTGGGCTCTGGGCCCTAGTTCACTCTGGGCCCCTCAATATGG
>NW_011495053.1:2417588-2428335 GCF_000754665.1 Bison bison bison | reverse complement strand
AATGGAGATTGATCTAGAATGGCTTCAGTGGAGAGTAGAAAAGTGACTGGAGGACAAAGGGTTCAAGGACTTACGCTGTCAGGTCTCGTGAGTGACAACAAATACAGAAATTTTTAAAAAGGAAAAGTAGGAAAAAAATATTTAGTTTAATTTGGCAGAAGGATAGACTGTAGACTAATACAATTGAACTTTTGAACTGTGGTGTTCGAGAAGACTCTTGAGAGTCCTTTGGACTGCAAGGAGATCCAACCAGTCCATCCTAAAGGAAATCAGTCCTGAATATTCATTGGAAGGACTGATGCTGAAGCTGAAACTCCAATACTTTGGCCACC
Source organism: Bison bison bison (assembly GCF_000754665.1). NCBI lineage: Eukaryota > Metazoa > Chordata > Mammalia > Artiodactyla > Bovidae > Bison > Bison bison. The sequence goes on along the minus strand of NW_011495053.1, from coordinate 2,428,003 downwards.
TGATGCGAAGAGCTAACTCATTTGAAAAGACCCTGATGCTGGGAAAAGATTGAAGGTGGGAGAAGAAGGGGACAACAGAGGATGAGATGGTTGGATGGCATCACCAACTCAATGGACGTTAGTTTGAGTAAACTCCAGGAGTTGGTGATAGACAGGGAGGCCTGGTGTGCTGCAGTCCATGGGGTTGCAGAGAGTCAGACATGACTGAGCCACTGAACTGAATAAAATTGATCTCTTATTTTCTCATGTTTTTTGAGGTAGTGGTTTGTGAAACTAATAAGATTGGGACATATCTTTTAAGGGAGGCTGGTGAAAGTGGGTGAAGTATCTTGATAGCTTCCAACCAAAGAGGGCTAGTTAGTGTAAAATACAGGATGAAACAGAAAAGACTGACAGGCGAAAACAGGCTTTCAGCTTCATCTGCTTTTGCAAAGATGTTGGATTCTATTCTTTCTACTTCCTCTTTTCTTTCTTGGCTGTGAGTCCTGGACCACTTGGAGAATCTGCAGAGAGAGATGGAATTCTCCCTGAGAAAACGTACACATATGAGCACACTTTGGACTACAATTCAGGGGATCATATCTGGGAACCTTACCATGGACCTTCAAGGTCCCTTGGACCCACAGTGATAGCGCTTGCCCTTCCATGGCTGCCAGGCTGCTCCTTGCCCAGGCTGGCTCTGGACCCTGGCCCAGGCACCCCTCCAAGGGTCTGTGATGTCCGCTGGCCTCCAGCCAGCAGTCTTCACACAACTCTGCACATTTCCTTATCTAAGACAGCAGCAAGCCTGTGCTGAAGTGCTTAGGCAGAACTAAGTTCCTTTTGATTTTCTTTTCACACAATTTTTCAGTGTCATCAGCGAGCACAGCGCCCTCTCTGAGGACTGTGGAACCTTGGCGGGGGATTACATCAGGACCAATCAGGCCTTTGGCATTTTGTGCCTCTGACTTGCCATCTTGGGTCCTTTTGGACGGAGGAAGCAGAGCCCTCCTGCTTGCCAAGTTTTGGATTAGTTTCTTTACTAATGAGGCAGCACTGACAGTCTACTTCGAGGAGCCAGCATGTGCCAGACAAAGCAGTTGAATTTTAAGGCATTGCATAGAGTTGTGAGGAAGGGAACGCTGTCAGGACACTCTGAGTTTAATGAGAGTGGGGGAGTGTTGGAGAAGCAGAAGTGAGTGAGGTGTGGGGACCCACATTAATTAGGCACCAGCTGTATACCAGACAGCTGTAAGGCACTCCGAGGGAGAAATAGTTATCCCCATCCCATACAAATAGTTATCCCCATCTGTTATTCCCATACAGATGAGAATGTAGTTGACAGAAGGCCAGTAGTCTTCCTCAGAGGCACTGTGTCCACGTTGAGGAAGATTGGGATTGAGACTGAGATGTGGTTTGGGCTTGGGAGCAGCTTGTCTGAGGATTGCATTTTTGAGGTCAAAGAGACAGCCAGAAGCAGCTTTAATAAATAATTTCAATTTTAGTAAAACTATAGTATTTAAACAGATGTGCTCTAGGCACAGGGTCGGATACATTGAAAGATGGATATGTAGCTGCTGCTGCTGCTAAGTCACTTCAGTCGTGTCCGACTCTGTGGGACCCCATAAATTACAGCCCACTAGGCTCCCCCGCCTCTGGGATTCTCCAGGCAAGAACACTGGAGTGGGTTGCCATTTCCTTCTCCAATGTATGAAAGTGAAGTCGCTCAGTCTTGTCCGACTCTTAGTGACCCCTTGGACTGCAGCCTACTAGGCTCCTCCATCCATGGGATTTTCCAGGGAAGAGTACTGGAGTGGGTTGCCATTGCCTTCTCCAGGGATATGTACAATATCTGATGAAACTTATTCTAAATTTGTGTGCATTCTCATTCTCATATTTTAACAGTAAAAAATAACATCTAACATTGCATGAGAATGTTGATGCTGGGTGTATAAAATGGATCAATTGTTCTGAAAAGCAGGTGGGCAATATCAATATACATCCAAAAAAAAAAAAAAAAAACACCTAAGCGATTCTGTTTCTAGTTTTCTATTTTGGAAAAGTGTTCACCTGATACATTGTTCATTAGCACAGTGTTCATCATAGCATCATTGGCAATAAAGAAATATTGAAGAGAAAATTAAAATAAGGGAATGGTTAGATAATTAATGGGTTTCCCCAGTGATTCAGTGGTAAAGAATCCACCTGCAATGTAGCAGCCACAGGAGACATGGGATCGATCCCTGGGTTGGAAAGATTCCCTGGAGGAGCATAGCAACCCACTCCAATATTCTTGCCTGGAGAATTCCATGGACAGAGGAGCCTGGTGGGCTACAGTCAATGGGGTTGCAAAGAGTCGAACACAATTAGAGTGACTTGGCATGCATGCACGCAGATAATTAATAACAGAAAACAAAGGCATATCCATACTCTGATATACTTTCCAGTAGTAAAAAGACTGATGTATGCCTGAGTGCTTGTAAACACACTAACACATACATATAATTCTATTTTCAGCATCTTAGCCCATCCCAACCCCCATGCAGTTCGAGTATATGTAAAGTAATAATTCTATTTTCAGAAAGATACAAAATATCCCAAATATTAGAATATTCTTAAGGAACAAATTTTTTCAAAAAATGTGTTTAGTATACTTGCATTTATGTGAAAGCGAAAGATTTACATATGTGCAGATATACATCTAAACACCTATCAGATGTTCTGGAAACATTTACATCAAAATGGTAATAGAATTTGCCTTTAGAGAGGGCAGTGGTATTGGTGTGAGGAGTGATGAATGCAAATTTTTATTTTTAATTTGTATTTTTCTGCGTGAATTACTTGGGACTGTATTACTTTGTTCTTTAGATAATAGTTTCTCTAAATTCAAGAATGACATTTCTCTATGCAGTAGTAAAATTAAAATTCCATATGTTAATTAATATAGCCAATAGAATTAGGACTTTTGAACAGGCACCTTGGAAACCTCTGCTGAGTGATAATGTCTTTGTGGGTGCACAGTTTGTGTTAATTGCAGTCTACCAATGATATGTGTGTAAATCAGCAAGATTGAATGTTTGCATTCTGGGGTGCTCAGTGTGGACTTTGTGAAATAGAAGTTCATTGAGAATTAACAAGGTAAACTAGTTAAAATCAAGTTCATACCTAAATTAAACTCTAAAAATGAATGCAACACATTTCCTGGTGGGAGATGCAGGTGGTTGTCCTCTGACTATAGGAGAGCTTAGCTTTATGATGTCACAAAGTAGCATTAAAATATAAAATCTTTAAACAATAGAAAATAAAGACTCAGAAGTCCAGTGAAATAATTGGTGGAGGTGGTCTCCTGTAAGATCCCCATGGGCCTATGCTTCTAGTACTTTCTTAGTGGTTGACCTAAGCTGGTTGACTTTCAATCACCATTTGAGATCAGTAGCTCCTAATCTCAGGAAATAAATCAATCTTGAACTCTTGCTCACAGATACCCTGATTTCCCATTAGGAGAAGGGACGAGTCGGTGCCTGGAACTCCCTTTTTTGCAATAACTTTTCAGGTCATGAATATAACATGAAGAGAGGAGAGGGAAAGATTAACCTCGGTTAGGCTGAAAAAGCAAACCCCTGTGCTCAGCACTATGGCAGACTGCTTGGTGTAAGAGGCGATAAATAGATTCAGTGTACATTTTGAGGTTCAAGTTTTAATAAGTCCTCTGCCTCCTTTAACTTCTGTATTTCCGCATCTGCATACATCACCTCTTACAACCTGAGCACTAATCTGGCCACTCTTGCCTTAAGCATTTTCTGTGTTATTGTATATCAATGATAACTTCAGGCAGGTTACCTAATAATAGCCTCAGAATACTAAGTAATGTCTTATTGACCTTAATCTTATTTGGTGTGTGATCCCAGAATATATTGGTGAGTGGTCTGTTACTGGAAGGTTTTATTTTATTTTTAAATAAACGTTAGGGTGTCTAATTAGAAGGTACTGCACAACCTAAACAAAAAAACAGTTTTCTCAAGGTTATTCTCAGGCCACTGGAGCTGGTGGAATAAATTTGACCACATGTGGTAATAGTAGTTCTCAAAGGCTAATCCCTGGCATCTGTGTTAAAAATGCAATTACATGGGCTCACTCCAGACCCCCTGATTCAGACAGTTTGTGGGAAAGAGGGGGTGAGGGCGGTGGTCTGTCACCTGACCAGCCCCTCCTGGCAGTTCTCACATGTGTTCAAGTGTGAGCATCATAGTTGTGAATATTAGACCATGGGGCGTGTTGAAAAGATTGATTGCTCTCATCTGTAATCTATTAAGGGCTACTCAGACCAGCGCTAAAACATAACATGAGCCACATGTGTAATTTCAAATTGTCCAGTACTCACATTAACATAAAAACCAGGTGAATTTAATTTTAGTAACATCTTAACTGGATATACTCAAAATACCATTTTAACATGTAACCAGTATAAACCTATTTATACTGGATGTTGTACATTTTCTTGGTACTGTATCTTAAAAATCCAGTGCATTTTGCATTTACAACTTAGTTCAGTCCACCTGCAGTTTAAGTGCTCAACAGCCAGAGATGGCTGATGGCTGCCATGTGGAAACACAGATTAAAATGCAGTGGCAGTTACAGCCCTTGTCTGAGGGGAATCTAGGCATCAGTTACATACTTTATTGTGAACCAGCAGTATTGGGTTGAGAGAAGAATTATTTCTTAAATTGAATCCCAGGTCCCCAGCCATCTCTCCTCTCAGCCATCTGCTCCAATGGGCAGCAGATAGAGCCTCAAAGTGTCATAGCATAGGAGGGTCTTTGCTGACCAGTCCCCATATGTGCCCTGCTGAGACTGAATATTTGTGTGTCCCCTGCCCCAAGCCAAATACATATGTTGAATCTTAACCCCCTGTGATGGGTTTGGTCGGGGGACTAGGTGATTAGGTCATGAGGATGGAGCCATCATGAATGTGATTAGTGCCCTTAGAAAGGAGACCCCAGAGAGCCCCTTCACCCCTTCCACCACTGAGGACACATTGAGATCCAGGAGGTGGGCCCTCTCCAGACACACAATCTGGCGGTACCATGATCTTGGACTTCCCAGACTCCAGAGCTGTGGGAAACACATTTCTCCTGTTCACAGACTGCTGGGTCTATTGTATTTTGTTATAGCAGCTCGAACAGACTGAGATGTGCCCCTTCTGGTGTGGGGGAACCAGGGCACACCTGGCACTTTGGTAAATGGTGGTTGGTGGCATTTATTCCAGCCTAGTGGTAAGTCTAGACTATCTTTCCCCAGGCTTACAGAATGAACAGAATAAATACCCCATTTTCCAGGAAAAAGAGGATTACTGGCAAGTACCAGGGATTGGGGGCTAGAAGCCAGCAACCAAAGCCAGCATTTCTGCCAATTTGCTTAATCTTACTTCTCTTGATTCCTGTAGTGGGTAATAATTATCTCACGGTGTTGTTGAAAGTCAAATATACAAGTGAAAACCCTTGTACAGTCTGTGGTCCATCAGGCACCTGTCTTGCACCTCACAAGTATAGCTTTTTGCTCAAATCTATTTCAGGTCCTATTGGTTACACCCCAACTTGTTTCATGTAGTCTTTGAACCCTCAAATCTGGGCATCTTGGCAAGAGGCTTCAGGGACCCCAAAGTCCTTGTAGGTGGTCCAAGCAATTGCACCTTGAAGTGGAATGAGTGCAAAAATGTTCAGTTTAGTGAGACATGGTTGAATATCAAGATCCTTCCTGCTATTTATTGGAAGTGTTAGCCCAGGTTCTTGCCTGATGCACAGTGAAGTCAAACAGAAATGTCAGCGTTCAGAGCAGAGAAAGGTTTGTTGCAGGGCCATGCAAGGAGACAGGTGGCTCATGCCCTAAAAAGCCCGAGCTACCCGCCACCCCCAAGTACTTTTAAAAGCCAGGTGATGGCGGTGGAGCTGGGGGGAGTTGCAGAGTGTGTGCTCAGCTTGTGCACAGTTCTCTGAGGTAAGGGAATCAATCGGGTGGTGTCACAGGGAGTATCTTTATCAGCCTCAGGCTCCAGGAGGCCTGGGGCTGAGCGCTCATGGCCATCAAGTGGTTAAATCTTCCATTTGGTGGGGGGTTTTTCACATCTGCAAAATGATTCAGGAAATGTGCCTCGAATACTGTTATCTTGGTACTCCAGAGAGGAGCTAAAACAGCAGAGGTGGGGGAAATCCTGTCCCCGTCACCTTGCCCTCAGAGAGCCCCATGGGGTCCTTCTCCTTTTCGAAAGGAAGTTGTGTCTATGGCTGCATCTCTGTGGTTGTCTAACTATTCTCCATTCATACACCTTGTCTTGCATTTCTTTGTGTGAATATGAAGAATTTTTAGCCTTTCAGCTATCCTGTTGCCTGTCTTTGTATTTGTGATCAGTTTCATTTGCAGACTGGAAACCAGACTTTCTCCATCCTTAAAAAAATCCTGTTTGTTTCATTAGTTGCTATAGTCAATTATACTAATTAGCAACATTCTTCATGCTTAGTTTTATTTATTCTTGGTTTGTGTCAGGAATAGATCACCTACGTTCATGATATTTTCCTTTCTCCAAATTGTTTAATTGGTCTTATTCATCCTGTCAGTAAGGTTCTGCAGTGCTCTCTTCATGCAAGGTTATTCCTGTTCCCTCTCTCAGCCCACCCACCACCATCTGTGGACTGAGAAGCACCTCAGACCTCAAGCTTGTGGGTCTCAGCACCTGTCATTTTGCCTTCACAAAAAGCGACGACTTGGCTTCTTTCATTTCCTGGCTTTCTTGCATCACAGTTTTTAAAGGATTCTTAGACAATCATACTCTTACATTCTCACATTACCGTTTTGTGATAAAATCACCCAGAGCAGCCCCTGCTATGAAGAGAATCTCAGTTTTGCCCTCTCCACCTTCATTCTGTCTCCATGTCACCTGCATCTCTCTCAGTCACTCTCTGTTTCAAAAAGCAGAGAATTCCTAAATTTTAGAAGAATTGGAGAATTTTATCAGTATTTGTCTTGTCATTGGTTTATATTTATTAATTTTTACTTGGAGCATTCTTAGCCCACTTGGATTTCCAGCCTTTTCAATTCCTTAAACGTATTCTTCAATTATACTTAAAAAAATTTTTTTTAAATTGAAGTATAGTTGACTTAAAATGTTTCAAGTATACAGCAAAGTGATTCAGTTATATATACATATATATGTTCCTTTTCAAATTATTTTCCATTACAAGTTATTTTAGTTGCTAACATTTATTTATTTAGTTTAATTAATTTATTTTACTTTACAATATTGTATTGATTTTTCCATACATTGACTTGAATCCACCATGAGTGTACATGTGTTCCCCATCCTGAACCCCCCTCCCACCTCTATTATAAATTATTACAAGAGTGACTATAGATCCCTGTGTTATACAGTAGATCCTTATTGTTTACCTGTTTTAAAGAAGTGTGTGTTTGTTAATCCCAAACTGCTTTTTTTTCCCCTCCTCTCCTTTTCCCCCTTTAGGAACCATAAGTTTATTTTCTATGTGGGTCTATTTCTGTTTTGAAATAAGATCGTATGTATGGGTTTTTTAGATTCCACGTATAAGTGATAGCAGATGATATTTATCTTTCTTTGTCTGACTGACTTTGCTTAATATGATAATCTCTGGGTCCAAGCATGTTGCTGCAAATGGCACTATCACATTCTTTTTTATGCTGAGTAGCATTCCGTTGTATGTGTGTGTGTGCATACACACATCTTTATCCACTCATCCATCAGTGGTTGCTTCTATGTCTTGGAGGTTGTAAACCGTGCTGCTTTGACCATTGTGGTGCATACATCTTTTAAAATCAAGAGTTTTCATCCTTTCCAGATATATGCCTAAGAGTGGGCTTGCAGGATGGTATGGTAACTCCGTTTTTAGCCTTTAAAGGAAACCACACTGTTTTCCATAGTTGCTGCACTAATTTACATTTCCACCAACAGTGTAGGAGAGTTCCCTTTTCTCCACGCCCTCTCCACCGTTTGTTATTTGTAGACTTTTGGTGATGACTGTTCTGACAGGTGTGAGGTGATATGTCATTGTAATTTTGATTTGCATTTTTCTAATAATTAGTTGCATTTCTCTAATAATTAGTGTTGTTGGCCATTTGTATGTCTTCTTTTGTAAAATATCTGTAAGTTCTAATTGGCAGATTTTTGATGCCAGTATTAATGTCCTACGACCTCTTCATGCATTCATGTTCATTGCAGTGGTGATGCACTAGGGCAAGCTCCAGGAGATGGTTAGGGACAGGCAGGCCTGGTGTGCTGTAGTCCATGGGGTCTCAGAGTCAGACACGACTGGGCAACTGAACACACCGCCTCTTCAGTGGTATGCTTTTGTTCCTAGTTTGTCATTCTGTGTTTTTCTAGTTCTATTTTTTAAAAAACTGGACTACAGTGCCCCGGATTTTATCTTGATTGACTACAGTCTAAATTTAATTTCTTTTCAGATTGATGGAGATGATATGAAACAAGGTAGGGATTCTTTATCTTGTAAGGAACAAATTTACATGCTATTAAGTTTCAGAATAGGTCTCTTGGCTGTCCCTAATATTATTGATTTCAGCTTTCTTTGTCTGTCCCATACTAGATGATGAATTTATAAAGGAAAACAAAAGCACACACTTTCCCTGCCTATACCAAAGCATTTTCAAGGCAATCTGCAGCTTATATCCATAGAGTAATTTCAGATAGTACAATATTCATCGTTTAGATATCCAGTGTTAAAATGGCACTTTGCAAATATTTTCTAGCTGCTGAAATTACAAATATGCATGGTCTTGCCTGGAGAATTCCATAGACAGAGGAACCTGGTGGGCTCCAGTCTTTGGGGTGGCAAAGAGTCAGACATGACTGATCGACTAAGCACAGCACAGTGCTGCTACTAGTCAAAATGGACCCCAGGTATGGCACATGTGGAAAGGAAACTTTGTGAATAACTGGAGCTCCACCAAGGGGATGAAACCCTCATGCCATGTGGAATACAGTCGCCTTGTGAGGTGTCTGTACATATATATTCATGCATGTGCTTTGTATGTAACTTCTATTACAGCCTTATTAAAGCATTGTGAAAGCCTTCGACTGTGCTAATGGAAATCTTCTATATATTGTTTTAAATCCATATTTCTGGCTCATTTGCTACTTTTTTTTGCCTTGTGCCAGTCTGTTTTGGAAAGGTTTTGGCTTTTTATAAGGATTTTTCAAGACTTCTTCCAAACATTTCTCAGTCTTTGTGTTCAAAGGCTAAATTTTAATTATAATCTTTATCAGCACTTATTAAAGGAGGTGCTTTTCATTAACAAGCACTGTGGCTTTTCTCACAATTATTCTGTTGGAAAGAGCTTCTCCTCTAGGTGCCTGGTGCTTCAGCTTGCCTGTGAGTTGGTATGTCTGCTCAGAGGTCTCTGTGTCCTTGGATGTCTACCTTTAAAAACATTGAAACAATTTAAAGTGCTGCAGCTTTGAGTTGGAGGATACTTTTAGATTGAATTAAAGCAGGACTTGGCAGAATAATGGGCTTCACCATATGTCCACTGTAACCTGACTGAACATCTAGCTGCAATAGCCTGGAGTTTTGCAAGATGATGATTGTGTATCAAGTCATGATTTCCTTGTCAGTGGATGGTTGTTTGTGGATATGTAGCTGTGGCTGAGAGTTAGACCATAAATAAGGCAGAGCACCAATGCCTTTGAACTGTGGTATCGGAGAAGACTCTTGAGAGTCCCTTGGACTGCAGGGAGATCCAAACAGTCCATCCTAAAGGAAGTCAACCCTGAATATCCATTAGAAGGACTGATGCTGAAGCTGGAGCTCCAATATTTTGGCTACCTGATGTGAAGAGCTGACTCATTGGAAAAGACCCTGATGTTGGGAGAGGTTGAGGGCAGGAGGAGAAGGGGACGACAGAGGATGAGATGGCTGGGTGGCATCACTTATTTAATGGACATGAACTTGGGCAAACTCCAGGAGATGGTGAGAGACAGAGGCCTGGTGTGCTGCAGTCCATGGGGTCGCAAAGAGTCAGACACAAGTTGGCAACTGAACAACAACAAAGCTGTGGCTGCATTTCAGACTGATTTGTGTAGGTAGATGTGTGACTGTGTGTGTGGGTTAAGGGATTTTTTAAATTCATGATATAGGGGCCCAAGGCAGATGATGTAACAGGCTCAAAGAGAAAGTCAAAATAGTTGAATTTATAAAAGGGAATGTTTATTTGCTTTTTATTAAAGTATAGTTTATTTACAATATGTAAGTTTCAGGTATACAGCATAGCACTTCATTTATATATATTTGTGTGTATATATTTTTCTGTTTTAGATTCTTTCCCCTTAATTACACAATATGGAGTGTTTGTTCCCTGTGGTATCCTGATGCTGCTGCTTAGTAGCTTCAGTCGTG
>NW_011495053.1:2404117-2417488 GCF_000754665.1 Bison bison bison | reverse complement strand
TGTGTATATATTTTTCTGTTTTAGATTCTTTCCCCTTAATTACACAATATGGAGTGTTTGTTCCCTGTGGTATCCTGATGCTGCTGCTTAGTAGCTTCAGTCGTGCCCGACTTTGTGCGACCCCATGGACGGCAGCCCACCAGGATCCTCTGTCCATGGGATTCTCCAGGCAAGAGTACTGGAGTGGGGTGCCATGCCCTTCTCCAGAGGACCTTCCTGACCCAGGGACAGAACCTGGGTCTCCTGCAGTACAGGCAATAGGGAGGGCACATTGTATGCTTATGGCTGATTCATTGTTGTATGACAGAAACCAACACAACTTTGTAAAACAGTTATCCTCCAATTAAAAAAAAAAAAAGAATCCACTGCAAAAAAATTATCCTTTCAAATGGAGCTTATGAAATTTATTCAAATATTTTATTATGAATTAGAACCATGAGATTTTATTCTTTTTCAAATCTCATTTTGAAACAAGAAAATAGGTTTTCTAATGAAGAAACCCATTGACCTTTGAATTAAAGCAAGATGCCATGAATGGTCAATAATCTTCCATGATGGCATTCTCAATGAGATGCTTTTCATGAAATAAAAATTGTATTAACCAAGGTTAATCTCCATCTGCAACTTACCTTCATTTTCTTTGAAGTACCTATGTATTCTGTATCTTTTCTATTCAGTATCTGTATGATTTTACTGTATATAGGCTAGCTTCTCTTTCTTAATACTAATTTTATAAGTTTACTCGAACAATAGAAGCAGGAAGTTGGTGATATTTAAAACCTCTGTTAATGCATTCAGCAGCATTTATTGGGCCTCACTGAGTACCAGTCACTGGGGTAGCTGTCTAGGATATAACTCTAGCTCGTGCCTTTGACGTGTTCTCAAGGACCTAACGGTCTGGTAAGGAAAAGTGACATGGACACAGTTACTCTCAGTGTGGGTGGATATTAATAAGGTGAATTAGCAGTGACGCGGGGCAGAGGGAGGAGTAGTAGGAAACTTCAACGAGGGGACAGGTGAAAACGTGCATTTTATGGATGGTGGAGCTGCGGAGACATGAAGGCGTGACGTGGACACACACCACAGCGTGTGTGAGGCAGCCTGTGTTCTCCACCGAGGCTGGAGCTGGGGGGTGTGGGGCAGGGCTTCAGCAGAGGAGGGACTGCTCTTAGGAGAGGATGGAGGGGGAGGCAGGTCTGATCTTGGAAGCCGGAGTGCCGAGCTGAGGAGTTTGGACTTAATGCTGTAGATGGAGGGGAAGGCGCTGGAGTGTTTTAAATAAGGAACTGTCACAACAAGCATGTGTTTTAAACATTTGACTCTGCCTGTTGTGGTTACTGGCTTAGAAGGGACCACAGATGGAGGCAGTTTCTCACGCTGGCTCACGCTAGAGGCAGACAGCTTACCGGAAGCAGTGGGCGTGGGGATGGAGATAAGGCAGTCTTAGGGCTGGGGGATGTTGAGATGCAAGGATGTGTTGGCCACTGGATTTAAGGACATGGTGGAGTCTAGGTTTTTGATGTCACTCTAGGGGGAGTGACAGGTCGCCTGTGCCACACAACTCTGTGTGTGTGAGTTCAGTCATGTAGTTGTGTCTGACTCTTTGTGACCCCATGGACTCTAAGCCGGCCAGGATCCTCTGTCCATGGAATTTTCCAGGCAAGAATACTGGAGTGGGTTGCCATTTCCTCCTCCAGGGGATCTTCCCTATCCAGGGATCAAACCCACATCTCTTGTGTCTCTTGCATTGGCAGGTAGATTCTTTACTACTGTGCCACCTGGGAAGCCCCTACACAACTCTGCTGCTGCTGCTGCTACGTCGCTTCAGTCGTGTCTGACTCTGTGCGACCCCATAAATGGCAGCCCACCAGGCTCCCCCGTCCCTGGGATTCTCCAGGCAAGAACACTGGAGTGGGCTGCCATTTCCTTCTCCAACTCTAGGGGACCATTTAATACACACCTCTAGGGGACCATTTAATACTGCCCGGTATGTGAATGGTACCAGGGAGTTAGAAGAGCCTTATACAGCTGTACATAGTGGCCCTGAATTTGAATGACACAATTCAGAAAAAGAAAACATCAGTAAAAGAGATTTGGCAATAGGTAGTACGTTCAGGTTTTGGACTTGATAACCTTTTGTTAATCATATGCTGTGGTTAGTCGCTTAGTCCTGTCCAACTCTTTGCGACCCCATGGACTGTAGCCCACCAGGCTTTCCTGTCCACGGGATTTCCCAGGCAAGAATACTGGGGTGGGTTGCCGTGCCCTCCTCCAGGGGGTCTTCCCAACCCAGGGATTGAATCCAGGTCTCCCGCATTGTAGTTGGATTCTTTACTGTCTGAGCCACCAGGAAAGTCCAAGAATATTGGAGTGGGTAGCCCATTCCTTCTGCAGGGGATCTTCCTGATCCAGGACTTAAACTGGGATCTTCTGCATTGCAGGTGGATTTTTTACCAGCTAGCTACCAGGGAAGCCTGTTAATCATATAAACAACATACAATTTTTGCAGTACATTGTTGTATTTGATGCTATTGGAAACCTCGGTTGGGGGTCTCCCTTGTGGAGCTAGATAGCACTGCCCAGGTCGCAGATGGTTATAGGGGTCTGAACAGGAGAAGAAGATTGTGAAAACCACCTAAACATACAGAATGATGGTCTGTATATCTGAGTGACAAGTCTGTGCAGCCTTGGCATCTGCCTGTGTCTGTGGGGGACTCCATGAGTCAATCTCTCTTTGACTCTAAGCTCAAAGTCCATCTTGGAATCATTCTCAGCTCAGTGTTATATGAAACATTTTTTGTAACTAAGTGAGAAATCAAAATGTTTCAGGTCCATTTTGCAGTAGACTGGTGCATGATCATCCATCTTCAAAAGCAGTGTATTTCTAAGTTTCTTATTACTTCATATTGTCAAAAAAGTTCAACCTCACCAGCTAACTGTTTTCAGTGAAGTAGAATTTACTATCCATTGTATGACTGTTTTTTCCAGTGTATTATGAGTAATAGTTATTATTTAGACAGTGTGCTCAAAATTCTTATGTGAACATTAATCAGTTTTTAAAAGTAACACATTTCTTCATTCTTTTTTTTTTTTTTTTTTAAAGAACTTCCAAGGGTAATACATAGCTTCAGGAGTTTAGAAACATTTGAATTTCCACCTCGTAAGTGAAGAATATGATGACATCATGAAAACATGCTCATAAACTGACTTCTTAGAATTCTGCCGTGTATTACTCTCCATCAAGTGATTGTCTGGGTCACGGTAGAAGGAGAGAAAGGTAACTCCAGAGCAGTTCTCAAATTTTGTGCAACCATGTCTGTAAGATAACATATTAAATCCATCATAAGGGAAGAAAAGGACAGTCTTTGCTTAGGGTGTATACATACCTTGATTCTCTGAACCAGGCCTCTGGTTGGCCCCTTGTGTCTTGAAGGCAGAGGAACATATACTTATGTAGCTAGAAGCATCGTCAGATAGTTTTTAGCCTTAAGATAGATCACAAGATGATTGTGATTCTGGAGAATTCATTTATATGAAAAAAAATCCCATCATTCATCCAAGGTCAAAATTTATGTGGTGATAAGCATAAGAACAGGACAATGTATGCTGAATTTAGTCACAGAACTAAAGAACTTTCAGTATTTAAAAAAAATATGACAAAATATGCTGCCCTCTAGATAATGCTTCATATGATTCGTGGTGCTTTCCATTGAGTCACACAGCTATGGGATGAGGTATTATTATACATACTTCTACAGACTTGAAAGTCATTCACTTAGTGACCCAGGGACATCAATCAAGAGATTTGATGAACAAATTCAAAGTGATGTAAATCCATTTGCCTTTAATGGCTCTATCGCTTACACTTCAAATACATACACACAGAAATGCATGTATACATGTAAATACAGGTGGGTGTGCAGATGGTCAATGGATAGATGGGTGGGTGTGTGAATGGAGGGTCAGTGGATGGATTACTGGTTGTGACACAAACCACTGGAAGCTGCCTTGTTGCACTGGGTCTCTCACTGTCAGCTATTGCACAGAATGAGGGAAAGGGAGGTTTAAGACTTGCTTTTTCACTTAGTAGTGTTTTTTTAATGAAGAGATGTTCTTAAATTGATATTGTCAATTACTACCTTTGTTTATGTTTACTGTTTATGTATTCTGTTGAAAATTTTGGCATTCACCACATCACCTTGCTTCTGTGTTTGGGTCTAGAATTCCCTTGGAAATTATTTTTCCCACCAAGGTATAGGAGTCAAAGTTAGTTTTTTTTCCTTTTTGTCTGTATGTGTTGGCTCCAGAACCATTTATTGAAAAAAATCACTCTTTCTCCACTGCACTTCTCCTAGAGTTTTGTCAAAATATAGGAAGCTCTTTGGTGAAGGCCAGTTTGGGGGTTATTTATCATATTTGTTAGATCTATTTGTCTGTGTAGAGATCATGCATATCTTCTGAAATTTGATACTTTTCAGATGCTATTGTAATGAAGATATTTAAAATTCTTTTCCAGTTTGTTCATTGAGTAGCAATAACTGATATTTTTAAAAATAGCATTCAAAGACTGCTAATTTTTTTCACTAATCCTAATACTTTGTTTCTAGATTCCTTTGGATTTTCTGTAAAGAAAATATCACATGGGGAAAATGACTAATTTTTTCCCTATTTGCAGTCTTCAGATTTTCCATGTTACTGCCTTACTACATTGGCTATCCCCTCAGTAAAGTGTTAAATAGTAATAGCAGTGGTGAGTGTCATGATACATTCTCAGTGAGAAAGCTTTTTATGTATAATTCATCAATGAGTATGCTGCAGTCTGTAGGCATTTTTCTGCATATTTTTTTTACCAGATTAAATAAATTACTTTTTATTCCTTGTCTGCTAATTTTTAAAACCATAACTGGGGTTTGAATTTTATCAAATGCTTTTTCTGCAGTTATCAAGTTGATCACCATGATAAATTTGGGAAGTCCTTTTTATTCCTTCCAAATTAACTGAATAACTTTAATTAGAGTGGCATTATTTTTAGTTACTGGAGGAATTTACTGATGAAGACACCTAGAGTTTTGTTTTTGAAAATATTTTTAACTACAAAGTAATTTTTAAAATAGCATTATAAGCAATCACATCTATTTCTTTTGTGTCTTATTTTATAAATTATATTTTTCATGGAATTTAGTTCTTTCAAGCAGTCTTCAAAACTCTATGCTTGAAGTCATTTATAATAGAACTGTTATATTTTAGTATTCCTTGGACTTCTAGTGATACTCTCTTTTCATTCCTGATATTATAATGTTTTTTTTTTTCCACTTCTATTCAATATTTTTCTTGCTAGATGTTGGGATTCCCTGATAGCTCAGCTGGTAAAGAAATGTGCCTGCAGTGCAGGAGACCCTGGTTCAATTACGGGTTTGGGAAGATCTGCTCAAGAAGGGTTAGGCTACCCACTCCAGTATTCTTGGGCTTCCCTGGTGGCTCAGCTAGCAAAAACACTGCCCGCAATATGGGAGACCTGGATTCTATCCCTGGGTTGGGAAATTCCCCTGGAGAAGGGAATGGCTACCCACTCCAGTATCCTGGCCTGGAGAATTCCATGGACTATATAGTCCATGGGGTCACAAGAAGTCGGACACGACTGGGTGACTTTCCACTTTCAGTGCTACATGTTTACTGGTATTATTTTTTTTCTCCTAAAGAACCAACTTTAATCTTTCTTGAGAGCCTATTTTTCTTCTGAGATTCTCCAAATTTTCATTGTTTTTCTCCATCAAACATATTCATCATAGTTACTTTAAATCCTTTTAAGTTTCATATCTGAATGAAACATAAATCTATTTCTATTATTTTTATTGATGGGTTGGTTTCATGTTGTTTTATCTTAGTGTGCTTATTCATTTTTATTGAATGAGAAAGCTCTTATAAATAATATAGAGGATCCCTGCTTTATCCTCTTCTAGGGAGAAAGAATGGTCGAAATTAGGAGCTGGACTGGATGGCAGGTGGGCCACACTCTGGACAGGGTGATGTGCCATTCCTTGCAGGTGCTGGGGCATAGAGACATGCCACCTGGGGGCCAAAAGCCTCTTCTGTTTGCAGGCTGTCTCTTGAACTCCAGTTTTTGTCTCTGTCGCACTGTGAGAACTGGAAAACTCCACTTGCTTTGCAAAGCCTATCCCGTTAGAAATATAGTTTCCTGTCCAGGCAGTTTCAAGGTACAGGAGATGTTTTGGGGGAAAATGCCCATGCTTTTGTACATCTGTCAAGCATTCATTTTTTGTCTTTCTGGCCCTGGAGGATGGTCAAAAATTCTGCTGGTTTGTCAACTCTGCAGGGGCAGCAGCCCCAAATTCTTATCATTTTGCTTTGCATCTAAAACTGGCAAGTACCCAGGCATCCTGTGAGTTCACAACATTGGTTAGGATCTGAAGTCCACTAATTCTCACTTTGCGGTATTTCTTCTGTGCTTTCAAATAGGTTTTTTTTTTTTTTTCTTTTGTGGGGAGAATAGTTCATTTTATTTTCTAGTGATTTAGGATTTCCCACAATTTGCACCACTCTCCCTAGAAGCAGAAATATATTGTCTTTCAATATATCTCTCAATTTCATTACTAATGTTTTATTGAGGATGTTTTTTCTTTATCATGCCCTCATCAGATTTTAGTAATGAGCTCCTCTGGCCTCCTAACAAATTAAAATTGGAATTTGTCCACCTTTTTTTAGTTTCTGTAAATGTCTGGCTTTATTTCTTCCTTGAAGTTTTGGAGGAATTCACCAATGAAGCCATGTAAGCAAAGAGTTTTCTTTTTAGAGAAGCCTTTAGTTCTATATTTAATTTTTTAGTACACAGAAGAAAATCTCATTAAAAATTCTTAAAATGCTTAGTTTGGTTATTTGTGTTTTCTAAAATTATAGTTGTCAATTTTACCTAAATGTTTTATTTACTGGCAAAGAATTGTTCATATTCCTATAAAAGATATTATATATGTTGGATCTATACTGTTGTTTTTTCCTATTTCCTGATATTGGTACTGTTACCTTTTAGTTTTTTATTAGTCTTACTAAGGGTTTATTTATTTTATTTAAGAAAAAAAACCCATCAGTTGAGCATTGCTGCCTTTTTCTAGGCTATATTTGTTTCCTACTTCATTAAACTTTGTTCTTTACAATTGCCTTGTTTTGGTTGCAAACACAGGTTAGTGGAGGGAAGATCTTTTTGTTCCAAGTGTGCATAGAGACCTGTGAGGAGGTGGGAATTCAGGTAGCATGGTGGGGGTGGGAGAAGCCTCTTGTCCTGGTTTATCTGTGTTTATAGTGGCTCAGATGGTAAAGAATCTGCCTGCAAAGCGGGAACTCTGGATTCAATCCTTGGGTCAGGAAGTTCCCCTGGAGGAGGGCATGACAACCCACTCCTGTATAGGGCTTCCCTTGTGGCTCAGTCATGAAAGAATCCACCTTCAATGCAGGAGACCTGGGTTTGATTCCTGGGTCAAAGGAAACGGCAACCCACTGCAGTACTCTTGCCTGGAAAATCCCATGGATGGAGAAGCCTGGCGGGCTACAGTCCAAGGGGTTGCAAAGAGTGGGACATGACTTAGCAACTAACACTTCCACTTTTTCACATT
This sequence comes from Bison bison bison, assembly GCF_000754665.1. Classification (NCBI taxonomy): domain Eukaryota; kingdom Metazoa; phylum Chordata; class Mammalia; order Artiodactyla; family Bovidae; genus Bison; species Bison bison. The sequence continues at coordinate 2,409,863 of NW_011495053.1, read as the reverse complement.
AAAAGTAGGTCCTGGCGTTTGTATGGTATCATTTATTTCCCCGGGTAGGGTGGTTTTGGGGGCTGTCTGGAAGTTCAGCTTCCTCCCGCTCCTTCTCCCACACCTCAGGTCTCACTGTTTAATCCAGGAACACAGGGGCAAGACCTGTGAGGGCTTATGCAGGAGAATTAAATTCCCATTAACTTCCTGTTTGGACTGTTATAGACAAAACTGTTGTGAAATTCTCTCTCAACTGCATTGTTCCTAGATGTTTAAAATGAAGTGTAGGTACTTAGCAGCTCTGAGTATGAAGACAGAAAACTGAGCAACAGGGAGCCACACGTCCTCCCTTAGTTCTGTCTGGAAAAAGCAAATGAAGAAGTATGGTGTGGTCAAAATAGAGATGTGGCATTATTCAGCTCACTTGATTGTGTAAATTTACATAACTATTGACAGAATTAAAGTTTAGAAACCGTGTGGAAGAAGTTGTGGAAGGTACCTCCTGGTAAGAATCACAGTGCAAACCCAAGTCTGGGAGCCTGTAATAAATACGTTTTTTTTTAAAAAATATTTCTTTGTAAACTGTATTTTAGGATCACAAACAACTATGTAAACAAAGTTGCTTACAAATAAAAGGCATCAACTTAAGTTTCTTCTTCAGACATTTGGGTAAATTATAGTCAAGGAACTGGATACAATATTTTCAGTAAATCAACTTTGATATCCACTTGCCAATTCAATCCCAGAAGAATCAGCAAAGAGTTCTACCAATGCTTAATTAAATATTTGGCTTGTTTATTTTTGCTGGCTTAGGAGTGAAAGATGAGTTAAGTGCAGATATTTTCTGTTAAATATGTGTGATATCCTCATTAAAATAAAGTATTATCACCATAAGATGCTCCTTACCTTGTGTAGCTTTGTTTTGGTGCTATGGAGAGTTGGGTAAAAAAAATCTCTCTAAAGAAAAATTCTCCTAAAATCTCAAAATCTATTTAATAAATATTGAAATTCAGAAACAAATACACTGTTTAATATGCGCTATTTATTTTGATGTGGAATTTATGCAGTGCGTAGGTGAATTAAATAATTATGTCTATGGAAACATGGCCTATGAATTTGAAAATATTCTGTATGGTGTGAAAAATAGGAGCTCCAAAATAAAACTGCTCTCACATCGTCTTAGTGAGAGGAAATTTATTTCATTATAATAAATTGTTCTGTGAGTGGAGAATATTGCCAAAATTTTTTGGCTTCTCTTTGGGGTGCATACTCATATAGTTGTTTTTATGATCCTGTAACAATATTTTTTCCTTCTGTTTTAGTTAAAGGATTGTCAGGTTCTCATTAAACTCAGATTCCAATTTCTAGGTTGAGCCTGTTTCATCTTGGCAAATCAACAAGTACAGATCCTATCATAAATAAGTGTTGGTTAAAATATTCTGCTCTGCAGAACATGACATGGGGTTCTTGGCATCTGTACCCTCAACTCCATTTAATGCTACTTCTGGGTAGTTTGGATTGTAGGGGGCTGTGCTGTGTTGAGTGTGTGTGTCTGTGTGAAGGAGAAGGGTAGGAAAGAGGGTTTTAGAAAATTTGTATGGATGTTGCATTCTAAATCAGTGATAGACAGTTCATGTGGTACAATGGAAATCAATTTAAACAAGAGCACATAGAGGAATAATTAATACAGTATTTGGCAAGGTAGCAGAACTCAGTTGCCTCTGTTAAAAATCCAAATTACTTTTTTTTCCCTATGAATTCTCATTTTGAAGGTTGAAATAGAGTACATAAACTTTAATATTATTGCATGCATAATATTAAATTTTAATATTATTAGATTATAAGAGTGCTATTTTCCTTCTGAATTCTCAAAATGCTGGTTCAGTATAATGAAGCAACCTCATCTTTTGTGTCTCGTGTAACATATTGAGAATACGTCACGCATGAAGCCTTTTCACCTCTTGAGGAGGGATTAGTTACATTCAAGATGCTGTTTTGACTGGTATTGCCAAGGGACTGTAGTTGGTTCATAAAAAGAAAATTATTGGGTGTTAGAGTATATAAAGAATGGAGATGAGAGAAGAAATGCCAGGGGCATCTGTGGCATCTGCTGGAGTCCCTTGGGGCAAAGCAAATAGCAACAGTGCAAAATACTGGAGCACTTTCAGAGTTCCAAATTGTACGGCACCATGCTCCAGGGGGCTGTAACTACCTAGACATCTGCTGGGTTATAACTGCAGCCATCAGATGGTTCCTAAATTACATCGAGGACAGCTTTATGAGGCAGCGAGTGAAAACCCAACCTGAGGTGAAGTCATTCTGACCTGGCTTGAGAACAGGGGGGTGTGCCTCCAAGGTTCAGGGGCCTGCAGAGAGCTGGGTGCAGATCTGGCTCACGAGATGAAGGCTGATGCAGCTGCTGGAACAGAGGTGTGTTTGAAGCAAATACATTCACAGAACAAATTTGTTTGACAGTTTCTAAAAGCAAACAGACCAAAAACCAATGCATCTGTGGGAAATCTTGATGAGTGACAGCAACTGCATTTCTCATGGGAGAGGATTTTGAGTGTTAACTCAAATTTTTAAGAAAGTATATGAAGACTGAGGAAAGTAATTGTTGAACAATTTAGAAGTAAAATGCTAAAGTATAGTTTCTGTGCTGTTTTCCCCTGTGAGTCCTTATGTATGGGCCAAAGGAATATAACACCTCTTCAGAGGTTAAAACACAAGGAAGAGCAGGCAAGTCACTTGTGTATCAGTGACTGTCTAGCTGTCCACTACACTTCTTTCTTCTCTGGTCATACAGTTACTGTACATATTATACTCCTTTCTCAGGGGTGTACATCATATAGCTGATTTCCACACAGTAGAATGGACTAGAAGTGATGGACCTGATTTTTCCAACTATTGGCCAAATGCACTGACTGAACCCTAGAGGACGTTCTGAAACAGAAGGATCCAGGGTCTTCTCATGACTAGATGGAAGGCTCCCTGACAACCATGGACACTCTTTTTGAATTTCTTGTGGGAAACAAGTAAACCTATTATGTTAAGCCTCTGAGATTTTGGAACACATACAGATTGTGATGGCTAGCATGTTTCTGATGAATGATTCTTAAATCAGAGTTGCATGAGTAAGCATAAAGTTTAAATAAAAGAAACAAATCTAATAAGGAATCATTTTTTTTTTTCTATTATACAGTAAGTTGGCTTCTGGCATTGGAGAAGACATTTGCAGAAATCAGTTTAATGAGTTACTATAGAAATGAAATGAAAAGGACATCTTTTTTGAGTGTTAGTTCTAGAAGGTCTTCTGGGTCTTCATAGAACCGTTCAACTTCAGCTTCTTCAGCATTACTGGTAGGGGCATAGACTTGGATTACTGTGATACTGAATGGTTTGCCTTGGAAACGAACAGAGATCATTCTGTAGTTTTTGAGATTGCATCCAAGTACTGCATTTCATACTCCTTTATTGACTATGATGGCTACTCTATTTCTTCTAAGGGATTCCTGCCCACAGTAGTAGATATAATGGTCATCTGAGTTAAATTCCCCCATTCCAGTCCGTTTTAGTTTGCTAATTCCTAAAATGTTGATGGTCACTCTTGCCATCTCCTGTTTGACCACTTCCAATTTGCCTTGATTCATGGACTTGACATTCCAGGTTCCTATGCAATATTGTTCTTTACAGCATCAGACTTGACTTCTATCACCAGTCACATCCACAACTGGGTGTGTTTTTGCTTTGGTTCCATCTCTTCATTCTTTCTGGAGTTACTTCTCCACTGATCTCCAGTAGCATATTGGGCAGCTACTGACTTGGGGAGTTCAACTTTCAGTGTCTTGTCTTTTTGGTGTTGGAGAAGACCCTTGAGAGTCCCTTGGACTGCAAGGAGATCCAACCAGTCCATCCTAAAGGAAATCAGTCCTGGGTGTTCATTGGAAGGACTGATGCTGAAGCTGAAACTCCAGTACTTTGGCCACCTGATGTGAAGAACTGACTCATTTGAAAAGACCCTGATGCTGCGAAAGATTGAAGGCGGGAGGAGAAGGGGACAACAGAGGATGAGATGGTTGGATGGCATCACCGACTCAATGGACATGAGTTTAAGTAGGCTCTGGGGGTTGGCAATGGACAGGGAGGCCTGGCGTGCTGTAGTCCATGGGGTCACAAAGAGCCGGACATGACTGAGCGACTGAACTGAACTGATAGAAATGAAATAACATATAAGAATTTCACTACAAGTTAGTTATTAGCTGATTTGGGTAACTCAGGAGCTCAGAAAACAAATGGGTTATTATGTGCTAGTTAAGTTCTGTCAATAATATTAAAAAGCAATAAAAAGGCACAAGAATTCTCTCCATAAATTAAACATTTTGTTTGGAATTTGTTGTTGTTTAGTCACTCAGTCATGTCCAACATCATGTCCGACTCTGACCCCGTGGACTGCAGCATGCCAGGCTTCCCTGTCCTTCACCATCTCCTGGAGCTTAAAACCGCTTCACAAACTAGAGATTTTGCTGTTGTAAGACACTTGAGATCCTTGCAGTTTTCACTGAAATCATATTAGGAAGCAAAGTGTTTATATCTTGCTAAAAAGATGTGATTTATTCTGGAAGCAGTGGATGGAGGAAGAGATCTTCAGTAATGTACGTGTGTGCACTCAGTAGTGTCCGATTCTTTGTGACCTCATGAACTGTAGCCCACCAGGTTTCTCTGTCCGTGGAATTTTCCAGGAAAGAATACTGGAGTGGGTTGCCATTTCCTTCTCCAGGGGATCTTCCTGACCCAGGAATCGAATTCACATCTCCTGCTTTTCCTGCTTGTCAGGAGGGTTCTTTACCACTGTGCCACCTGGGAAGCCCATCTTCAATAATAGGGTACTCAAATTTCAATTGAGCAGTTAATACATGTAACTCTTTTTCCTATCTTGTTTCAACAAAAATGTAACTTTAGGGATGAAAGTGTTCTTTGAATACTTTGCTTACCCTTTGAACTTAAGTTTATTTGATCTGTTATTTCCTCTTCTTCATCTGCTACTCACAGTCTTTTTCTTTTGATAGTATTATAATAGAAATTAAAGTTGGGTTTCTGTAACAACTTATTCAACATCAGTGCTCTTTCATGTGTATTTCAAGTAAATGTGATAAAATTATCTACATAAAGAAATCACCTTTTTCAAAAGTATGTTCTTTTGCCTCTCGTTATCATTTAATGTGCTTGCAGAATTTGTATTTGTTATTTAAATTTATCATGTGAACTGTCGACATGTTGTTTAATGAAGCAAGTGTTTTTTGTTCAGAGCAAATGAATGTCTACTCTTTGATTAGCTGTTATTTAAAAATGTGCTGATAAAAGCAAGTTAGCTTTTTTCAGTTGCCTAATCTACATGTTACTAACTTTTAAAAGAAAATTGTGTTATAGGTACATATTTACAAATTGACTATGACTCAGTATCATCTTAATTCAAGCCATCATCTAAAAATCAATGGGTGGAAATTTTTTAGATTGATAAACATAACTGAAATTCAAATCACTTAAAAAATTTAAGGACATAATAAAAGTTCTAAAAAAAATCTGTTTTAAGCAATGAAAATTCTCTGGGATGGGATACCTTTTGAGTTTTATAGGTTTACCTATAAGTAAGATTAAAGAAGTTTTCTTCCTTCATTTAAACTTGCACTTGTATTCAGCTCTTGTATTAACGTGAACCTCAGCTTGGGGAATAATCGTTTTCTTTCTTTCCTTTTTTTTTTTTTTTTTT
>NW_011495053.1:2401645-2404017 GCF_000754665.1 Bison bison bison | reverse complement strand
TTTTTTGTGGCTGCTAGCTGTTAGCATTATCACATTCAAAGATTCATACTCTTAATTGAGATCTAATGATTTGTGATTTTTAAAACTTTGTTGCTGACAAAACAAAAGTATGTTTTAATTGAAACATGTTTTCAAAATTCTTGATTCAACTAAAATTATATTGAGATGCCAACTGACACTAGTAAGAACAGTTCAGTTCAGTTGCTCTGTTGCTCATTCTTTGTGACCCCATGGACTGCAGCATGCCAGGCCTCCCTGTGCATCACTAACTCCTGGAGTTGACTCAAACTCATGTCCATTGAGTCGGTGATGCCATCCAACCATCTAATTTTTTGTTGTCCCCTTCTCCTCCCACCTTCAAGCTTTCCCAGCATCAGGGTCTTTTCAAATGAGTCAGTTCTTCACATCAGGTGGCCAAAATATTGGAGTTTCAGCTTTGCCATCAGTCCTTCCAATGAATATTCAGGACTGATTTCCTTTAGGATCCACTGGTTGGAGCTCCTTGCAGTCCAAGGGGCTCTCAAGAGTCTCCTTCAACACCACAGTTCAAAAGCATCAATTCTTCGGTGCTCAGCTTTCTTCACAGTCCAACTCTCACATCCATACATGACTACTGGAAAAACCGTAGCTTTGACTAAGATGGACCTTTGTTAGCAAAGTAATGTCCCTGCTTTTTAATAGGCTGTCTAGTTTGGTCATAACTTTTTTCCAAGCAGTAAGCGTCTTTGAATTTCATGACTGCAGTCACCATCTGCGGTGATTTTGGAGCCCCTCCAAATAAAGTCTGTCTCTGTTTCCACTGTTTTCCATCTATTTGCTGTGAAGTGATGGGACCAGATGCCATGATCTTAGTTTTCTGTTGAGTTTTAAGCCAACTTCTCACTCTCCTCTTTCACTTTCATCAAGAGGTTCTTCACTTCTTCTTCGCTTTGTGCCGTAAGGGTGATGTCATCTACATATCTGAGGTTATTGATATTTCTCCTGGCAATCTTGATTCCAGCTTGTGCTTCATCCAGCCCAGCATTTCTCATGATGTACTCTGTATATAAGTTAAACAAGCAGGGTGACAATATACAGCCTTGATGTACTCCTTTCCCAATTTGGAACCAGTCTGATGTTCCATGTCCAGTTATAACTGTTGCTTCCTGACCTTCGTACAAATTTCTCAGTAGGCAGGGCAGGTGGTCTGGTATTCCCGTCTCTTTCAGAATTTTCCACAGTTGTGATCTACACAGTCAAAGGCTTTGGCATAGTCAATAAAGCAGATGTAGGTGTTTTTCTGGAACTCTTGCTTTTTTGATGATCCAGTGGATGTTGGCAATTTGATCTCTGGTTCCTCTGCCTTTTCTAAATCCAGCTTGAACATTTGGAAGTTCACAGTTTACGTACTGTTGAAGCCTGGCTTGGAGAATTTTGAGCAATTACTTTGCTAGCATGTGAGATGAGTGCAATTGTGCAGTAATTTGAATATTATTTGGCATTGCCTTTCTTTGGGATTGGAATGAAAACTGGCATTTCCCAATCCTGTGGCCACTTCTAAGTTTTCCAAATTTGCTGGCATATTGAGTGCAGCACTTTCACAGCATCACCTTTAAGGATTTGAAATAGCTCAATTGGAATTCAATCACCTTTACTAGCTTGGTTTATAGTGATGCTTCCTAAAGCCCACTTGACTTCACATTCCAGGATGTCTGGCTCTAGGTGAGTGATCACACCATCATGGTTATCCGGGTCGTGAAGATCTTTTCTGTACAGTTCTTCCGTGTATTCTTGCCACCTCATCTTAATATCTTCTGCTTCTGCTAGGTCCATACCATTTCTGTCCTTTATTGAGCCCATCTTTGCATGAAAAGTTCCCTTGGTATCTCTAATTTTCTTGAGATCTCTGGTCTTTCCTGTTCTATTGTTTTCATCTATTTCTTTGCATTAAGAACAGTAACAACTAGTAAGTAAATATATCTACTGCTCTAAGCTGACTACCTGTTTTTAGGATGAGTGTGTATGAACTGCTCCATGTAATTCAATTGTTGAGGTCACGTGTGGGGATCCTGGAGGCCAAAATGTCAGAAAGGAAGGAACCCCATGAGTATAGTGCAGAAACTGAAACTCGAGGAAGTAAACTAGCGAAGGAGGAGGGTAAAACGAGACAGGAGGTGGAGAGACGCGGGAGTACTACCAGCATCTATATATATATATAGATGTTATGACCAAACTTGATATATATATCAAGTACTACCAGCATCTATACAGCATCCACCTTGCTGAACAACCTGAGGACAGTACCATGCAGCTGGCTGACCACATTAAGTTTACCCAGAGTGCCCTGGACTGCATGAGTGTGGAGGTGGGACGGCTACGGGCCTTCTTGCAGG
>NW_011495053.1:2400219-2401545 GCF_000754665.1 Bison bison bison | reverse complement strand
TGCAGTGATACCCGCCAGTTCTGCAAGAAGATCCGGCGGCGGATGCCAGGGACGGATGCGCCTGGGATCCCGGCTGCACTGGCTTTTGGACCACAGGTATCTGACACACTCCTCGACTGCAGAAAACACTTGACGTGGGTGGTGGCGGTGCTGCAGGAGGTGGCAGCAGCTGCTGCCCAGCTCATTGCCCCACTGGCAGAGAACGAGGGACTTCCTGTGGCTGCCCTGGAGGAGCTGGCTTTCAAAGCAAGCGAGCAGATCTACGGGACCCCCTCCAGCAACCCCTATGAGTGTCTGTGCCAGTCATGCAGCCTCCTCATCAGCACTATGAACAAGTTGGCCACAGCCATGCAGGAGGGAGAGTTCGATGCCGAGCGGCCCCCTAGCAAGCCTCCCCAAGTTGAGCTGCGGGCTGCGGCTCTTCATGCAGAGATCACGGATGCTGAAGGCCTGGGTTTGAAGCTTGAGGATCGAGAGACAGTTATTAAAGAGCTGAAGAAGTCACTGAAGATCAAGGGGGAAGAGCTCAGTGAGGCCAATGTGCGGCTGAGCCTCCTGGAGAAGAAGCTGGACAGTGCTGCCAAGGATGCAGATGAGCGCATTGAGAAAGTCCAGACTCGGCTGGAGGAGACCCAGACGCTGCTGCAGAAGAAGGAGAAAGAGTTTGAGGAGACCATGGATGCACTTCAGGCTGACATCGACCAGCTGGAGGCGGAGAAGGCAGAGTTAAAGCAGCGATTGAACAGCCAGTCCAAGCGCACGATTGAGGGGCTCCGGGGGCCCCCTCCCTCGGGTATTGCCACCCTGGTCTCTGGCATTGCTGGGGGAGGTGCCCCTGGACAGGCTCTGGGGTCTGTGCCAGGCCCCGGGCTGGTGAAGGACTCACCACTGCTGCTTCAGCAGATCTCTGCCATGAGGCTGCACATCTCCCAGCTCCAGCACGAGAACAACACCCTCAAGGGAGCCCAGATGAAGGCATCCTTAGCAGCCCTGCCCCCTCTGCACGTGGCCAAGCTCTCTCTCCCGCCCCACGAGGGCCCTGGCAGCGAGCTTGCTGCTGGAGCGCTGTATCGTAAGACCAACCAGCTGCTGGAGACGTTGAATCAGTTGAGCGCATGCACGCACGTAGTGGACATCACTCGCTCCAACCCTGCTGCCAAGAGCCCGTCGGCCCAGCTCCTGGAGCAGGTGGCTCAGCTCAAGTCCCTAAGCGACACCATTGAGAAGCTCAAGGATGAGGTCCTTAAGGAGACTGTATCTCAGCGCCCTGGAGCCATGGTCCCCACTGACTTTGCCACCTTCCCTTCATCAGCCTTCCTCAGGGCC
>NW_011495053.1:2396178-2400119 GCF_000754665.1 Bison bison bison | reverse complement strand
CAGGAGCAGCTGCACCAGCTCCACGACCGCCTCATCTCCTAAATGCTTCTTCCCTCACTGCCCGCTCCTGCCTGCAGCCCTCCTGGAGCTGCTTCTCCTTATGCCTAGCCCCTGGGCAGCCCCCCGGGAGAACTGCGTGTGTAAGCTGTTCCTGCCCCACTCGGCTCCACGCCCACCTTCAGCGCCTTGCCCTGGCCCCTTGACCTGGGTTCCCCTGTTTCCCTTCCCTGGCCTCTGCCAGAGTTCGCTGTTCAGTTGCTCCCTTCTTCCTGAGGAGCTTCAGGGGCTCTAGAGGGTAGAGTCTGCTGTGTAAGAGCCTGGTGAAGGAATGAATCGGGGGCCGCTGTCCACCCTGAGGTGCCATGCCCTTTGCCGTCCCTCTGGTTCCTAAACGATCGCAGCTGGACAGGTACATGCACGGTTATGGACTGCCTGGTTGTGCACTAAGACTTTGGCAGTGGGGCCGGGCAGAGGGCACAGATTTGCACGTAGGTCTGGATGTGGTAAAAAGTTGGGGGGAAAAAAAGTGAAAGTGTTGATCACTCAGTCGTGTCTGACTGTGTGTGATCCCATGATCTGTAGCCTACCAGGCTCCTCTGTCCATGGGATTCTCCAGACAAGAATACTGGAGTGGTTTGCCATGCCCCTCTCCGGGGGATCTCCCTGACCAGGGATCGAACCCATGTCTCCTGCATTGCAGACTGATTATTTACCCTATGAGCCACCAAACATGAAATGTATGTAAATATTTCAGGCTGGAGTAGGGGAGAGGGTATTAGGGTTCTCCAGAGAAACAGGACTAAACAGTTTGTGTGTGTATAAATGCCAATTATCTACACTAAATCTGAAATAAAAATTAAAAACTTTAAAAATGCCAATTACTTATAATGAATCATGTATGTATGTATGATTTACATGTATCATATATACTCATCTATATTATTTATATATAATCATCTATGTATTTTGCATATATAGTCATTTTATGATAAAATCATTTCTGTATCTCTGTCTCATCTATATAGATTGTAAAATGTTGTCAGAAATTGGCTCGTGTGATTATGGAGACTGAGAATCTCCATGATCTGCCATCAATATGCTGGAGAGTTGAGAGAGAAGACACTGTCCCTGCCCAGAGTCCTGGGTGATTCCCTCCTGGTGATCTCCCACTCAAAATGCTAAGTTGACCCTATTCTTTTTTCTTAAAGTGAAATTAAGCGTTTGATTAGAACAGAAGTAGAAGCAATGAGTTGCCACTATTTAAATGCTTTAAGTTTAGGTAGCTGCATCTTTAGGGCTTCCCAAGTGGTGCTAGTGGTAAAGAACCATTTGCCAAAGCAGGAGACACGAGAGACACGAGAGACATGGGTTTGTTCCTGGGGTTGGGAAGATCCTCTGGAGGAGGGCATGGCAACCTACTCCAGTATTCTTGCCTGGAGAATCCCATAGACAGAGGAGCCTCTGGAGGGCTACAGTCCATGGGGGTCATGCAGAGTTGGACACAACTGAAGCAGCTTAGCATGCACACACCTGCATCTTTAAATTTTACTTTTCTTTATTTGCTGTTAATTCCAGTGTCTCCTGTTCCCTGACATTAAAGTAATGGAGCCATTGATACTGACATCATTGATATCACATGAGATCTTCTCACTCTTTGGATTCTGGTCCTAAATCTCCTAACTGTAATGTATATGAAAACATTGATGACTGAAACTTATTCTGTATTTATAAATGAGGATTAGGCTACCCACTTAATGCTGCTGCTGCTAAGTCACTTCAGTCGTGTCCGACTCTGTGCGACCCCATAGATGGCAGCCCACCAGGCTCCCCCATCCCTGGGATTCTCCAGGCAAGAACACTGGAGTGGGGTGCCATTGCCTTCTCCAAAAGATATAGTAAGATAACAAAAAGTATTTTCAACTATGAAGCACTCTGCAAATATAAGGTATTAGTAGTTTCAAATAGTCCTCTATAATGCAATGTCATCCCACAAACCTTTATGAATTAGGTACATCAATGATTTAAACATAATTTAAATTCATCCCACATCTAGAGAAACACACTGTGCTTCAAAATCTTCCTAGAAGACAACCCTGTTATTTCTTTGCTTAGAAATCTTCTATGCCCATTCATTAAAGTCCACAGTTATGAAATGAAATATTCTAAGAATCCATGTGGGCATAGTGTGGGAATAAATTTTCTGCAGGTAAATGATTTTTTCTTTTTTTGCAAGTCCAGTATGTATGCAGATTCTGAAACCCAGAAGAATAAGTAAGTATGAAACACATACCAGTTTAATAGTTAAAGTGAAAAGCAGTCAAGGATGGAGACAGGAGCCCTGAGAATTGTCATCTTATCACCATGCTCAGAAAGGATAGTGTCATTGGTGTTACGCATTTCCTATTAGCACTATTGGCTAACTGTTCTTTTTTTTCACTCAGTAGAATATATTGATAAATGCGAGGAAAGGAAGATGATTGCAATTTTTATACTGCTTCTGATAATCTGACATTTATTTGAGTTGGTATCCTTTCTTTATTTTTCTAAGTTTGATGTGAACTTCTTTTCTGTTATTTTTCAGTAGCTATGAATTCATGTATGTTGTGATTAACATATTTATCATAGTTCATAGAAACAGAGATAAGTCTCAAAAGCTCTTCTTAAGGGGTTAAGAAAAACATTAGTTGCTTCAGTTGTGCCCAACTCTTTGCAACCCCATGGACTGTAGCCCACCAGGCTTCTCTCTCCTTGGAATTCTCTAGACAAAAATAGTGGAATAGATAGCCATTCCCTTCTCGAGGGGATCTTCCTAACTCAGGGATAGAACCTGGGTCTCCTGCATTCCAGACAGATTCTTTACCAGCTGAGCCACCAAGGGGTTAAGAAGATGGCAAACAAATAAGCAATTCTGGACTTAACTGCTCTGAAAGTTTGTCATGGGGTCTTCCAGGCAAAGTCTTGTGGTGAGGGAAAGTGGCTACAATTTAATGGGGGACTTTCTACTTTGAAAGCACAATAGAGAAAAAACAGGAGACAGATTTGCAGCATTTCCCAGAGAAGTCAAGAAGGGAAGGGACATAGAAGGAGAAAGACAGGGTGAAGAGTGGAAGTTATGAAAAATGCAAGTATGTGTGAATGAATGCCTGAAAGAACTAGTGAATAGATGAATACGTACATGAGTCAATGGACAAATTATTGAATGAATGACAGCCAGATGAACAGGAACTTAAATACTTAAGTGACTAAAATAATTTATACAACATGGGCTTATACAACAAAAGTATTGATAGTTCGTTTTGATTGCTTTAAAAACTCTGAAGCACAGAAAGTTAGATGAACACAGCTGTTAATTGTTTATAGATAGTAGCTGTGACAGCATTTATCTCAATTAATTCCAATATTTCTTCACAGGGTACTTCAGTATTTTTTCCATTTTAAGTCATTCATCTTTATTCATTGAGTCATCAGTATATATTAAGCATCAGCTCCGTGCTGGCTGCAAGGGAACCTCGGCTAATACCGTGTGATTACATCAGAATCGTGTGATTCAAAATGTATTAACAATTACTGTGTAATCACCATAAGCTCTGCTACTCTGGGCACTCTACACTTAGGAAGAAGTCAAAATGTATTGATTTGTGAGTTTTATCCCAGTGTTCACATATCGATACCTTATCATCTGTTTGTGCTTATCAGTGCTCTTTCGCTACCTGTAGAGTTTCTTAAATCAGACACACAGCAGGTGATGAATCAACAAGGGGAACTTGCCTTGCAAGTCCTGCTGTTTCCTCTATTATTACATGTCTTAACTCCTTCATGGTATCAAGTCTCCCTGTGGTTGCCATTGTAAGTCATTTCTCTTTTCTACAGGCTCTTCATAATTTTTAGGGATGACCAAATACATTTTTACTTGTTATTGCTAACTCCCTCCCTCCCCTGCC
>NW_011495053.1:2378114-2396078 GCF_000754665.1 Bison bison bison | reverse complement strand
CCCCCCCCCCCCCCCCCCCCCCCAAAACAAAACCTCCTAGGATTTGTATCTGAGCCCCTGAAGGAAATGTGTTAATGAATAAGGATGGTCAAGGCTGCTCTTGTAGGTCAAAGTAAATATCAACTCTAAAATATGCAGCTTAGGTACTAACTAATTCCAGCCATGTCTCAGCTGTTCTCCTTCCCCAATTCATCACTTTCAATGAGAAAGTCTGAAGCAGGTCAGAGACTCCATCATTTATCAGCACTTTGACTTACAGATGCATGTGAGTGAGAGGTGCATGTGTGAGGCCCATTTTTCTTGTGGCATTTCCTGGGGATATTTTCAGACACATTTTGTAAGATACAGTTTAATCTAATGTCCCCCCAGTTTCTTGGAGGGGCTGATAGACTCCAGGGTGAAAATTACATTGAGTTGTTTATTCTTTATTTTATTTGCTTATCCTTTTTTTTTTTTCTTTCATAGACTCGTTCCTTCCCACATAAGAACAGTGGATATGTAATACAATAATTTTAGACTTCCCACTTTTACTTCCCTGTCATACATTTTAGTTTGAATGTATTTGCTCTTAATTTTTGTCTCATTGCATCTTGTCATTCCAAAGCCACTCGTTAGGAAGCTACAAAATGCCATACGTGGATTTCTGTGATGGAGGTACAGTGATGAGCAAGGTGGGCATGGTGCCTGACCTGGAGACTTGTTTTTTTGGGGAGGAGTACCTCATTTTAAGATTATCTTCAGGGTATCTGCAAGTGTTATCTTGTGAATAAAAAATTGCAGTTACACTTTGGGGCATCATCAGCCTGACTCTGGATAGTGTCCCTTGAAGGCTTGTGGGGGAACTTGTCAACTGTGCCTTCTCTTTAATGTACATCTGTATCTTGTGCTATATTCTGAAACCTATTCTTGCTTCAACTGCTGAAGAGTTAGCAGGAGACCATGTCTTCCATTAACTCCAGAGTTTATCATCTGTGGCAGTGCTCTGGGGCTCTTCCTGAGCATTCTTTTTCTCAGGAGGGAGTAGAACTGGGAGAGCATCTAGAATTCCTTCCTGGGAAATATTATATTTGTCTCTGTTTCCATGTTCTGCTGGCTTCCCAGGTGGTGTAGTGGTAAAGAATCTGCCCACCAATGTAGGAGACTCTGGTTCTATCTCTGGGTTGGGAACATCCTCTGGAGTAGGAAATGGCAACCCACTCCAGTATTCTTGCCTGGAGAATCCCATTGGCAGAGGAGCCTGGTGGGCTAAGTCCATGGGGTCTCAAAGAGTTAGGCATTACTGAGCACACATGTACACCCATTTTATGCCAATATTTGGTCTTTGATTTTGGTTCCTGACATGGAGCTCCTAAAACCTTTGTAATTTTCTGAGCCATGGGTGTGATAGGATCACCTGACAAGAGCTCCTGAATTCCTTGGAATTTCCTGGGTGGTAAAAGCATCTTTTGTTTAGATGAGCTGACTTCTGATGACTCCTGCGTGGGGACTGTCACAAGAAAAATCAGGTGTGATTAAAACTTAGGACTTGTAGTCTCACCTCTGTCCTTTAGAGATGGGAAAGAGGCTGGAAACTGAGTTAATAATTAATCATGCTGATGTGATGAGGCCTCTAAAAAATCTCTAAATTATGGGCTTCCCTCATAGCTCAATTGGTAAAGAATCTGCCTGCAATGCAGGAGACCTGGGTTTGACTCCTGGGTTGGGAAGATCCCCTGGGGGAGGAAATGGCAACCCATTCCAGTATTCTTGCCTGGAGAATCCATCCCATGGTCAGAGGAGCCTGGCAGGCTACAATCTGTGGGGCCCACAAGAGTTGGACATGACTTAGCGACTAAACCAACCAACCAAATGGCTTTCCAAGAGCTTCGGGGTTGGTGGACATATCCATGTACTGGGAGGGTTGTTGTTTAGTCTCTAAGTTGTCTCTAAGCTCCTCTGTCCATGGGATTTCCCAGGGAAGAGTACTGGAGTACTGCATCTCCGTGGGAGCAGACATTCTGGGCCCTTCCAGACTTGCCCTAGTCACCTTCATCTGACTGTTCATCTGTATCCTTTGTCATTGCCTTTATTATATAATAAGCTGGTAAACATAAGTAGTGCTGCCCTGAGTTCTGTGAGCCATCCTAGCAAATTTTTGAACCCAAAGAATGGTTGTGAGAACCCTGGTTTACAGCTAGTTGATCAGAAGTGCATGTGATAACCTGAGGAAGGGCTTCTGAGCTGGGAGGGGTCTTTTGAGACCAAGCTCCTAACTGGTGGGGTCTGTGTGAACCCTGGGGTAGATAGTGTCAGAGCTAAATTGAATCCTAGGTCACCCAGCTTTTGTCTGGAGAATGGGAGAATTGATTGGTGTGGGGAACACCCACAAAACCAGTCACAGAAGTATTCCACATGAGCAGTGGAGGAGAAACGAGTGCTTTTTCTTTTCACCTCTGAGTCACCCAACTCTTCGCTATTTGTCTACTATTTTGGTTGTCTGTCATGTTTCTGAACAACAACAAAAATTCCACTACAAACAAAAATCGAGGTTTTGGGAACGACTTCCTGGGCACAGACCATCCCTTTGCAGACATTTGAAGGAGGGCTGAACAGGGACCTGCAGGGACTGGGTGGTGGCAGAGCCAGGCTGGCCGATGTGCCCTCTGTCACCTGCTGTCCCCTCTGTCCCCTGTCAGAGGGGCTGCTTTCATCCACAGTCTCCCCTCAACCCATGTACTTTGCAAGAGTTGCTTCGGTTGCATAGTCAAAATCAGAATCCCCAGGTGGTCCCAGAGAATTTGAATGGTCATCCCAGGTGGTTTGCTCACAGGAATTTGAGAGCAGAAGGCAGAGATTGCCTTTGAAGATAAAGGTTTTTGTGAATGGATGCCCCAGCCTAGCAGAATGTCTTCCATCACTTCTCTGGTGGCACAGGTTGTGTCTTGTCCATCAGAAGCATCAGTCCTTTCGTGCTCGATAAACTCCTCTGCAGGAGGCACTCCCCTGTCTGTCCCTCCCTGGGAATACTGGCTGACCTCCCAGAGCAGACCTCAGTGACCTTGTCCAAAATGCCAGCTCACTCGGCAGCACCGAACTTGAGGACTGTGTGCTTCCTGTGTCCTGACCCACATTTCTCCAAAAACACATGATGTCTGACTTTGTCCTCTGCCAGAATGTGAGCTCCCTGGAGGCAGAGGCTGTGCTTGTCTTTGTGGCCTCAGAAAAATAACAGCACTTTGTCACTAGAAAGCTCTCAAATGAATGAGCAGATGAATACATAAATAAATAAATGAGCAAATGAATACATAAGTGAATGAATGAATGGACTAAATTCTCCTTGACTGTTAACTGTGTTGTATTGAACAGGTCATTAAACTATTTGATCATGCTTCCTTATCTTAAACATGAAAGTTTTTTCCTTATAAAGGGCTCACACAATTAAATGGCAAAAACAACAAATCACCTCATTAAAAAAAAATGGGCAAAGGACTGAAATAGGCATTTCACCAAAGACATAGGAAAGGTCACAGGTACATACAAAGATTTTCAGCATCACTAATTTGCTGCCACTGCTGCTAAGTCACTTCAGTCGTGTCTGACTCTGTGTGACCCCATAGACGGCAGGCCACCAGGCTTCCCGTCCCTGGGATTCTCCAGGCAAGAACACTGGAGTGGGTTGCCATTTCCTTCTCCAATGCATGAAAGTGAAAAGTGAAGTCGCTCAGTTGTGTCTGAGTCTTCGTGACTCCATGGACTGCAGCCTGCCAGGCTCCTCTGTCCATGGGATTTTCCAGGGAAGAGTACTGGAGTGGGTTGCCATTTCCTCCTCCACACTAATCATCAGGTAAATGCAAAATAAAACCACAATGAGATATCACCTCATGCCTGTTGGAGTTACCATCATCAAAAAGACAAGTGTTGGTGAGGATGTGGCAAAAAGGGAACACCTGGATGCTGTTGGTGTGAATGTGAACTGGCACAACCACTACAGAAAAAGGCATGGGGTTTCCTCAGAAAAACTAAAACTGGAACTACCTTATGATCCAGCAATTTTACTTCTGGGAATATAGCCAAAGGAAATGAAAACAGTAACTTGAAGGGAGTTCCATGGCATGCAATGGAATACTATTCAGCTGTAAAAAAAAGTGAGGAAATTCTACCATTTGCAACAAAAAGAATGGGCCATGAAAGCAGTATGCTAAGTGAAAGTATACACAGACAGATATACTGTGCTTCACTTACATATGGAATCTTATAAAAATAAATAATTTCTCAGTTAAACTTGGGACAAAAAGAATGCTTAAAATTTGTTACAATGACCAGATGAGGAAAATACTATGTACAAAGCACTTTCATTATTGGATCTAAGCTCATACTGCTCACCCCATGACATGCAAGTGGTTGAAAGATGAGTCTTGAGGGACGAGTTGTTGGGGAAAGGAATAGCAACTTTATCCAGAAAGCCCAGGAAACCAAGAAGATAGTGGGCTTCTGTCTCAAAACACCATCTTCCTGAGTTCGGGCTCTTCTTATACTAAAAAGGGAGGGAAGAAGTCAAACACTTACTGGTTCACATCAGTCTCCAGAGGGGGTGTGTGGATTCCTCCCACCTGCAGCCAGTCATAGGTGGGCCTGGTTAGGATGTGTCCTGTGAGTGAAACAAAGGTGTTTTAGCTTAAAGCTCATTACCTAAGAGGCAGGATTCTCAGAAACTGGCCATTATGTGTAATTTAGGCTTACAGGCAGCATCCCTTTAGTGATTAACTTGTTATAGAATACAAAAAGTGCTTCTCTATTACGCTTTCACATTTTTTTTTTCACATTAGGACATTGTAACAAAGGTAATAAATTTATAAGTATCACCTTAAATATATTTGTTATATAAATACTGCTGTTTAATTAGGTCCCATTTGTTTATTTTTGCTTTTATTTCCATTACTCTGGGAGGTGGGTCATAGAGGATCCTGCTGTGATTTATGTCAGAGAATGTTTGCATGTTTTCCTCTAAGAGTTTTATAGTTTCTGGTCTTACATTTATATCTTTACTCCATTTAAGGTTTATTTTTCTGTATGGTGTTAGAAAGTGTTCTAGTTTCATTTTTTTACAAGTGGTTGATGAGTTTTCCCAGCATCACTTGTTAAAGAGATTGTCTTTTCTCCATTGCATATTCCTGCCTTCTTTGTCAAAAATAAGGTGTCCATAGGTGCGTGGATTTATCCCTGAGCTTTCTATTTTGTTTCGTTGATCTATATTTCTGTCTTTGTGCCAGTACCATACTGTCTTGATGACTGTAGCTTTGTAGTATAGTCTGAAGTCACGCAGGTTGATTCCTCCAGTTCTGTTCTTCTTTCTCAAGATTGTTTTGGCTATTCGAGGTTTTTTGTATTTCCATACAAATTGTGAAATTATTTATTCTAGTTCTGTGAAAAATACCATTGGTAGCTTGATAGGGATTGCATTGAATCTATAGATTGCTTTGGGTATTATACTCATTTTCACTATATTGATTCTTCCAACCCATGAATGTGGTATATTTCTCCATCTATTTGTGTCATCTTTGATTTATTTCACCAGTGTTTTATAGTTTTCTACATATAGGTCTTTTGTTTCTTTAGGTACATTTATTCCTAAGTATTTTATTCTTTTCGTTGCAATGGTGAATGGAATTGTTTCCTTAATTTCCCTTTCTGTTTTCTCATTGTTAGTGTATAGAAATGCAAGGGATTTCTGTGTGTTAATTTTATATCATGCAACTTTACTATATTCATTGATTAGCTCTAGTAATTTTCTGGTGGAGTCTTTAGGGTTTTCTTTGTAGAGGATCACCTAATTAAACGTTTTTGCACAATGAAGGAAACTATAAGCAAGGTGAAAAGACAGCCTTCAGAATGGGAGAAAATAATAGCAAATGAAGCAACTGAGAAAGAATTAATCTCAAATATATAGAAGCAGCTCATGCAGCTCAACTCCAGAAAAATAAATGACCCAATCAAAAAATGGGCCAAAGAACTAAACACATTTCTACAAAGAAGACATACAGATGGCTGACAAACATATGAAAAGATGCTCAACGTCACTCATTATCAGAGAAATGCAAATGGAAACCACAATGAGGTACCATCTCACGCTGGTCAGAATGGCTGCCATCAGAAAGTCTGCAAACAATAAATGCTGGAGAAGGTGTGGAGAAAAGGGAACCCTCTTACACTGTTGGCAGAAATGCTAACTAGTACAGCCACTATGGAGAACAGTGTGGAGATTCATTAAAAAACTGGAAATAGAACTGCCATATGACCCAGCAATCCCACTGCTGGGTATACACACCAAGGAAACCAGAATTGAAAGAGGCACGTGTACCCCAATGTTCATCACAGCACTGTTTATAATAGCTAGGACGTGGAAGCAACCTAGATGTCCATCAGCAGACAAATGGATAAAGTTGTGGTACGTATACATAATGGAATATCACTCAGCTATTAATAAGAATGCATTTGAATCAGTTTTAATGAGGTGGCTGAAACTGGAGCCTATTATACGGAGCAAAGTAAGTCAGAAACAAAAACACCAATACAGTATATTAATGCGTATATATGGAATTTAGAAAGATGGTAACAACAACCCTATATGTGAGACAGCAAAAGAGACACAGATGTAAAGAACAGTCTTTTGGACTCTGTGGGAGAAGGCTAGGGTGGGATGATTTGAGAGACTAGCATTGAAACATGTATATTATCATATGTGAAACAGATCGTCAGTCCAAGTTTGATGATGCGTGAGACAGGGTGCTCAGGGCCAGTGCACTGGGATGACCCTGAGGGATGGGATGGGGAGAGAGGTGGGATGGGGGTTCAGGATGGGGACACATGTACACCCAAGGCTGATTCATGTCAATATATGGCAAAAACCACTACACTATTGTGAAATAATTAGCCTACAATTAAAATAAATTAATTAAAAAATATCGTTGTTGTTCAGTCTCTAAGTTGTGTCAGACCCTGCGGACTGCAGCACACTAGGCTTCCCTGTCCTTCACCGTCTCCCCCAGTTTGCTCAAACTCATGTCAGTTGAGTCATTGATGCCATCCAGCCATCTCACCCTCTGTCGCCAATCCACCCCCCCTCCCCGCCCCCGCTCCCCACACCGCCCGCTTTTCCTCCTGACCTCAGTCTTTCCCAGTATCAGGATTTTTTCCTTGAGTTGGTTCTTCATATCAAATGGCCACAATATTGGAGTTTCAGCTTTAGCATCAGTCCTTCCAATGAATATTCAGGGTTGATTTCCTTTAGGATTGAATCGTTTGGTCTCCTGGCTGTCCAAGGGACTCTCAAGAGTCTTCTCCAGCACTGCAATTTGAAAATATTATATTAATTTCTTTATTTGCATTTATTACATTTATTTCTATATGTTTATTTTGTATCTCTATGTCTCTATGTATATGTCTGGATATATTTTATATACTTGTATATATGTAAAATATTTCTGTATTTGTTTATAAAGCACTTTCACATAATATTTTCTCATTTTGTCATTGTAATGTACCACATATATAATTGTGTGTGTGTGTGTGTGTGTATCTTCTTAGGGTTCAAAAAAGAAAAATTAAAGAATACTAAATCCCTAATCTGTTAACTGAGCAAGAAGAAGCAAAGCATTCATGGCAACAATCCTTCTTTCCATGCAAACAGCTGATTATGCTAATTCCCTTCTTCCTCAGTGGTTTCTTCAACTTCTGGATAAATTATATACCTTTCTTCAGGAACTGTACTCTCTCAAAGTAAATCAACCTGACCTGCAAGAGTCTTTGGTTTTGCCTCTGTATTTCTTGTGCCAGTTTTTCACACCAAGCAGCAAAGGCAACTCTCTGGGGTGAGCAGGGGTTGGGAAGGCTGAGTTTATACACACAGGCTCATAAATACTGAGGCATGTCACCCAGACATAAGCAGGAAACATTTCCTGTGGTTGTTGTTGTTGTTATTTCCTACCATTTTCTGAGCCTTGCTAGATCTATGGACTTAAAACTTCAACTGAATCTTGTATTCATGATTAATGTTGAAATGTGAAGAATGAAGCATATACAAAGCAAATACAATGATCAGGGAGGTTTACCTTTTAACTGGGAACCCGTGTGTGTGAAATTTGTTGTTTTGAATAGGTAATACATGGAAAGGATTAAAAATCAAAATAATATAACAAGAGATAGAGTAATCTCCCCATCTCATATATGTGAGATGCTATCCTATAAACACAGTTCTGCCCTTTTTGATTATTAGTACATGAAAACTTCTTCATTCCTTTTAAAACTGCATATAGTTTTCTCTGCTGCTAATTTTAGCTTTAGTCTGTCTGATGCATTGTAGCCCACGTTCTGCTATTCTTGGGCTTGCTCTGCCCTGTATAACATAGTCAGTACATGAAAATGCCTATTTTCTAGCTGGCAATTTTGAATAAGCAATGCTTTCTTTAATTTTTTAACCTTCTCTCCCTTTCTCATTTTCTGTCTTTTCCATCTTGTTCCACAAACTCTAGTGACATTAATTAAATCACAGCCCTAAAAATGCCCTAATATTTATGTTTCCTGTGAGCATTTAACATTTTGATTGTGCTCCTTTCTGACCACAGGTGAGTCTGTCTGTCAGTCTTTTCTCTCCCTTTCCCCTGCGCTATTACTGAATGATTCTGTATAGCTCTGGCATATGTCCAAGCTAATGGAAATGACAAGATTCTTATTTCCTTGGATAATCTTTGGATCATCATCTTGATTCCCTCCTTGATGCTTCTGAATTCAAGAATATGAAGGCTTAATCATAAAGTATTTTATTGACTTTTCTGGGTTATAGTGACCATTATCCACTATTATCTGCCCATAAAAAATAAGATCATAAACTCTGAATAGTTATAGTTGAATTCTCTTTCAGTTCACTTACTACTTTATGTAAAGCATTCTGTTGGGTACCCAATGGGAAGAGGAGTGGAAAGAAAAAAAGCAATAATCTTTTTTTTTTTTTTTGCCGTAATCAGCTTATCATGTAGAAAGGAAGACTATATTTCCCCATGTTATAGATTAGAAGTAATTTCCTTATTTATTAAAACCTCTCTATTAGATGCAATTAATGTTTGCATATCTCCAGCAATACTGAACCGTGAAGTGTTTTTCACTCAAGGTCAGTTCAGTTCAGTTGCTCAGTTGTATCCGACTCTTTGCGACCCCATGAATCGCAGCACGCCAGGCCTCTCTGTCTATCACCAAGTCCCAGAGTTCACCCAGACTCACGTCAATTGAGTCAGTGATGCCATCCAGCCATCTCATCCTCTATTGTCCCCTTCTCCTCCTGCCCCCAATCCCTCCCAGGATCAGAGTCTTTTCCAGTGAGTCAACTCTTCGCATGAGGTGGCCAAACTACTGGAGTTTCAGCTTTAGCATCATTCCTTCTAAAGAAATCCCAGGACTGATCTCCTTCAGAATGGACTGGTTGGATCTCCTTGCAGTCCAAGGGAGACTTAACTTTCCATATTGTTACAACTGACCCTGATTTTGACCTTTCCAGATATCTTTATATTATAGATTTTTAATTTTATTGAGTTTAAACAAAACATTTGTTTGATTTTATTTGTTTTGTTTGATTTTATTTCTTTTAATTTGATTATGACTTTTTATGGCACAGATCTGTTCAGTCTTGGTAAATGCTTCCTTTATATTTTAAAAGACTGAATTCTGCTGATTTTGACTAGACTGTTCGCTAAATATATATTAAAACCCATCCATAGCATTCACCTATTCTAAAGCCTATTGTCCACTATTCTGTCACTTATCAGTATTGAATTCTTTGACTATTCCTTGTTTTTCTTCATGTAAGAACTCTGTTATTTCATGCATAAATATTTAGGGTTGTTATGTCTTCTTGACGAATTAATTCACCCTTCACTGTTATGAAATACCTTCTTTGTCCCTGCTGATATCCTTTGTTCTGAAATATATTTTTCTGATATTCATATAGCCACTCCAGTTAAAAAAAAAAAGCTTTATTATGGGAGATCTTTTTCTTTTCTTTTACTTTAAACTAGACATGTCATTGTTGAACTGTGCCTGTTGTAGTCAATAGTGTGTCTTGCATCATATTTGGTCTTACAATCTATACCTTTAATTAGATGTATAGACCATTTACATATCATATGATAACTTATATTGCAGAGTCTAAATTGACCATTTTGCTATTTGATTTCTATTTGTTTTATTTTTCTTTTCTCCTGTGTACTTATTTTCCTGCCTTATTTTGAATTGAATGTTTTAAAAAATTTTGTCCAATTTGTTGGATTATTAGCTACAAATCTTTCTGGTATTATTTTAATACATAGCTTATAGCATATAGTAAGTTACATATGTTTTATATGTTATATATACTGATATGTAAGTTTAGCATATATATTAGAATAAATATGTATTGGGTTGGCCAGAAATTTTGGCCAACATCTGTAACATCTTATGGAAAGGCTCAAGTGAGCATTTTGGCCAATCCAGTAATACATAATACAATATATATGTACCCATTGTAAATCTACTTATACATATATACTACATTACATAGTACATATTCCAATGTATATGCTATTATATGTTATAAATATAAATATTTATTGAAACCTGTCTTCAAATAATAATGACCACTATCCATAAAATATATTAGAACATAACACGGAATACATGCATGTATTGGAGATATTTCAGGTTTAGTCCAGAACACTGCAAAAAAACATATATCACAGTAAAGCTAGTCACACAAAATTCTTTGGTTTCCCAGTGCATATAAACGTAATGCTTACCCTGTAGTCTATTAAGTGTGTCATAGCATCATGTCTAAAAGCATAGTGTGCATAGCCTACTTAAAAAAATATTTTATTGCTTAAAAATGCTAACCATCATCTGAGACTTCAGCAAATCATAAGAGTAACATCAAAGATCACTGGGAACAGATCATTATAACAAATATAATAAATAATGAGAACATTTGAAATATTATGAGAATTATCAAAATGTAACACAAAGATACAAAGTAAACAAATGCTGTTGAAACAATGCCATCAATAGACTTGCTCCATTCTGAATTGCCACTAATTTTCAGTTTGTAAAAAATGAGTATCTTTTTTTACAGTTCAGTAAAGTGAAGCACAATTAAATGTTGTATGCCTGTGGTTTCATATTTTTCCTCTTACATAATTGGTGGCATACATATTAAGAATGTTATACTATTCACAGTATATGCTATAATAGTTATATATCTTTATATCATACATGTAATAAATTCTGTTAACTTTTTTAAATTAATTAATTTATTTTAGTTGGAGGCTAATTACTTTACAAAATTGTAGTGGTTTTTGCCATACATTGACATGAATCAGCCATGGGCGTACATGTGTCCCCATCCTGAACCCCCCTCCCACCTCCCTCCCCATCCCATCCCTCAGGGTCATCCCAGTGCACCGGCCCTGAGCACCCTGTCTCATGCATCAAAACTGGACTAGCGATCTGTTTCACATATTATAATATACATGTTTCAAGGAAATGGCAACCCACTCCAGTACTCTTGCCTGGAAAATTCCATGGACTGAGGAGCCTGGTAGGCTACAGTCCATGGGGTCGCAAAGAGTCAGACACGACTGAGCAGCTTCACTCACGTGCTATTCTCTCAAATCATCCCACTCTCACCTTCTCCCACACAGTCCAAGAGACTGTTCTTTACATCTGTCTCTTTTGCTGTCTTACATATACGGTCATCGTTAACATCTTTCTAAATTCCATATATACATGTTATGGCACCCCACTCCAGTACTCTTGCCTGGAAAATCCCATGGATGGAGAAGCCTGGTAGGCTGCAGTCCATGGGGTCGCTAAGAATCAGATACGACTGAGCGACTTCACTTTCACTTTTCACTTTCGTGCATTAGAGAAGGAAATGGCAACCCACTCCAGTGTTTTTGCCTGGAGAATCCCAGGGACAGGGGAGCCTGGTGGGCTTCCATCTATGGGGTGGCACAGAGTCGGACACGACTGAAGTGACTTAGCAGCAGCAGCAGCAGTATACTGTATTGGTGTTTTTCTTTCTGACTTACTTTGCTTTGTATAATAGGCTCCAGTTTCATCCACCTCATTAGAACTGATTCAAATGTATTCTTTTCAATGGCTGAATAATATTTCATTGTGTATATGTACCACAGCTTTCTTATCCATTCATCTGCTGATGGACATCTAGGTTGCTTCCATGTCCTGGCTATTATAAACAGTGCTGCAATGAATATTGGGGTACACGTGTCTCTTTCAATTCTGGTTTCCTCAGTGTCTATGCCCAGCAGTGGGATTGCTGGGTCATATGGCAGTTCTATTTCCAGTTTTTTAAGGAATCTCCAC
The DNA here is from genome assembly GCF_000754665.1 of Bison bison bison. Taxonomy (NCBI): domain Eukaryota; kingdom Metazoa; phylum Chordata; class Mammalia; order Artiodactyla; family Bovidae; genus Bison; species Bison bison. The sequence goes on along the minus strand of NW_011495053.1, from coordinate 2,383,697 downwards.
ACTGTTCTCCATAGTGGCTGTTCTAGTTTGCATTCCCACCAACAGAGTAAGAGGGTTCCCTTTTGTCCACACCTTTTCCAGCATTTATTGTTTGTAGACTTTGATAGCAGCCATTCTGCCCAGAGTGAAATGGTACCTCGTGGTTTTGATTTGCATTTCTCTGATAATGAATATTGAGCATATTTTCATGTGTTTGTTAGCCATCTGTATGTCTTCTTTGTAGAAATGTCTGTGTAGTTCTTTGGCCTATTTTTTTGATTGGGTCATTTATTTTTCTGGAATTGAGCTGCAGGAGCTGCTTGTATATTTTTGAGATTAATTCTTTGTCAGTTGTTTCGTTTGCTATTATTTTCTCCCATTCTGAAGGCTGTCTTTTCACCTTGCTTATAGTTCCCTTCATTGTGCAAAAGCTTTTAAGATTAATTAGATCCCATTTGTTTATTTTTGCTTTTATTTCCATTACTCCTGGAGGTGGGTCATAGAGGATCCTGCTGTGATTTATGTCAGAGAGTGTTTTGCCTATGTTTTCCTCTAGGAATTTTATAGTTTCTGGTCTTATATTTATATCTTTAATCCATTTAAGGTTTATTTTTGTGTATGGTGTTAGAAAGTGTTCTAGTTTCATTCTTTTATAAGTGGTTGATGAGTTTTCCCAGAACCTTTTGTTAAAGAGATTGTCTTCTCTGCATTGTATATTCTTGCCTCCTTTGTCAAAGATAAGGTGTTCATAGGTGCATGGATTTATCTCTGGGCTTTCTATTTTGTTCCCTTGATGTATATTTCTGTGTTTGTGCCAGTACCAAACTGTTTTGATTACTGTAGCTTTGTAGTATAGTCTGAAGTCACGCAGGTTGATTCCTCCAGTTCCATTCTTCTTTCTCAAGATTGCTTTGGCTATTTGAGGTTTTTTGTGTTTCCATACAAATTGTGAAATTATTCTAGTTCTCTTAAAAATACCGTTGGTAGCTTGATAGGGATTGCATTGAATTTATAGATTGCTTTGGGTAGTATACTCATTTTCACTGTATTGATTCTTCTGGTCCATGAACATGGTATATTTCTCCGTTTATTTGTGTCATCTTTGATTTGTTTCATTGATTCTTTGTTAACTTTTAGAGAGCTTTATTTCATGAGAAAAAAACTATAATAACCCACGTTACTATTTGCAATTTTCTTTAATTTTTTTTTTGCACAGATCTAGATTTCTACCTGTTTTCTATCATTTTTATTCTACATGATCAATTTAACCTTGACCTCCTATAGTTCCCTCAGATGAACATGGAAGGGTACCGTGTTGAGACTGCTGGCTGTCTCTCCATCTATGCATATTATTCCTTCTGTTGTTCTTACCTGGACAATCTGGGCACATTCATTTCAGTTTAGTTGCTCAGTAATATCTGACTCTTTGCACCCCCTTGCAGTGCAGCATGCCAGGCTTCCCTGTCTGTCACCAACACCTGGAGCTTGCTCAAACTCATGTCCATCGAGTTAGTGATGCCATCCAACCCTCTTATCCTCTGTTGTCCTCTTCTCCTCCTGTCTTCAGTCTTTCCCAGCATCAGGGTCTTTTCCAAGGAATCAGTTCTTCACATCATTTGGCCAAAGTACTGAAGTTTCAGCTTCAACATCAGTCCTTCCAATGAATATTCAGGACTGATTTCCTTTAGCATGGAGTAGTTGGATCTCCTTATAGTCCAAGGGACTCTCAAGAGTCTTCTCCAACACCACAGTTTAAAAGCATCAATTCTTTGGCACTCAGCTTTGTTTATGGTCCAAATCTCAGATCTCTACATGACTACTGGAAAAACCATAGCTTTGACTAGACGGACCTTTGTTGGCAAAGTAACGTTTCTGCTTTTTACTATGCTGTCTAGGTTGGTCATAGCTTTTCTTCCAAGGAGCAAGCGACTTTTAATTTCATGGCTGCAGTCACCATCTGCAGTGGTTTTAGAGCCCAAGAAAATAAAGTCTGTCATTGTTTCCACTGTTTCCCCATCTATTTGCCATGAAGTGATGGGACTGGATGCCATAGTCTTCATTTTTGGAATGCTGAGTTTTAAGCCAACTTTTTACTCTCCTCTTTCACTTCCATCAAGAGGCTCTTTAGTTCTTCTTTGATTTCTGCCATGAGGGTGGTGTCATCTCTGTGTCTGAGGTTATTTATATTTCTCCCGGCAATCTGATTTCAGCTTGTGCTTCATCCAGCCTGGCATTTCTCATGATGTACTCTGCATATAAGTTGAACAAGAAAGAATACAATATACAGCCTTGACGTACTCCTTTCCAAATTTGGAGCCTGAACCTGAACCAGAACCTTTGCCTGATTGATCCTGTCTCTGCTACATCCTTGAATCTACCTCCAGGCAGGAACCTTTTGTTATTATAGTATACAGTCCATGGAATTCTCCAGGCCAGAATACTGGAGTGGGTAGCCATTCCCTTCTCCAGGGGATCTTCCCAACCCAGAGATGGAACTGAGATCTCCCACATTGCAGGCAGATTCTTTACCAGTTGAACCACAAGGGAAGCCCATATAGTTTATAGCATATAGTATATATTTTATATGTAATTTATACTTACATATGTTTAGCACATATATTAGAATAAACATGTGTTGTGTTAGCCAAGAAGTTCAGCCAGCATCTGTATCATCTTATGGAAAAATCTGGGTTCACCTGAACCATTTTTATTCTCTCCAGGATCATTGTTCTCTTTTACCTGATTCTCAGTGTCTTGTGAATCATTGTTTCACATATCTTGTTCTTTTTTTGTCAGTTGATTTGAGGTTGCAGTGTAAATACATTCCTTTATCATTGTATCTTAGCCAGCAGGGCAGTCTTATTTTCATTTTTGATGGATCGTCTTGCTGGAGGTGAACTTTTTGGTTGACAGCTTTTTCTCTCAGTGCTTTGTCATTCCACTCCTTTCTCACCTATGCTATTTCTAATAAGAGGTCAGCTGTTAATAATCCTACTGTTGTTCCTCTGTATGTGATGAGTACTATTCTTTTGCTGCTTTCAAGATTTTCTCTTGGTCATTGGCCATTAGCAGCTTGACTGTGATATGTCTAGGTGTAATCTAGTTATTATTATTTGAGTTTCTTAGATGTATACATCAATAATCATCTCTTGGTCATTGGCCGGTAGCAGCTTGACTGTGATATGTCTAGGTATAACCTAGTTGTTATTATTTGAGTTTCTTAGATGTATACATCAATAATCATCATCTGATTTGGGAAGTTTTCAGTTATTATGTTTTTTTACCCCTTTCTCTCTCCTCCTCTATGGGATTATCATTGCATATATGTTTCATGCTTGCCTGGGAAATCACATGGATAGAGAAGCCTGGCAGACTGCAGTCCATGAGGTACAAAGAGTTAGACATGACTGAGCTACTAACATTTCAAGTTCAACTACCTATTTTCAAGTACCTGTTTTCCTGAGGAATGTGCAGGTCTGACTTTTGTGCTGTGTTTTTGAATTCTTATTTTTCAGTCTAGTTTTCTAGGGGTTGATCCTAAGACTTAATAACATACTGGTCAGCCAGTGATTTGGGGAAAAAATTGTGTTCAGTCTTCTTGAGGTGATAAGTTTTCCAGCCTCTACAGATGGATTTGTGCAGTGGGGCAGGAGAAGTATGTTAAATGTTCTTAAATCTCTGAATTTTTACTTTCTGCTGCTCTCTCCAGTTCTTCCCTCCACATGAAAATTTATCCAGCCTGGAGTCTGTGGTGAGCTTCTATGGCTCTTTCATTTCCAGGATCTCCATGTTACACATATGGCTGTGCTTCACTTCTGCAACTGGACTAGACCTCAGGCTAGCAGAGGTGCAAATTTTCCCATTTATTTCTCAACAGAATTTGATATTTTCACTAATAATGTCACCATGCATTTTCATTCATCACCTCAAGTCATGTTTGCCTCCTCTGGCAGCAAGACTACTTGTTTTAGTTGTCAGCTCTGCCCTGAATAAGATTTCACTGTCACTGACTGAGTTTGGGGTGCTTGAGAAATCACTGGGCAAGAAAGTCAGAGACATGTACCTTTCTCGCCCAAAGTTCCATTAGCTTCTCAGGAATTAAAGTTTGTCATTTGTTTTGCCCTTTCAAAAAATTTCTGAGCCTTTAATAATGTTGTTTTTGTCTGTTTTATAAAGTTTCTTTTTGTGTGTGAAAGGCATTCTGCAACCTCCCATGCTGTCTAACTGGAGGTTTTATCTTTTAAAGACATGAAAATGAAAAGGCTGTCATAGAGATATATGGTGTGTATATATACACAGGCACACACATATAAATATAAACATACCATTATGTATATATACACAGCATAATGTATAGATAAACAGCATTATAAGTGTGTGTGAGATGTATATATGTATATAGATGTATATATACATTTGTATATATAATTTTGCCACTTTTCATTTTTTGTATGCATTCAAATTTTCAACAGGCATACTTTTCTCTGGTGTGATAAACTTCATTTAATCTTTATTTCAAAGATGATATGTTACTGGCAGCTAAATACCTCTCTCTCTCTCTTTTCTGCCTTTTATTTTAGAAGAGAGTTCACTCAGTAAAGAACTCTGGATTGCAGTTTCCTTTCTTATTCACCCCTGACTGCTGCCTGTGGTATTTGATGAATTATCTCTCATTCTTGTCTTTTGTGTAGTAAGCCCACAACCCTAGCCCCTTGAGATGCTTCTGAGATTTTTTCTCTTTATTGTTGGTGTTCAGCAAAATGATTATGATTACCTCAGAGTGGGTATTGATTATGTTTATTCTCCTTGCAATTTGAGTTTTTTGAATCTTTGGATTTATAGTTTATATAAAATTTGGAAAAAATTTGGTGTTATATCTTAAAGTACTTTAATATTTTTTTTACCCTCAATTAATATATTTATTGGACCCCATACTATTACTTTCTTTTTTTTTTTAATTAATTTTATTTTATTTTTAAACCTTACATAATTGTATTAGTTTTGCCGAATATCAAAATGAATCCATATTACTTTCTAACTTACGTAAGATCTGTTTATGATCTTTTATCTTTTTTCCCTCTATTTCTTTTTTTATTTATTTGTTTTTTAATTGAAGGATAATTGCTTTACAGAATTTTATTGTTTTCTGTCAAACCTCAACATGAATCAGCCATAGGTATACATATATCCTCTTGAACCTCCTTCCCATTTCTCTCCCCACTCCACCCCTCTAGGCTGATACAGAGCCCCTGTTTGAGTTTCCTGAGACATACAGCAAATTCCCATTGGCTATGTATTTTACATAGGGTAATGTAAGTTTCCGTGTTACTTTCTCCATACATCTTAATTTGATTATTTTCTATTGCTGTGTCTTCTAGTTTACTAGTTTTTTTTAAATTCTGAAATACAGAATCTGTTATTCATCCCAGCCAGTATGTTTTCTATGCCTAATATCATATTTTTAGTATCTAGAAGCTCTATTGTGCTCTTTTTTATATCTTTTGTCTCCTCACCACACTCACAGTTTTCTCAGCCTTCTTGAAAATGCAGAGCCTATTTCTAATTCCTGTGTTTTATCTCCCACTAGATATTCATTTCTGTCAT